>NC_053432.1:82190009-82790009 GCF_007990345.1 Gossypium hirsutum
AAAATTCAATATAACCCCTTTATAATTGTCTAACCTTCCCTGCAAATTTCAAATCACAACCAATTCCAGTATTTCATCTACTTCATTTAAATACTAATTAAGTTCAACCAATCAACCATTTCAAACTAAAAACATGCATATATTTCGATATCTAACGCAACCATAACATTCAAATTTACTTTTACTTCAATTCCCTATACATGCCATATAAATCCAAAAAGTTGCTTAACATAAACTACCGGAGTATATCTGGATAGTGTGATTCTTGATGTAGATCCGATCCTCCGAATGTATAAATACGTTAATCTACAAAAACAATAAACACACACATGTAAGCTTATAGAAAAGCTTAGTAAGTTCATAGGCATAAAACATAAATCTTACCAAACACTTGTACACTTATACAATATACACCATTACTAAATTTACCTGTCAACCACAATCTTTGGTGAGTTCCTTGGTATAAACTCACTACTACTTATTCTTTACCATAATTCCTTTGGGCCCATTTGTCACTTACCATCCTTGATCAAAATTAAGGAACGGTTACGGAAAATTGAGTACTTCACTTTCACTTTGACATATGACCTCTTATCACTTGTCCTTGATCAGATAAGTGTAGCTAGGCTACCACTTATCACTTTGCCACTTGATCAGATAAGTGTAGCTGAAGCTACCACTTATCACTTTATCACTTGATCAGATAAGTGTAGCCACTTATCACTTGTCTCTTGATCAGATAAGTGTAACCACTTATCACTTGTTCTTGATCAATAAGTGTAACCACTTATCACTTTGTTTCTTGATCAGATAAGTGTAGCCACTTATCACTTTGTTTCTTGATCAGAAGTACTCAAATCCGGTGTTCCACTTAATTTGATCATTTATTCGATTTTCACATTTTTATTTTATTCTCATTTCAACAATAAATACATTTCATCATACATTGTATAATTCATGAAATTAACATTTAATCATTAAATTTCAGCCATATGAACTTACCTGGATCGATTTGCAGAATTTGTAAAAGTTCAGGGACTAATCGGCTACTTTTTCTTTTCCTCGACTTGTTTCAGGTTCTCGATCTAAAATGCAAATTTATTCATTCATCAGCATTTAATTCAATTCTAATTCATTTCACAATTTATGCCCTTTAATTTTCGAAGTTACACTTTTACCCCAAACTTTACAGTTTTACAATTTGATCCCTACTCAATAACCCCTCAATTGATCTAATTTTCTCAATTAACACCTTTTTCCAACTATTTTAGACTACTACATAGCCTTTCATACTCAAAACCGCAACACCAAACCTTAATTCCCAACTTTTTCACAATTAGGTCCTTAAAATCAATTTCTATCAAATTACTTAATAAAATCATCATATAACAAATTAAAGCTTCAATTCATGTTTATTCATCATAAAATCCAACACTAATCAATGGTAACTTTCAAAATCAGCCATGGAATCAAAAACTAATGAAATAATTAGTTGGACCTAATTGTAAAAGTATCAAAATCACAAAAATTAGAAGAAATAATCAAGAATAAACTTACATGATTCAAAATATGAAAAACCAGCTTATTCCAGACCTCCTATGGCGTTTTGCTGATAAATTGTGAAGAGATCTCTAGAATTTTCACTTTTGTCTTTGTTTTAAATGTTTAATTTGTTAAGTTTCCAATTTTGCCCCTGTTTCTCCTTACATTCTGCTGATTTTTTTTTACCCAACCGTCCAGCCCATATAATTTGGGCCTAATTGCCTTTTAAATCCCTCCACTTTAGTCACTTAAGCTATTTAATCACAATTTAACAAATTTTACACTATTCCCAATTTAGTCCTTTTTAGTTAATTAACTATCCAAACGTTAAAATTTTCTAACGAAACTTTAATACCAACTCAATGACACTCTATAAATATTTATAAAATATTTATGGCTCGGTGAAAATCTTCGAGGTCTCGATACCTCGTTTTTTTATTTTAATTATTTAATATTATTACTAGTACACTATTCACTATTTCAAAAATTTTCCTAACTTCACATTTAACTTATACTTACTAAATTTATAATATTTCTACTCGTTTGTCAGATTAGTGATCTCGAATCACCATTCCGACACCACTAAAAATTCAGGCTATTACAACTCTCCCCCCTTTTAGGAAATTTCGTCCCCGAAATTTCGTACCTGGAAATAAATTCGGATACTGAAATCTCATCAATTCCTCCGTTTCCCAGGTTGCCTCCTCAGATCCATGTCGATTCCATAACACCTTAACTAGTGGTACACGTTTATTCCTCAACTCTTTAACCTCCCGAGCTAAAATTTCACCGGTTCCTCTGAATAAGTCATGTCAGGTTGGAGCTCTATTTCCGTATGAGGAATACATGTGATGGATCTGATCTGTACCGTCTCAACATAGACACATGAAACACATTGTGAATATTTCAAGTTCCGGGGGCAAAGCCAATCTATAAGCTACCGGACCGATTCTTTCAATGATTTCATACGGCCCGATAAATCGTGGGCTGAGTTTTCCCTTTCTGCCGAACCGCAAAACTTCTTCCACGGTGACACTTCAAAATACACGATCACCCACACTAAACTCTATATCCCTTCTCTTCAAATTTGCATATGATTTTTGCCGATCGGAGGCAGCTTTTAAACAATCTCGAATAATACGAACTTTTCTTCAGTTTCCCGAATCAAGTCCACTCCCACCAGTTTCGATTCACTTAATTCAGACCAATATAATGGAGTTCTACACTTTCTTCCATACAGAGCTTCAAACGGTGCCATTTTAATACTAGTTTGATAACTATTATTATAAGCAAATTCGGCTAAAGGTAAATACCTTTCCCAGCTGCCGCCGAACTCAAGTATACAACACCTTAACATATCTTCTAAAATCTGAATCACTCGCTCTGACTGCCCATCTGTCTGGGGATGAAAAGCTGTGCTGAAATTTAATTTGGTGCCCAGAGCCTCCTGTAATTTACTCCAAAATCTCGAGGTAAATCTCGGATCTCGATCCGAAATAATAGATATCGGTACCCCATGTAACCTCACTATTTCAGACATATATAACTCCGCTAACTTTTCAAGCTGATAATCTGTTCTGACTGGAATAAAATGTGCCGACTTAGTTAACCGATCAACAATCACCCATATCGAATCTTTCTTCTTCGGAGTTACTGGTAATCCAGATACAAAATCCATCGTGACATGTTCCCATTTCCACTCTGGAATCATAATGGGCTGTAACAACCCTGTCGGCACTTGATGCTCAGCTTTCACCTGTTGACAAATCAAACATCTTGCTACATATTCACAGATTTCTCGTTTCATTCCAGGCCACCAATACATTTTCTTCAAATCACAATACATTTTGTACTCCCCGGGTGAATAGAACACATACTACTATGAGCCTCTGATAAAATATCATTTTTCAAGTCTAAATTATTTGGAACACATATTCTATTACGATAATATAACATACCATTTTCATCAATGGAGTATTCTGAGCTTAACTCATTTTGAACCATCTGTCGTTTAGCATCAATTTTGGGTCTTCATCTTGTAATTCCCGAATCCGTTGAAAGAACACAGGTTTAGCTTTTAATTCCGCTAGTACAGAACCATCCTCATTAATAGATAAATGAGCACTCAATGCCCGTAATGCAAATAATGATGATTTCCGACTAAGTGCATCTGCTACGACATTTGCTTTCCCTGGGTGATAGTCAATAACAAGATCATAATCTTTCAGCAACTCTAACCATCGTCTCTGTCTCAAATTTAACTCTTTCTGAGTCATTAAATACTTCAAGCTTTTATGATCAGTATACACATAACATTTCTCACCATATAAGTAGTGTCTCCATATTTCAAAGCAAACACGATCGCTGCCAATTCCAAATCATGTGTAGGATAATCTTCTCGTGCGGTTTCAGTTGTCGGGAAGCATATGCCACCACTTTTCCTGACTGCATAAGTACACAACCCAAACCACTCAGAGACGCATCACTATATACTACAAACGGTACGCCCGATTCTGGTTGAGTCAACACTGGAGCCTCTGTCAACATCTTTTCAACTGATCGAAACTTTGCTGACATTCGTCTGACCATATAAATTCAACATTCTTTGTAGTAATCGAGTCAACGGTAAGGTAATCATTGAGAAATCTTTGACAAATCGGCGATAATAACCTGCCAATCCTAGAAAGCTCCGTACTTCAGTAACATTCTTTGGAACTTTCCAATTTACCACTGCCGCTATCTTACTTGGATCCACTCTTATTCCATCAGCTGATACAATATGACCCAAAAACGCAACTTCCTGAAGCCAAAATTCACATTTGCTGAATTTCGCATATAACTGTTTCTCCCGCAAAGTCTGTAATACAATCCTTAGATGTTGTGCATGTTCGGACTCTGTCTTTGAATAAATCAATATATCGTCAATGAACACAACCACAAATCTATCCAAATATGACTGAAAAATTCTATTCATCAAATCCATAAAAGCAGCAGGAGCATTGGTTAAACCAAATGGCATCACCAAAAATTCATAATGACCATATCGAGTTCGGAAGGCAGTTTTTGGCACATCACACTCTTTAACTTTCAACTGATAATACCCAGATCGAAGGTCTATCTTGGAAAATACTGCAGCACCTTTCAACTGATCAAACAGATCATCAATACGAGGCAAAGGATATTATTCTTTACCGTTACCTTATTCAACTGCCTGTAATCTATACACAGTCTTAAAGAACCGTCCTTCTTTTCACAAACAAGACAGGTGCTCCCCAAGGCGACATACTCGGTCTAATGAACCCTTTATCTAATAACTCCTGCAACTGCGCCTTCAACTCTTTTAACTCAGCTGGAGCCATTCTGTACGGTGTCACTGAGATAGGAGTTGTTCCGGGGATCACATCAATTACAAATTCAACTTCTCTATCAGGTGGTAGACCGGGTAACTCTTCAGGGAACACATCAGGAAATTCATTCACCACTGGCACTTGTTCGAGCTTTAAATCAAAACCCCGAGTATCAAGGATATAGGCCAAGAATGCTTCATTGCCTTTGCGTAATAATCTCTGAGCAGAGAGAGCTGAAATAATTCTGACTGTATCGCCCATGTTTTCTGACCCAACTGAGATTACATCTCCTGTTTGACATTTCAAACTGATTTGCTTATCACGACAATTCACCACCGCATCATGTCTCATTAACCAGTCCGTCCCCAGAATAATGTCAAATTCCCGAAAGGGTAACAACATCAAATCAGCGGGGAATTCATAGCCTTTCACTTTCAGTGGACAATTACGACATATCAAATTAACCATCACACTATGACCTAATGGATTTGTAACTTGTATATCAAATTCAGTGGACTCAACAAATAAATTCTTTTCAGATGCTAACATAGTGCAAATATATGAATGAGTAGATCCAGGGTCTATCAATGCATAAACAATAACATCATAAAGATAGAAAGTACCAGCAATTACATCAGGAGCCGTAGCTTCTTCCCTTGCTCGAATGGCGTAGGTACGTGCTGGTGCTCTATTCTCTGATCGACCAACTGATTCCCTCGTACCCGAACGGGTAGTCCCTGTAGCACTGCTCTGGCCCGAACGTCTACTTCTTTGAGGAATGGTTCTCTGTATCTCTTTCTGTTCCACTTCATCTTTTTGCAGCCGAGGACAATCTCGAATAAGATGATCAGTAGCCCCACATTTATAACAAGCCCCCATCTTAGTCCTGCATTCTCCGAAATGATATCTTCCACAATATTGACACTTAGGTCGTGAAGCATTCTGAACACTGCTCACACTTGCTACAGGTCTATCGAATACCCTGAAATCAGATTGTCTTGGTCTATCTCTGCCCGATCTCCCCGACACTGATGTAGTTCGATTAATTTCTTCTCTAGATTTCTTCACTGGAAAATCTGAAAATGACTTAGAAGCACCTCTTTTGAATGGCTCTTTACTTTTCGATCCCGCTGCATTTTTCTATTGTATACTTCTTCAAGCTTTTGAGCACGGTCTGACAGAACAACGAACTCTCGTATTTCATTACCCCCAATCATCATTCTAATTTCATCATTTAACCCTTCTTCAAACCGGATACACATTTCTTCTTCAGTAGATACAATGTCTCGGGCATATTTGCTGAGGTAGACAAATTCTCTTTCATATTCAACTACTGATTTATTTCCCTGTCGTAGGTCGAGGAATTCCCTTTTCTTTTATCCAAATATCGTCTGCCCACATATTTCTTCTTAAATTCATTTTGGAAAAATTCCCAAGAAATTTTCTCTGCCGGAACCACAGCCTCGATCGTCTCCCACCAACTATAAGCTTCTTCTTTCAACAGAGACACAGCACATCTCAAATAGTCATCTGGTGAGCAAGCCATTTCTTTAAAAATTCTTATCAAACTCTGTAACCAATATTCAGCTTTGACGGGATCATCATCAGTCCTTCCCCGAAATTCTTCGGCTCCAAGTTTTCTAAGCCTTTCCAATAGAGAACGCTTACTAGATTCAGTCGTTGTAGAAGGTGGAGGAGCAACCGGGGGTACCATCGATGGAGCAGTAGGGGAGGAGGTGGTTCAGCCTGATTTCTTTCTTGCCTCATTTCAGTATACCACTGATTCATAATCGCATAAATCATATTCTTTAATTCATGCTCTCGCATTTGGGAAATCGGAACATCACTGCTTGCTCTTTGTTCAGAATTCTGTGCTCTACTGTTAACTTCTTCTTGATCAGTACGTTCAGGTAAATTTGACATCTTTATAATCGGAGAGTATCTATAAAAATAACAAAGATTAGATCGGATCATACACATCACACTATCACAGATTTATATGGCATGTATTTCTAAACACTTTACACTTCACACATATTCCGAGGACCGGCTAAACCAGGCTCTGATACCAATAAAATGTAACACCCCTTACCCAATACCGTTGCCGGAGTCGAGCATGAGGCGTTACTTGACTTAACTTAAAAGTTCGGGGCATAAAAATTTACTTTCAAATTTAATTTCATCATTCATAATAAAGCTGTCCACCTGTACAGCAGTCACTAAAATAATTATAATTAAAGCTACAAAACTCGAAATTTATATCCGTAAATTTTCCCTGAAACTAGACTCATATATCTATTCACCATAAATTTTTCAGAATTTTGCTTTAGCCAATTAGTACAGTTTATTAGTTGAAGTCTCCCCTGTTTCACTAATCGACTATCCTGACCACTCATCACTAAAATTTAATTATATCTTATTAAAGGCTTCATATGGTGATTAAACTTATTTCTACTGAAAATATACTCATTAAGGAATCTATACATATAAATTATAACTCATAATTCCTTCTGTACAATTTTTAATGAATTTCTAAAGTCAGAACAGGGGACTTCAAAACATTCTTGCCCTGTTTTACTAAAATTCAAATATCTAAAAGTATATAATTCTTTTGCTTACTCAACTTCTTTTATATGAAAGTAGACTCTTTCAGCTTTAATTTCATATCTCACTCAACTTCTAATTCTATTTCCACTATTTTTGGTGATTTTTAAAAGTTACATCAATGCTGCTGTCCAAGAACTGCTCCATTGCAATTTTTTAAAAAAATTCAATATAACCCCTTTATAATTGTCTAACCTTCCCTGCAAATTTCAAATCACAACCAATTCCAGTATTTCATCTACTTCATTTAAATACTAATTAAGTTCAACCAATCAACCATTTCAAACTAAAAACATGCATATATTTCGATATCTAACGCAACCATAACATTCAAATTTACTTTTACTTCAATTCCCTATACATGCCATATAAATCCAAAAAGTTGCTTAACATAAACTACCGGAGTATATCTGGATAGTGTGATTCTTGATGTAGATCCGATCCTCCGAATGTATAAATACGTTAATCTACAAAAACAATAAACACACACATGTAAGCTTATAGAAAAGCTTAGTAAGTTCATAGGCATAAAACATAAATCTTACCAAACACTTGTACACTTATACAATATACACCATTACTAAATTTACCTGTCAACCACAATCTTTGGTGAGTTCCTTGGTATAAACTCACTACTACTTATTCTTTTACCATAATTCCTTTGGGCCCATTTGTCACTTACCATCCTTGATCAAAATTAAGGAACGGTTACGGAAAATTGAGTACTTCACTTTCACTTTGACATATGACCTCTTATCACTTGTCCTTGATCAGATAAGTGTAGCTAGGCTACCACTTATCACTTTGCCACTTGATCAGATAAGTGTAGCTGAAGCTACCACTTATCACTTTATCACTTGATCAGATAAGTGTAGCCACTTATCACTTTGTCTCTTGATCAGATAAGTGTAACCACTTATCACTTTGTTTCTTGATCAGATAAGTGTAACCACTTATCACTTTGTTTCTTGATCAGATAAGTGTAGCCACTTATCACTTTGTTTCTTGATCAGAAGTACTCAAATCCGGTGTTCCACTTAATTTGATCATTTATTCGATTTTCACATTTTTATTTTATTCTCATTTCAACAATAAATACATTTCATCATACATTGTATAATTCATGAAATTAACATTTAATCATTAAATTTCAGCCATATGAACTTACCTGGATCGATTTGCAGAATTTGTAAAAGTTCAGGGACTAATCGGCTACTTTTTCTTTTCCTCGACTTGTTTCAGGTTCTCGATCTAAAATGCAAATTTATTCATTCATCAGCATTTAATTCAATTCTAATTCATTTCACAATTTATGCCCTTTAATTTTCGAAGTTACACTTTTACCCCAAACTTTACAGTTTTTACAATTTGATCCCTACTCAATTAACCCCTCAATTGATCTAATTTTTCTCAATTAACACCTTTTTCCAACTATTTTAGACTACTACATAGCCTTTCATACTCAAAACCGCAACACCAAACCTTAATTCCCAACTTTTTCACAATTAGGTCCTTAAAATCAATTTCTATCAAAATTACTTAATAAAATCATCATATAACAAAATTAAAGCTTCAATTTCATGTTTATTCATCATAAAAATCCAACACTAATCAATGTTAACTTTCAAAATCAGCCATGGAATCAAAAACTAATGAAATAATTAGTTGGACCTAATTGTAAAAGTATCAAAATCACAAAAATTAGAAGAAATAATCAAGAATTAAACTTACATGATTCAAAAATATGAAAAACCAGCTTATTCCAGACCTCCTATGGCGTTTTTGCTGATAAATTGTGAAGAGATCTCTAGAATTTTCACTTTTGTCTTTGTTTTAAATGTTTAATTTGTTAAGTTTCCAATTTTGCCCCTGTTTCTCCTTACATTCTGCTGATTTTTTTTACCCAACCGTCCAGCCCATATAATTTGGGCCTAATTGCCTTTTAAATCCCTCCACTTTAGTCACTTAAGCTATTTAATCACAATTTAACAAATTTTACACTATTCCCAATTTAGTTTTTTTAGTTAATTAACTATCCAAACGTTAAAATTTTCTAACGAAACTTTAATACCAACTCAATGACACTCTATAAATATTTATAAAAATATTTATGGCTCGGTTGAAAATCTTCGAGGTCTCGATACCTCGTTTTTTTTATTTTAATTATTTTAATATTTATTACTAGTACACTATTCACTATTTCAAAAATTTTCCTAACTTCACATTTAACTTATACTTACTAAATTTATAATATTTTCTACTCGTTTGTCAGATTTAGTGATCTCGAATCACCATTCCGACACCACTAAAAATTCAGGCTATTACATTCAATATAATTTTTTTTTAAAAAGAGTATATAAAAATTTTAGCTTCAAATATATATAAATAGATAAAATAGATAAATTTTGAGTGTTAAATTTATTATTATTATTTTTTATAAAAAAATCAGTTTAATCAATATTAAAATTGAAAGGGAGAGAAGAGAGCTTTTTACCTATCTATTTAATTATATTTTGACATGTTTTTATTCTATTTCATAAATTTAATGCTGATATTTAAATATTTTGATTTGTTATCAATTAAATATAGAGAGAGATTTGCAATGAATAATTGAAATTCTCAAAGTAGAAATAGAGTAGGTTAGTTTTTTTAATAATTTTATTATAGGTTTTGATCATATTTGTTCTTTTTAATATAAAGTCTAGAATTAATTATAGCTTATTCTCAATCCATAAATAGAAGGATAATACATTTCAGTACATTCGAACCCACATCTTCCTTCATTGGCGACAATATTCATATAATTGAGTTAAAACTCAATCGGCAAAATAGATTGGTTATTAGCATATACAGGTTTGTGAATGGAAATATTTCTTTTTCATTATAAGAATATATGTTTTTGCCATATTTCAACTCATTCTTTATTTTATTTCATAAATTCAATGCTACTATTAAATATTTTTATTTGCCATCAATTTCACTTGTATGCTCCACCTGAGAGGCCTATAAAGGGCTTACTATTGCTGGCATTCAAAGAACTAGGATTAAATCGAAATTTAACAGAGTAGAATTTTTGAACTAAACAATAAGGTTACTATTAAAACATGGAATAAATGAGATGAGGCCTTGAATTAGAGGCCCAATGAGTAATATGACAAATTAAACTGAAATTGTAAATCTCTTCTGGAAGGATGGGCCGCATTAATACGAAAACTTTTCAACCAACATACATACATTTCATACTTTTAAATTTATTTCTAGATTGATCCAATTCTAATTAACAAAAATGGATGATGAATCATTTCATTTATATAACAAATCCATCTTTAATTATCGAGTTTTTTAATATCACACTGATTCCTGATCGTATGTAGAACCCTTCTGATGATCTATCAGCCTCTTGTACACCCTGTCGATATTATTTAAGTGGATTAAACAAAAAGCAAAACCAATTATATAGTTATATATGGATTAATTATACCCTACTTCTCTAGATTATCGACCAAACTTTAAATTCCATCCTTGAACTCAAATCATTCCAATTGAACCCCTAAACTAAAGCATGATAGGAATGATAGTGTAGTTTATGGATTCAATTGAAAACTTGACCCATAATTTGAGGACATATGATGCAATTAACCCGTGTGTGTGGCTGAAGAATCAAACCTCGGAGTTGGCAATGACTACATTCTTCCCTATTCTGGCATTTTTATCAATGATACAATCCCTGCATGAAACGTAGATAAAGATGATATTAGTATTATGACAGGCTACAATGGAAGACTTATAAGGTTTTTAATTTTAAAATTACTTGATTTTAGTGTTTTCTCCTATTCCAACGGGAACCCCTTCCTCGGATAAAAGACCTGCTCTCTCTGCATCGGTTTCATAAAAATCTGCCCCAAGCATCACTGTATCCTGCATTTATATAACACCATTAGGAAATCGCAATATGCTTTCACAAGATTATGTGATGGAAGAACCAACCTTTAGGTGAACGCCAGCGTTGATTCGGGATCTAATACCAACAACGCTGTGTTCTATAAAGCAATTATTTAAGAAACTCCCATGGGATATGATTGAATCAACAACTTTGCAATTGTCGATTTTTGATGGGGGTAGGTTTCTCCTTGATGTAAATATTGGCTTTGCTGCATCATAGAAACTAAACCTTGGTGGCTACCATGGTGAAAAAACATGTTAAAGACGATACAAAATGTTTTTTCTTTTCACAACCAAGAACCAAGTTTTTTTGTGGCACATACATGCTCAGTGAGGGCAAGGTTTGCTTCAAAGAAAGACCTGATAGTACCTATATCCTCCCAATAATCATTGAAGAGATAAGCCTGTTAAAAAATTTCAACATTAGACACTGAATATGTTAAACTAAAATCGTTGGTGATTTTTAAGTACCTTAATGAAGAACTCTTTAGCTGAGGCAGGGATTATTTCTGATCCAAAGTCATTTGCAGTTGGAAAACGCCATCTGAATTAAAGCAAACCATTCAACACAGAAAAGTAGCGTGCCTAATCGATAACTTGGAGAGCTCTATCGTACCTCAAAAGGTTTAAAAGGATCTCCTTCTTGAAAACATATACTCCCATAGAGGCAATATATGGTTTCTTTTCGGCCTCTTCTTTTGAAAGTCCTAGAACTGTGGTATCTACTGCCTAAAGGATATATACTGATATTAGCAAAGCTAATAGCCAATTGGAAGGCAAGGTGCATGATAAGTTGACATAGGTGACTACCATTGCTTTCAATTCTGCTCCCTTGGGCTTTTCGCTGAACGAAAGAATCCTTCCCTTATTGTCTATCTTCATTAGACCGAAGTCCGAGGCACGCCTGTGATAATTCTAGTTATGAAATATCTGAAAGGTTACAACAACTTTGAGAAATTAAAATTGATGGTGTTACCTATCATCTATTGGAAGGCTAGAAATGGTAATGTCTGCACCGCTCTGCCTATGGTTCTGCAAACAACAAGGACGAATCTAAGCATCTCATCATATTCTGAAAATTAATGTCATGAATATATATATATGAAGAGCAACCACATAGCTGAAGCTTCCAAGATTACATAACAATCCTCAAAAACAACATTGTTAAAGCAGGTGAGAAACAAGTAAACCACATATTTCAGCATGCTAATCAAGTTATTTAACTGTTCCATTTACATATTTGATTGCCCCACGCGAACTTGAACTCGGTGCCATGTAGTATTGAGAGTACCTCTTAGGTTCCAAATATGTTGTACGTTTTTAGGTTCCACATTTGCAGCTGAATCTATCGGTGGTATGTTTAAACCGATGAAAAGTAAATAGTGTCTTTATTTAACACATCAACATATTATGTATTTAACTAATGTAGCCTCATAATTTAAATGAAAATTATAACTTATGGCAATAAATATTATAAATAAAATTTTTAATTATTAAGCGGTATTAAAATTATATAAAATTTTTCAGCGCCGTCCATAAATTTATGATAATATTAAAAAAGAAAAAAAAATTACACAGGATTAAATAATAAGGAACATTAAAAAATAAAGTAATACATTTTTTAAAAATTGATAATATATATTTTTAATTTTAAAAATGTAATGCATAATTTTAAACATGAAATAAATTTAAATATTAAAAAAATAAATAGTTTAAAAATAATGATTTTTTCAATTTTAATTTTGAATATTTGAAAAAAAATAATTAATTTATTTTAAAAAATATTGAAATTTTTTTAATAAAATTAATATATAACTCAATATATTTAAAAAAATTATGCGTTTTTAACTTATACAATTATTATTTATCTTTTGATTTTTTAATATATTCACATATTTAGTAAATATACATATTTAGTAAATAAATATACTTAAATTAAATTAATACACATAATGTACAAGTAAGAAAACTAATTTAAGTATATAACACAATTGCAACTGTGTAGATATTATGGTGCGTTGTTACCTGAACAAAATCCATATAGTCCATTCGATATAAGTGGTCCCCCGATAAAATCAGCACGTCTTCGATTTCCTTACTTCTTGCATCCTACAAGATAACAGAACAATGAAACTATCAAAGACTTGTGTTCTGTTTCTCACATTGAGCAAGATGACCACGAATGACTCTCTCTGTCTGTCTGTCTGTCTACCTCGAACAGCCAGTGAAATTGTCGAACTGCGTCTGCAGTCCCTTGGAACCATCTCTTACCGGCCTCTCCTGGAGTTTGTGTGGCTGCCAATATCTACCATAACCCAACATAATCTTAAATTATCAGAACCAGTTGCCTGCAAAGCAAGAAATCAAAGTGAAACTAAAATTCTCTGACCTCGACGTATCCATCTCCGAAGTTAATCCCATTGCCGAAGTTGTAAGCACGAGAGATATGCCGGTTAAGCGAAGCCGAGTTAAACTGGGTGAGAATGTACACTTTGTTGATCCCACTGTTAATACAGTTGCTCATTGGAACATCAATCAACCTGTATGCACCTCCAATTGGAACCTGCAAAAACAAATTTTGTATCAGACACGTATACACATATATGATTAGGAAGGTAATCAAAATTTACCGCCGGCTTTGCACGTCGCTTAGTGAGCGGGAAAAGGCGAGTACCGGCTCCTCCTCCTAGAATAATAGCCACAACTGTCCTTGGGTCCCTTTTCTCCATCTCTAGATCCCTTAGCTGCATTATAACCCTCACTAATTAATGGTAGATTAAAATGAAAGCAAAGAAATTAATGTTAAATTCATCTTACCTTAGACTCCCCAGCTATGTTAGTAGTAAGTGACATGCAAATATTTGACTTCACATTCTTATTACAAAGTCTTTGACATTTTGGGGTCATGTTAACCTTCTTCCCCATCAACTCTCCATTCGAAAACTTGGCAAGCCTACTACATCTCCTCCTAGCCAATGCCAAGGTGGTACCTAGCTGGCCGGTGGCTGAGAGTGATAAGCGGCCATCGGCTGACACCGTCATTTTTGTAATGGAAAAAGAAAATCAAGTAGAAAATTGGGAATGAAATTAGTGAAGAATATAATAGTGATAGTATATGTTTAGGACTATGGAGGGGGTGGGGAGGGAGAGGGAAGAGAGTTGCTTTCATGGAGTGCGTAATATTTGAAAGAATGGGCCACGTTATCTATAAAGAATTGCATCCACCAATTTCTGATGTTTGTTTGTATGGATTGTAGCCCCTCTAGATTAGATATCTATTGACCAGAAAGTCCATCAAAATTTTAGTAGTTTTATATTTTAATACTTTAGGTACGAATCAAAGAATATTCTACCATTGCCTGCCTCATGATTTTTGTTTCCCTTTTCTCTTTTAATGGTAACTATGGCGTTGTGTTAATGGCCCAAATTGTAAGCTGGGTTTCAATTGAGAAAACCCAATGGATCGTGTAGCTTAGTTTGGTTCTACAAATTTCAGATTTTGAGTTTACCCTGCCTTGCCATTTGACTAAGGTTTTCTTTAATGTGTTTATGCTATCTGGCATCATATTTGTATAGGAAGAATTATGAATATATATATAATATTTCACATTTATAATATATTCTTTTTGTAGATTGTCTTGTATTATCAAAATATTTGTTCTTTAGATTTTGATAGGTTTGTATATAGATAGTGTTATATTGTATCATGTTTTATATAATTAGCCTTCCTGATTCAATATAAAGAATGATTTGTATTTATGTTGAAATTGTGTTAAGTCTTACGTTATAATATATTTAGTATAATTTTTTGTAGTAATTCAATTTACTATTATATATGTTTGTATTGTGTTTGCATGATTCTCTTTGTGTAGTGTACTACAAAATTTATATAATTTTTTACACGTTGATAATTTATGTTACATAGGTTTTATTTGTGTTTGTGTAGTGTATTTATTTATTTTTTCAAAATGTGATGTGTTTCAATTATTTTTAATCTTTCATGTCCAAATTAACTCCACGATTTGCATAATTTATTCTAATAGCTCAAATTTAATTTAATTTATCTATTTTTTATTGATAACTAACTCATAAATTATGTAAACATATTAGAAAATAATTATTAAATTTATATTAAATAATAATCGAGGGAAGCTTTAGTACTCATCAGCAAACCTTGGTGGAGAACTCGGCCCAATTGTAGAAGTGTAACAAGCTGGTGGAGAGGATGGGCAAACAATAAGAAAATGGGTAAAAGTATTATGAAAATTTGTGTATTAAAATATTTATTATATTTTATTTTTTAACTTAAAAATAAGTAGAGTAGTCCATATACATTAGATTAAAGAATAAAATGATCGTTTTTATTAAAAATTTCATCCACTTCTACTACTAAAAAAATGGCGTGGTTGACAGAATAATTAGACAATTACACTTGGCATATTTCAATACAGATGTACTGGGCTAATTTTTAACAATAGAAATGAATGGAGTTTTTAATGGACGGAATAGTTTATTTTTTGATTTAATGTATAAATATTAATTTACTCGTTTGTTGAGTAAAAGAAACAAAATACAACCGACTCCTAATACAATAACATTCGTAATACTTTTACCCAAACAATATATTTGCAATATTTCATATCACGTTTTTCATTTCAGAAACAAAATTATTTTAGACATGTGTAAGAAATTAAAAAAATTAAAAATAAATAAGATATGTGATGAATTTTTAATTCTATTTATGTAGTTAAAAACTCTAATATCAATATGGAAAAATTAATTCAACATATCTCTTTTCTTCTTCTTTTTGTCAGAAATATACCTCTATTTGACCTCGACAAAATCTTATATTCATATTCATATTCGTAATAAAAATAAGTTAATCCTTTAGTTCTGAAAAATTTATAAAATTTTAAGTAAATAAATAATAAAATTATAATTTAGTTCTTTAAAAATGATAATATTTTTTATTTAATTTTTTTTAAAATTATAAAAATATATGTGAGTACAATTATAAAATTATATTTTAGTTCCGATAAATATAACTCAAGCCTTTTTAAAAATATATATTAAATTTAACTCAAGTTGAATTTATGGAGTCAAATGAGTAGCCTCAACTCTTTAATAGTTCTAAACGAATACCATAAATGACATATTTTTGCAAAGATCGATGAACCAAAAAGGTTCAATTGCTTAAACATGCTATTTATCCAAATAAATGTGAATTAATTATTTTTCAATTGCTTAAACATGCTATTTATCCAAATAAATGTGAACTAATTATTTTGTCACCACAAAAATGTTTTTCATGTCTAAAAAGTGAGTGAGATTCACGTCATTTTTTAGCACGCACATAAATATTTGTATACATACATGCATGCATGCATGCACAGTTTCCCGACAAATGATTTGTTTATAATTAGTTGGAATTGTCACATCAATTATTCACAAATTAAGTAAATATTATATTAATATTTTTTGTTAAATAAAATTATTAAGAAAGGTACTCACAAATTTTATAATTATCCCATTCTTAAATACTAAAATGTCAATTTAATTAACCTTTATTTGTATTTTTTTTACCATTTGATATGATCTAAAAGTGTTAATGGATTATTACCAAATAATTGTGAGTATGTTGACACAACTTAAAATACAGGAATTTTACAGTCATGTGAAACTGTTCATGGGTTTATTAACATATAATTTTGAGCAAGTTCATGGGTTTATTCTTATTTACTAATTTACTTCTGTCAGAAATCAAAATCCACAAAATATTTGCACATAAATCACTATTTTTCTCTCGAAATTACAAACTTAAAAGATAAGAGTTACATTTTTGTTTCAATTTTTTAGAATAACAATCAACAAATTTTTTTTTTGTCAAAAGAAATATAAGTTACAAAAAATAAATAAGAAAAAAACTAGGCTTGAATCTAATTGAATGAGGTTTTTAGAATAAAAGTGTACAAATATAAATGTGTATTTTTCCAAAAACAAAATATAAGTTTGAAACAACAAATAAATTTAATTAGGATAAGAAAGAAATTGGACTTAGAATTTTCTTTTCGGCCAACAAAATTGGACTTGAATTTAATTGAATAACTAGGTTGGGTTATAGCCTCCACCGCATGGTAATGCATTGAACTGTTTCAAAGTCATATAATATCTATTTTATTTATAAATCTTTTAAACTTTTAAATCTGAATAAAAATTAGTTTAAACGTTTTTAAACTTACATAATTTTTTTATTATAATAATAATATCAATTAAATTAAAATTTAATCAATTTAAATCTAATGTTTTTTTGTTCAAATTCTATGGATTAGTAGATAAATTTTCATACTTAAAATAGATCTACCAAATAATTACGATAGTAACAATCTTTTTCTTGCTTTTTTCTCTCTTTTTAAGAAAAAAATATTAATATAAATGAAGAATGCGTGATTTATTCATTAGTACGGCGGCTATGATATTATCCATATGTGAGAGGAAAGAGTGAGTCAATTTTAATTATCACTTTGAGAGCAAGGCTTCATCTAATTATTAAATGAGTATGGATGTGATATATTTTAGTGGTGATGGCGTCTAGTGGAGTATGATGGGTTAGCTTTGCCCATCACCTTGGTGGATACTTTTGTTGGTGACGCCACAACCGTGTTGACCCACATTTTAACCTTTCTTTCTTCATCATTTGCGTTTTAAGATGCATCTTTTTGGAAAATGTATGGTGATAGTTTTTTTGGATTAAGAGTAAAATTGTATTTTATTTTTGTAATATAAAAAATGAGTAAATTTATTATTGTATATTAGATTAAAAAATAAATTAATATTTCTTGTTAAAATTTTTATTTAATTTTACCGTTAAAAACTAACGTGATTAACAAAATAGTTATAGTTACACATGGTGTACCACATATATCTAATTCTAACATGTAATAACCATAACCATAGAAATATATATATATTTAAAAGGACCAGTTTGCTATTTAATTTAATATACAATAATTAATTTATCTATTTTTTAGTAAAATGAATAAAATAAAATCGAACTCTTAATATAATAGTCTTCATGACACGTTTACCATATGATTTCCTATTAACGCAATTGCCCTTTGGTCAAAAAAGGAAATTTTCTTTTAAGCCCTCTCAAAATTAAAAAATCAATTTAAGCTTTTTTTTCTTTTTTTTTTTTTTGAACTTACCCTCTAAAGATTAATAATTTAGTTTAAACTTTTTTAACACGAAACTTTTAACTATGACCCTCAAAATGTTACATTTTATCTCAATTGTCGCTAAATACAATTTTTTATTTCGCTCCAGAATTACGTAGACAAATACAAAATTTAAAAAATAAATTAATAAAATAAAGAAAAAAATGTACAATAACATTCACAAATACATAAGAGAAATCGATTCCCATAAAATAAAAAACAAAAAATACACCGATTGAATTGTCAATTTGCAGAAAGCACATGCATAAAAAGGAAATAAAAAAACACATTTATTGATAAAGGGGTGAGACAAACTCCCCCAACCCACATATTCATTTTTTTCCCTTATATATAAACCCTAAAGTGTTGAATGACAATTGAATTGGCTTTTCAATGTGGGAAAGATAGTGCCAACTTCCTTTTGTGTGTGGATATGCCCAAATGGAAGTGAACTCCTTAACAATTAAGATTGCTCAAATTATAAATGCAAAAAGAAATAATTCAAATTTTTATGTAATTATTCTATGATTGTTGAATTTACCTAATATTTGACAAGTGACATGTCTTTATTAGTTAATGCTGTTTGTTATGGATGAGATCAAGATTGATTTGTAGGATTGCATTGTGCAAAAAAAAAAAATTCAATTACTTGGTGAAAAAGGAAATAAGAAAAATTTCCATTTTTAAAAAGAAAAAAAAAAGAGAAGAAAATCCGTTTGATGGAGTTGTTATCTCTTTTTATGGATCACTTTTCATCTTATAACAACTATTTGGAACTTAGTTTAGTGTCCCATAATGTAATGTTGAAAAAGTAAAGAGGGATATATGCAAATTTTCGATTTTTTTCTTTTTTCTTAGATAAAAATTAACTTTAATCTATATAAAAAAAATTATAATATGGAAAAGGCATAATTATATTTTCGCCTCTCCAACTTTAAGAAAAAAATGTGTTTTAGTTATTTATTTAACTTTTCGTTTATTTTAGTTTTTGAATTTATAATTTTTGTCAAACCATCTCAAAATGGAAGGAGAAATTAATGTTTTTTAATTTTGTTGATGCATGTGCATTGTCATGTAGATAAAATATCAACATTTAATTATTTTTTAAAATTTTAAAAAATATTTTATATAATTTTCATATTTCTTAATAATTTTAATGAATTTTAACTTTTTTAAAAATGATTTTTATAATTTTTTAAAATTTAAAAAATTAATTAAATATTGATGTGTCATTCACATATAATAAAATTAAAAAAAGTTAATTTTTTCAAATATTTTGAGATAATTTATAAAAAAAATTTAAAAAGAAAAAAGAAAAAAATAAAAATAAAATTTGTTCTCTAAAGTTGAGGGATTAAAAAATCTTTACAACTACGGAAAGTTCATCAATTTGATTTCAACTTTTCACATTAATGTTTGCTACTTTCAACTGCAAACTCTGCAAGAAAATAGAAAGGCCTATCTCATTACCTATAGAAATTAGATTAGTTCAATTAATAAAACTATTTTTATTATTTTTATTTAAATTTAAATTTGGTTATTTAATTAATGGCCAAGGCGTCCCCAAGTTGAGGGAACTCTGACCACTTTCAAGTGAGGAGATTTGAACTTGAGCGGTAGCCAGTAGGGATGGGTCTTTTTTGCTAGTTGTGGCCCATATCTTTTAATTTTTAAAAATTAAAAATAACAATATAAACTGATAAATAATAATTAAAAATATATATATATATGCTTACGTAGCTTTTGTCGGGGGTACCGTACGGATGCGAATCTTCCTGGGAACAGTGTTTTTGTTCCTTTTGGTTTGGTTTTTGCCTTCTTTTTTTTTAAAAAAATCTTTTTTGTGTCTTTACGATGGAATCTCATAACTAGACCTGTACATACTCACCTCGCCCGGTAGGTTGAATTCAGATATAGGTAACCCACTTTTTATGTTCTCTAATTTGATTCAAATTCGATTTAAATATTTTTATATTATTTAATTTATTTTTATTATAAAAATAATTACAATTTTCAATTCAAATAGTAAAACCAGTGGCCAATAATGAAACAAATGGTAAATTTTGGGCTACGCGAAATGCAATCCAAAGATAAGAACAATTTATAATATATGTTTTTTATTTTTTATATTAATTAAAATATAAAATAAATGTTGCAACAATTATAATCAGGGGTAAATTGTAACGAGAGTTGAGACCTTAAAATTTTGAATTTTTTTTATCAAAATCTTCAAATTTTTTTAAAAAAATTAATTCGTGTCTTAATTTTTAAAAAATTATCATGAAGCCCGTTAAAGGCTTTTAGAAATAAAAATTTAAAGACAAGATACGCGTTTTCGACGTTTGTTAGTTGAGGAGAGTATGGACAGAATGCTGGAGCAAATCTTGCTTACAAAATCTCATTCATGTGGCAACTTTTCTTCTTTGTTTATTTATTACAAATTTAAGCTCTTGAACCGATATAAATATTGGAGTCCAAATAGAGATTCAATTTAATTAAATTTGTTTAAGCTATTTACGATCATCAGTGGAGATAATCTCACAATAATATTGCATCTTTAATAAAAATTTCTCAACTTTTAAATAAATTAATGCGATAAAGCCAGATATTTATCCTCAGATATAAAGATATTTAAGCATGTGACAATTAACTTAGTCATTCTTTTGTGCAACTATGTTGGTAGGAAATTTGTCAGGCAAATTGATTGATTCTTTCTACATCTGGCATAACTGCTGTCAAGTCGTTCATGGATGTTCCATACCATTCAAACTCTTTTATTATATAATTACATAAAAATAATATTAAATTAATAAGAAAATACTTAGATAATTGCCAATATTTAAAAATGTGCAAAAAAATCACCTTTGTAAATCAATCTGCTTCAAAACAAGTCCCTCTGTATCTTTCCCTTCTCTTTTTCTTTTCAAATTTGGTTTTGACAAAATAACATGACATTAATGTCAAGTGTCAATAATCCCATGCGTGTTTAAAATAAAATTGAAATTATGTGTTGTCAAATCTCAATTGATTTTTTTTATTTTTTTATCTTTCTTGAACATCCTTTTTTATCTTTAAATTTTAAAGCATCCACATAAAATATTATTTTTTAAGAATTTTTGTTACTATATTTAATCTTATTGTTACAATAATTAATTTTATTTTATGTAAATTAATGTATTTATTTACTTTTTAGGATGTGATGTTGATATTTACCCTGAAGTGGTAATGTCTTTTATCTTTCACCTTCTTATTTAAGTTAAAAGTAAAAACCAGCAAAGGTTGTGTTGAAGTATTTGTTCATTTTGGTCCTTTTGATTTCATTTCCTTACCAGTTCCAAAAACCTTGTTCAAAGGTAAGTGACAAAGTACCTAACCGTTGAAGACAAGAGAAAAGGCAGTAATGAAAGTTTTTTGTGTTTTTATATGCCAGTGAGAGAGAGAGAAAGAGAAAGGACTCGAATAACGATAATAACTACCTACCTACCACAAAAACATTATTCCTTAAAAGATGAAACAGAGGAATTCAATCAAAAAAAAAACCACAAACAAAGACAAAAGGGGGGGGAATATTGATTATTATACAGGAAAATCCAGAATAAAACTATGGATATTGTTGTAGCCACCCATTTTAACAATCCCCTGTTTTTCATTTTCACCTTCTTTACAGTAGTACCTCCCTCTGCCATCCCAGCTCCTTTGAAGAGTCGCCGTTTCCCCATCTTCTTCTTTCTCTGGTTCCTCTTCTTCAGCTATGTAGTTGTCATCATTTCATACTCTTCTTCTTGTTCTTCTTCGTCGTCGTTTTCGTTGTTGTTGGTGTTATTATCATTTTCCACGTCGGCTGTTTCTTCTTCTTCATGGTCAATGCTGGAAGTGGAATATTTCAAAAGGTGAAGTCGAAGGCGGCCATTGCTTCGCTCAGCTTGAAAGATGGGGTTGTTCGATGGGGCCTTGACAGCTTGAATCACCAACCTTCCGTTTTCACGGTGGGACCTAACGCGAAGCGATTCCGATCCGCTTATCGTTGTCAGTGGTGGTGGGAAATCTCCAGCAATTGCTTTCTTAGTGCCCCCCAATGATTGACCCGATTTCCATGTCGGAGGATTCCCACCTTGCGAACTATGTGAAGACAATGCGAACACGTCGTCTTCCAACACATCGTCGCTCCCCGTTTCACTACCCAAATTCTCAGTACACAGTTCCAAGCTCTTCTCACTTAAACTAGACAAAGAACGTTTCACTAAAGGATGAACATAAGTGTTTTCATTCCCTTGTTCCCGTTTTGAAGATTGAGGACTATTGAACAGAGCCTGGAGTAAACTCCAACCGCCCGGTTCAGGGTTAACCGAACACGACTTACTGATCAATTCGCGTGGTCTCGCCGAAGATAACGTTAGCCTCAATGCTCTCGGCTCAACCAACTGCGACTCGAGACATGACTGTGAACCTTGGTGACAAACAATCGTCGCCATAACGATAGAAAATTTAGTATAACGTTGTACGGTTTTAGAGAGTGTGTGTTTGTTTTTTGATGGAGAGATAAGCAAAAGGGGTGGGAATGGGATGTGAATTTGTAGTACTCCAAAAGTTCCAGCATATACAGAGAAGTGGGGAAAAGGGGGGTGGGGGGGGACTGTTTTTAACACCACTTGAATTTTTCTACAATTTTTTTTCTATAGTTGTTTAAATCTGCCACACACAGCAAAAGGAAACAAAGAAACATTTTTTTTTCCTTTAAAAAAATGGCCAAAAAAGGAAGAATTTATATTTGTGTATTATTATTTTTATTAAATGAGTGGGAATTTGAATGTCTGCAACGAGTTTCTTCACAAAATCTATTCTGGGTAGAAATTTAAAGTATGGGTACATTGCTCCAAAATTTACCACCTTCTTTATTTTCCTTTTTCTTCTTCCCTTTCCAAAAAGAGCCTACAAAAAGGGGTACGTGAGATTCACCAATTTATATGATTACTTTCTTGATTTGATTTATATTTAACAAAAATAAAAAGTTAAAATCCTAAACTCAAAATTCTTAATATTTAATTATATTTTATATTAATATTTATTTATAAATCTTACATATTTTTATTTAATTTAGTGATGTGCTATGTTATTATTATATTGATGATGTATTTTATACACCACATCAAATATTATTCTAAATATTTAATTATCTATATTTATTGCTAATAATTTTAATGTTTGAGCCATAGTTTATTATTAATGTATAAATTTGTCCACTGATAACATATTAAATACAAATCTTTATCGAAACCCGAAATCACAGTGAATCCCACTGTTCTTCATGTATGATTCATATGTTCTCATGAGTCAAAACCTTTGTTGGATTGCATTCAAAAAGAGGAATGATAATATGTACTATCAGCCCACAGCCTTTGAATTTTTTTTCCAGCAACTAAAGTTACCGAAATGGACATCGATTCTAGCCAGAATTTGACCAAAACTGCAAAAATACTACCCCCCAAGGAGACCTACAGAATGAAGGGCAAGTTTGTCAAACCATCGAAGTTTAGGGTTGGAGAAAAAAAAAGAAAGAAGAATATGGATACTTGAAAGGTGCTTGGACCGACAGCCTCCGACCCCACCATGGAATCAAAAAATGGAGAAATCATTGTGAGACCCACAAGACAAGTTATTCAAATGTTGTCATGTTACTCCACATTGTTTCACAGTATAGTAACTTTTTAATGGAGAATAAGGTTTCAAAGTATATACAGTTGTTTTTCCATGGTGTAATTTGCATGCTTAAATTGAAACTTCGATTGAGGTTGGTTTAGTTTGGTTTGGGTTAACATCATTCTTTGCTCCTGGTGGGCATGTGATTTTCAATTAATTCGAAAATTTTATCGATTCAATTATGTTATTTATCTTATCACATTAATTTAGCTATTTTTTCTCTTTAAATGGAATATGTGATATTTTTAAAATATAAAAAAATCAAACAATCAATATTACATGGATGGAAGACCGAATAAGTACATAAATATGTTGAATTTAGAGTTTTAAAGTCTTTTTTTAATTCTGAATTTGAAGTTATAAATTTCTTTAGTAAGAGAAATAAAATGAAAATTCATGGTTTTCACATTATTTTAAATGCCACATAATCTAATTTAACTGAAGTGATTTGAGGATGGTATCAATCAAAACTTCAATTATTAAGTAAAAGAGAGCTTAAGGACCAAATGAGATACTAAATTTCAAACGTGCAAAAAAGTATAGGGACAGAAAACAAAGTTATACCAATCATGTTCGGCCATTTATGACTTATACTCCACTAACACACACCCCTTTAGTTTTTGTCGGCTAGGCGCTTACCTATGACTGCTCTAAATATAGAATCCCTCTCTATAAAAAGAAGGGAAATTAATAAAAGGAATCATCCATCAAAAAATAATGAAGAGGAGGCAAAGGCCAGCATGTGGGTGGACAACAAATGACCTACCCTATAAATGTTTAAACAAATGGCAAAGGAGGTTGGTTCATGCTATTTGTGGGTTTTGCGGTTGTGGGTTTTCCTAGTATAGTAAAGCTGACTTGGTTCCTACCAATATATATATATCACCACCATTTTTAGAGCAGAAAAGGTAACTAGCTGGCGCTCCGATCATGAACATCACACTATAGTACATCTCTACTGTATATAATGTAATGCCACTTTCACATGTTGCCTTTTTTGTGATTACACATGCATGAAGAATATCACTTATTTTGTACTAAATGGAAAAAAAATAGCAAACCATTTGCTGGAATTGCAGGGAAAATATTATTAAGAAAAGTAAAAATAATGTTTACATTTTAATCTCTATCCTTTTTTTTTTAAAGTAAAATTTACCCCATTGTCAAGGACAAGAAATTCTGGCATACTTTGTGGTTAGATTATTAATAGAGAAAATGTGTGGTGGAATGCTTTTGTTTGAAACAAAAAGAAAAAGATTTGTTATGAAATCTGACATGTTTCTGTTCTTTTCTTTTTTTGATATGAATTTCAAACAAATATTATGGCGATTGTCAAGGAGGCAGTGTTGGTTCCATCATTTTCCATCTTTATGAAGATACCTATTAATTAAAGACTAAATATATAGACTATAGAAGAGGTTTTCCTATCAGATTTGACTTATATCACAATATATGTTTGAGTGATGGGTTTCACGATGGTTTATCTTATGGGCACAGAGCTGTAGATGGTTGAAGATGATTGGAATGGGATCCGTCGAGAGGATTGGAGTTCGAGAGAAGAAAAGTGGCTACGAGAGATGTGTCTTGTACTAATGTATGTGGGACTTAAAAGGGGTAATTCTAGTTCTTCTTGATATGTCTCGTATCACTTGATTTATTATTGTATTATCCTCGTAGATATGAACTGTCGTGCTAAGTTAATAGGTATATGTGACGTTGTTCCACGTCAGGGATATAGTCCCACGATGTGAGTTTGTGAGGTCTTGAGCTTTGTGGGACCTAAAGCTCACAAATGTCCTTAGCTCGCAAGATGATTTTAATTCACGATTTTAATTAACAAAATTAGTAAGATGTAAGGAGAGTTCGTTAAATATAGATATACATTACTATAATTTTTTTAAAACACAGTATAATTTCTTTTATGAATTACAATTTAATAACCAAAGCAACAAGCGGCTAGTGAGGTAACTATTACATTTTGAGTTTCTTTTAATTGTTTAATGCACAAAAAGGGTCTGGAACATATCCACTCAACCGAGGATCCATTAGAGAAAGGAATATTAAAGGACAATGGACATTTGATAATGGGATTATTCATCGGGTCAAAATTTTTAGAAAACTATATACAACTACTTTTGATTGATGATGAATATGGAATCCAATTCAAGGGCAAAAAGGAATTTATATACATGTACCCATTTAAACAAAATTAATGTATCTTTATTAAGCAAAGAGTGGATACAATGCAAAGATATTTACCCCATTTGGTCAAGTAGATCAGCATATTAATAGCCCCTATCTCTATAGACACTTGTAAAGTTTGTCCTCAAAAGATTAATTCCCAAGTAACCTAACATATTTCAGAACCAAAAATAAAAATAGTTAAAATAAATAAAGAAATTAGAAAGGTGATCAAAGGTAAACTTTCCCTTAGTATTTATAATATAATTGATGTGGTCCTAACTCCCTAAAAGCAGCATTAAACTGAAGCAAAGGAGCCTTATTGTAACCTTTGGTAGCTCTAAATGAGCAGTCTTTTCAGCCCTCTCAATTCTCATAGTACAAATAAAGTTTATTTATTATTATTGAGTTAAACAATAATTATGTGTGCCAACTAAAAGAAAAGAGCATCATATTTACACCAGAATCTATCTGATTTCTCGCATTACTTAATTTTGTGTTCTTAATGACAGATAGAGGGAATGAAATTTGCATCAGCACCCATATATAATTTTGTACATTAAAATACTAAAAAGCCATGATTTATGATGCCATTTTAATAATTAAGCAACTAAACTTTTACTCTACTCTAATTAATTCTTTATCGTTTACATCCATTAATGTTAAAAGTTTATTTGAGATAAATTAATGATTCGAATTTATTTTGTTATAAATTATTGACAACTTCATATATCAAATATAAGAATGTAAAAGTTGAAATTTTGTATTATTTTAATTATGTTTGTTTGATTTTATTTTAATTAAGTAATGTAGACCATTAAGCAAAGAGTACGTCATGTCTCCTTGGCATTAAGTGGAGCCTAAATGCCATAACCTTAATATTATAATAGTGAAGACTTTTAATGAAAGACGAGAATCCAATTCACAGCTGAAGTAAGCACATACAAAGCACCTTCCTAACTTTTTGACAACCCTAGTGCCACCAATTGCTACCCATTTTTATATTATTATATATGTTTATTATTATAATAAAAGTAAAAGAAAAACCATCACAGGCAGAGACAACGTAATTAATCCATGCAAACATGTTATAGAACTAATGGTCAATTGATCACTAACTCTGCAAATAAATTAATGCATTGTGCCAGTGAAACAACTTTTCACAAGTATGAACATAAACATCGCAGTCCAAGGCTAGCTTTTCAGACAGTGACAAAAAACTTTAGGCTCTATTAAACAAGTAATGTATAGAGACAAAAGAGAATTATGTAACTAAATTGATGTAATATTTAATGCAAGTTTTGGTTGAATAGTGAAATATAAATGTTGAAAAGTATAGAATTTTTCATTTAAATTGTATTTAATTATATTTTTATCTTATATAGGAGACATGATACGATAAAAAAAAAGTCTTTAAATAATATAATTTACTTTGTTAAGTAAGGGTATTTTCGTCGTTATCAATTGAGTTGTTGGTTAGTTATGGTTATTAGTAATTTTTATACCATACTCTCAATATTCGGTATTCATGTTAAATTTATAATCGAGTTAAGTTGGGTCTCTAAATAGATTTGAATCTAAAACCTACATGGGTGATTATTAATGTATTGTTTTATTTTATTATTAAAGCAGATAATGTATCACCTTCATGCTCCTGCCTTTTGGCCTGCAAGTAGGTTTCATATTATTCTTAACGGGTTACAGTAATAGCGAGTGGAAACAGAAGTAGCATGTGATAAAGGTGATCGAGAAAAGGAATAATGTTCTACACTCAAACTTAGAAAGCTTACGAATTTGTAAACAGCAGTAAAACCATTTTTCAACAAGACATATTGGTTAAGTTCAAAGACCCTAATCCAGATTGGTTAAGTTCAAAGAACCCAAATCCAGTCCCTGCCACCGATTTCCTCTAAGCTTGGACCAATATTTCTCTCTCTCTTTTCTTCCTTCTAAGGAAAAGTCAGTTTGATCAAAGCTGTAAATCAAGAAAGCTACTTTAGAATTAGGAGAGAGCTAGTTAAATATGCTTGACATGAATCCGATCATAAACTGATTTAAAAAAAAAAAACATTTAAGTTTAAATTTGATCCGACTATCCATTTTTATTCTTCATATACTAATATTTATATGTTTTTATAATTAAATTTAACTAAAATAACTTTTTAATTTAGATTCCAGTTAGATCAAATCAACCCAAAAAAGCATAATTCCTAGACTAGCTCCTATGGATCTAGCTAGCCTTTCAGGTTGGGTGAAATGTTTGTCCCATATGGCAGCTTGATCCATGAAATTTAAAATAAATATTTTTTTAAATATTGAAATTTGAAAAAGTTTGATTATTAAATTGAAAAATGAGGTTTTGAAAAAAGAATTTAATTCTATTTAAAATATGATCCGACTTAAATATTAAAATTTAAATTTATAAATTTTCAAGTTTATAATATGATTTTTACTTTTTAATTTGTTTATTATGATATAAAAATTGAATATACCATACCATAATTAAATATTAAAAAGTATGTTATGTCAAAGGATGATATTTTTAAATTTTTAATGTACTATGATAATAAAAGATATATAATTATTAAATATTAAATAAAAATAATTATATTTTAAAAATAAAAAATTAATATGGCCAAACTAAACAAGCTTAGGTTAACTATCTATTACTATGAGCAAACTTGATTGTAGACTTATATTTCGAACTATTCTTAAATGTTTGACCATTCTAAAGAATTTTGGTAAAAAAAAGTATGTGCATAATGATGGATGAATGAAACTTACCTCACAGAGATTCGAGTCAAATAAGATAAACATGTTGCCAATAACACGGATAAAATAATAAAAATTGATGTATTTTAAAACAAATTTAACATTAAATTTTTAATATTTTAGATTCGATTAGTGAATGTATACTTTATTCCATGATACAATGATTTTTACTAGTTTTTAAAATTTTTAATTTTTTACAATCCTTTACAATTCCTAATAAATTTTATAGTTTTTATTATTTTTTACAAGAAATTCTAACATATTTTAAAAATTTCAAACAATTATATATATTTATAGTCATAATTATAAATTTCTAATAATTTTTTATATTTTTTAAAGAATTTTAGATTTTTGGATGATGATGTCATTGTGACATCAACATATGCCATGTGGCAATTTATGATTGCTTGAATATCCCAACTATTTTTTTACATCTAAAGGATTGAATTAGGAACGTTCCATAATATTATGGACTAAATTGAGATTGTCTGATAACCTTAGAGACTAAGGGTGGGTTTGGGGCGGCAGTGCGGTGCGTTTAGCTTACTTTTTGTCTCACACTACAGTATCGCTACAGTATCTAATCTCACCGCCACCGCTGTTTTTACACTAACCGCAGGTAAACGCACCGCCCATCCAAACTCACTCTAAAGTAAGCTAAAAAATACTTTAAAGACCAAAGTGAAAAAAGCAATATGTTTCGAGACTAAAGTGTGCATTAAACCTAAAAATTAATATTCAGCACTATTCAATCTCTTATTTTACAAATTTATTTAGTACATAATTAAATATTAGATTTATTAATTGGCACTAGTGTCATGGGTTGCGAAGGGAAACTTGCAACCATGACGGACTTGTGCGATTTATCGCTTTTGAGGGAGGTCATTTGGCCCAATCAGATTGGTCCAGTACTTGGAGAGATTGAAAGCCCATCTCCGGAGCTTGGCAAATATGGAAAGTAATCTTCAAAGATATGCTTGGCAAATATGGAAGGGGATCTTCAAAGATATGCGATCCTAGACTTTAATGTAATCTTTAAAAGATACGATTCTGTAATCTTAGAGATTTGATATCTTGATAGCTTTAGATCTTAGCCATTGATGTATTTCGATCTGTACCATTGATGTTGGGAAGACTCAACTATAAATAGAGGCCTCTCCCCATTTTTTGTATTCATTCAGTGATTAATAGAATTTTGAGAGCATTCACTCAAACTTTTCTCTCAAGTGTTCTTATTTTTCTGTGGCTTTTGTTCATCTTTTGAGATCGTTCTTACTTCGTTCTTCTGCTGTTCTTCGTGCGTTCTTGAGAGGAGTTCCATTGAATCCTCAATTGTTGCGAGGTAGGCTGACTTAGGCGTTTTTGAGCGAAGGAACGCTCGAGGCCGTACGGATTGCTTGGGAAAAATCTAAGTCCATGATAGTTGTATCCGAGCTAGCGTTCGAAGACACTGTTGAACGATGTCGAAAGAAGCTGCTGAGAATGTTGATGGAATGGAGACTCGTGGGAGGGCTAGGAAAGCTAGCCGTTTGAGGGACATACTGTGGCTTTGGAAGATCGAGTCGTCACTCTTGAAGAATTCGTGGGGGATGTCAAGGAGAGGGTTGATGATATCGATGATAAAGTCAATGATGGGTTGCAGTTTATACAAGAGCAACTCAAAGAGTATGTGTTGGATAACATTGAGAAGATGACGAGTAGGGATGATGCCATCGAGACTATGATGGTTGGTAAGACTGATGCCATGGAGGCTATGTTGACGGCCTTGAAAGAGGAGATTGCGAAGCTCAAGGGTGAACTCACAATCTACAAGGCTGCTTTGGGCAATGGAGGGTTGGCTGCTGTCACACCCAAGCCCAGCGTGGATGTTCCCAAGCCAAAGGAGTTTAAGGGAACAAAGTCCGCAAGAGAAGTGGACAATTTCCTGTGGGGAGTCGAGCAATACTTTCGTGCCAAGGGCATTGTTGATGATGCCACTAAGGTAATTACTGCTGCTATGTATCTTACTGACATTGCCTTATTGTGGTGGCGTCGTAGGTCCACCGATGTGAGACGTGGTGGGACAGAAATTAGAACTTGGAAAGAGTTCCAATACGAGTTCAAAGCGCAGTTTTACCCTGAGTATGCCGAGGATGAAGCTCGGGCAAAATTGCGTCGACTTTCGCAACAAGGCACTGTGAGGGAGTATGTGCAGGAGTTTAGCGAACTCATGCTTCAAATTTCTGATATGGGTGAGAAAGATGCATTCTTTTCCTTTATGGATGGGTTGAAACCATGGGTGAAGCATGAGTTGCAACGTCGAGGAGTCCAAGAACTTACCAAGGCCATGTCTGTAGCAGAATCGTTGGCTGAATTTGGTGGGAAGAAAGACAAGCCTGAGTCTTTCATGCCCAAGTCCCAGCCAAAGGGAAATGTGGGGGAGACAAAGAAAGGCCCCATAGAAATGACAACGGTAAGAAGCCTTGGGACAAAAGGAAGAGTGGGCCTATAAGGTGCTTTCATTGTGATGGACCACACATGATTAAGGATTGTCCAAAGAAGGCGGCGCTCTCCGCTGTGGAAGTGAAAGCAGAGTCCGATGTGGAGGATAACAATCTTGGTTCAATACTAGGGGGTGTTGAAGACAAGATGAGTCATGGGCTGATGTTTACGAACATCATGGTAGCTGGCAAAAAGTTGAGTGCACTTGTCGACACAGGTGCGTCTGATTTATTTATGTCCGAAGAGGCTACGCATAAACTTGGTCTCAAGATTGAAAATGATCCGGGTAGAATTAAGACGGTGAATTCAGAAAGTGTTCCAATCAAAGGGGTCGCAAAAGGTGTAAAACTCCAATTTGGCGATTGGACCGGTACGGCATCCATCAAGGTAATACCACTTGATGACTATGATTTTGTAGTTGGATTGAGATTTTTTGATCAGGTTAATGCTACGATTTGTCCTTCCAGTAATTTCATGGTGATTTCGGATTCTAACCATCAATGTATGGTGAGATTGACAAGAAAGGGGAGCCTCGAAGAGAAAATATTATCCGCAATCCAATTTGCTAAGGGAGTACGTAGAGATGAAGTCTCCTACTTAGCCACTTTGAAGATTGAGGAAACCGGTAAGACCGTGGGTGAGATCCCTAAGGAAGTGGGCCAAGTATTACAATCCTTTCGAGATGTGATGCTTGCAAAGTTGCCAAAGAATTTGCCACCTAAGAGGGAGGTGGATCATAGGATCGAATTGGTGTCCAACATGGTGCCGCCAGCTAGGGCGCCATATCGTATGTCCCCACTGGAATTGGAGGAATTACAAAAACAGTTAAAGGAGCTTTTAGATGCGGGATTCATTAGGCCATCTAAATCTCTGTATGGTGCACCGGTGCTATTTCAAAAGAAACATGATGGGTCATTACGGATGTGTATTGATTATCGGGCCCTAAACAAGATCACCGTGAAGAATAGGTACCCTATTCCCCTCATTGCAGACTTGTTCGATCAGCTTGGTAGTGCGAGATGGTTTACCAAGTTGGACTTGAGATCAGGGTACCATCAAGTTCGGATAGCCGAAGGAGATGAGCCAAAGACAGCTTGTGTGACGCGGCATGGCTCGTATGAGTTTTTGGTGATGCCATTCGGACTCACGAATGCCCCAGCTACATTCTGCACCTTGATGAATAAGGTACTTCAACCTTTCTTTGATCGTTTCGTGGTTGTTTACTTTGACGATATTGTGGTGTACAGTAAATCACTCGATGAACATGTGGAACATTTGAGGGAGGTGTTCCAAACTTTGAGGGAAAATGAGTTGTTCATCAAAGAGGAGAAATGCACCTTTGCTCAACGAGAGGTGCCATTTCTAGGCCACATTGTGGGAGGTGGCAAGATCTGGATGGATGAAAGCAAGGTTCGGACCATTGCCGAATGGAAGGCTCCAACCAAGGTGACAGAGTTGAGATCTTTCCTTGGGTTGGCAAACTACTATAGACGCTTTATCGAAGGCTATTCTAGAATTACCGCACCCTTGACGGACATGTTGAAAAAGGGTAAGATATGGGATTGGAACCCACAGTGTGAGAGGGCCTTCAATCAATTGAAGCAAGTAATGACAAATGAACCTGTACTTGCATTACCGGATTACTCGAAGCCTTATGAAGTACGCACAGACGCGTCAGATTATGCTATTGGGGGAGTACTGATGCAAGAGGGCCATCCCATTGCTTTCGAGAATCTAAAGCTTAATGAGATAGAGCGGAGATATACGGTCCAAGAGAAGGAAATGACCGTTGTGGTGCATTGCTTGCACACATGGATGCATTACTTACTGGGTTCCAGGTTCGTGGTCCTTATCGATAATGTTGCCAACAGTTATTTTCTAACCCAGAAAAAGTTGTCTCCCAAACAGGCTCGTTGGCAGGTTTTTCTAGCGAAGTTGGATTTCACAATGGAATACTAGCCAGGAAGTGCCAACATGGCGGCTGATGTATTTAGCCGAAAGATGAAATTCGCGGCCATCAGTCAACCTGACGGGTCCCTATTGGAACGCATTCGAGAAGGGTTATCCCATGACCCCACAGCCAAAAGCTTGGTTGAGCTGGCCAATGAGGGGAAAACGATGAGATTTTGGCTTGATGGGGAATTACTATACACCCATGGGCACCGCCTCTATGTGCCTCATTATGGGAAATTGCTCAAGGAAGTAATGAAAGAATGCCATGATTCACGATGGGCGGGCCATCCGGGAATGCACCGTACCTTGGCCCTTTTGGAGGATCGATACTATTGGCCTCACATGGGTGAAGATGTGGAGACCTATGTGAAAACTTGTCTAGTATGCCAACAAGACAATGTTGAGTTAAAGAGTCCCGCCGGCTTGCTACAACCCTTGCCCATTCCGGAAAGGTCATAGGAGAGTGTATCCATGGACTTTATTGTGGGTTTGCCTAAGTCTGACGGATTTGCAAGTATTCTTGTTGTGGTAGACAGGTTTTCAAAGTATGCGACGTTTATTCCTGCTACCAAGGAGTGCCATGCTGAGGAGGCAGCTCGCTTATTTCTTAGACACGTGGTAAAATATTGGGGAGTGCCATTGTCTATTATCAGTGATCGAGATGGGAGATTTATGGGCCGGTTCTAGACGGAGCTGTTCAAGTCAATGGGCTCGAAATTGAACTTCTCCACAAGCATGCATCCACAAACTGATGGGCAAACTGAACGAGTGAATGCATTGTTAGAGACTTATCTCTGACACTATGTAAGTGCCACGCAAAGGGATTGGCCCAAGTTGTTGGATGTTGCCCAATTTTCATACAACTTGCAGCGAAGTGGGGCAACTAACCAAAGTCCGTTCAAGATAGTGACGGGCCAACAGCCACTCACACCCAACACTGTTGCGACCAATTATACAGGCCCAAATTCTGCTGCGTATCGATTTGCGAAGGATTGGCAAGAAAAGAATGAATTGGTTAGGGCTTGTTTACACAAAGGAAGTAAGCGCAACAAGAAGTGGGCCGATCGGAATCGAAGGGATGTGCAGTTTCAAGTGGGGGACTCAGTCCTTGCCAAACTACACTTGATGTTACGATATACGGGTTTGCACAAGGGGCTTGTGCGAAGGTATGAGGGGCCGTTTAAAGTTTTGAAGAGGGTAGGCAAGGTGGCCTACAAACTTGAGTTGCCAGCAAAGCTGAAGCTCCATCCAGTGTTCCATGTAAGTATGCTCAAGCCATACCATCGGGATCAAGAGGATCCAAATCGAGACAAGTCGGAACGAGCACCAATGGGGGTAAAAGTCTCTTATGACCGAGAAGTTGAAAACATTGAGACAGATCGTGTGGTGAGACGAAGGTATCATCGGCCACGACATGAATACTTGGTAAGATGGAAAGGATTACCTGATAGCGAAGCAAGTTGGAAACCTACCGAGGTATTGTGGCAATTCCAAGAGAAGATAGCCCATTTCCATAAGGGGGACGCGACGAGGGCGTCGCTAGAACAAGTGGGGGAGAATGTCATGGGTTGCGAAGGGAAACTTGCAACCATGACGGACTTGTGCAATTTATCGCTTTTGAGGGAGGTCATTTGGCCCAATCAGATTGGTCCAGTACTTGAAGAGATTGAAAGCCCATCTCCGGAGCTTGGCAAATATGGAAAGTAATCTTCAAAGATATGCTTGGCTAATATGGAAGGGGATCTTCAAAGGTATGCGATCCTAGACTTTAATGTAATCTTTAAAAGATACGATTCTGTAATATTAGAGATTTGATATCTTGATAGCTTTAGATCTTAGCCATTGATGTATTTCGATCTGTACCATTGATGTTGGGAAGGCTCAACTATAAATAGAGGCCTCTCCCCCTTTTTTGTATTCATTCAGTGATTAATAGAATTTTGAGAGCATTCACTCAAACTTTTCTCTCAAGTGTTCTTATTTTTTTGTGGCTTTTGTTCATCTTTTGAGATCGTTCTTACTTCGTTCTTCTGCTGTTCTTCGTGCGTTCTTGAGAGGAGTTCCATTGAATCCTCAATTGTTGCGAGATAGGCTGACTTAGGCGTTTTTGAGCGAAGGAACGCTTGAGGCCGCACGGATTGCTTGGGAAAAATCTAAGTCCGTGACACTAGTTCATAGTGCATAACAATATGAGTTAAAAGAATAAATATTTCTTAATTTCACTTTGATTTTTCTAAAAAATAGGTCTTATAAAAATGGTTGAGACTTATTATAAATCAAACCTTTTTCATTATATAATATTTATATTTATTATACAATTTATATATACAAGATATAAAACTCAAATCGATGAAAAATGTTTATTTATTTATTTAATGTTATAGATTTAAATCAATAACTATTTTGCCAAAAGCTCAACCAATTTGACTTGCATGAAGCAATTTTCCATCATTCTATTTTTCTAACCAATAAATTTTTAAAAAAATGATATATTAATTTAATTTCTTTCGTATTTTCATTGATTATTACAAATTTTAATTTATTTCATATTACTTTTATGATTAATATAGCAATGGAACTGGGAAAATGAGTTACACAAAAAATTAATTATAAAACTCAAATTTAAAAAAAAAGCCTTATTATTTTTTTAAATTTAATTTTATTGTGAAAGTATTTGAAAGTTTCTAAGTTTTATGCAATGCTTAGACTATACATAACCCATCCCAACCCTAAAATAGGAGAATAAATGCGTTTTAGCATGCTCAAACCCACGCCCTCTTGCACTGACAAATAACAATTATTTTTTTACTAGCACTTTGATCATCATGATAGTATGATCGGCTGTTCTAATCAATAAATCATTTCGATACATAAACATAAACAGAATTGGAGAAATATATCATATTAAAATAATATAACGCTTCCAAGCATAAAACATATTTTTCAAAAACCAATAATTTAATTATTTTAATGCAAATAAAATATAAGTTACAACAAATAAAATAAAAACTAAACCCACTAAATCATAATCTAGCTACACAAATAAACAAATATAAAAACATCATGTATAGTAAAAACAATGTCCCCTGCTACCCACGTTGCAAACGGTAAAAGCTTGTAAAAGAGACAGGTGAGAGCCGTGATGGATTGGATGCCACCTTGTTAGATAGCATCCTTGTTGTTGATATGACTTGTCAGTTACGGCATACATCCCTATACACACATGCCAAATTTAAAAAAAAAATGTATTAAGCAACACCAATATTTTCAATACAAAAATATATAATTTTTAAAATTTTTTTTAGTATTCTATGATAATACAAATTATAGGGTGAAAAATTTTGGTGTTGCCAATTAGAATGACAACACTAGTTAAAAAATGTTTTTTAATTAATCGAAATAATTGATGATCAATGAATGATGGCTGTACTTTTGATGTGGTGTCGTGACAATATAGCTATACTAAAATTTATTATTCAAATAACCCATTCTCAGTAAATAATCTACAAAACACTCAATTTTTGTAATTATTAAAACCTCATTCTCACTCACTTAAGAGGATGAAAATTGAAAGGAAAAGAAAATCTTTTATTCAATATAAGAGCAATTTAAAAAGAAGAAGAAGAAGCAATGTATATAAAATTTTAATGGTGGAAATGATTTTTCAAAAAGATATATTATATAAATTATTAAATGATGTAAATACCTACAAAGACTTAAAATTAATTTAGGTTTTAAGTCAATTTTCAATTTTGTATCACTAAACTGTGATAAACAAACATTAGTATTACCATAACTACAACAAGAATACTAATATATATACATACATCAACTCAACTCTCCAGTTGGTGCATCAAGTCAAAAGATCCGGTGCCCATTTTCACTGGCAATCCAAGGCAGATTCTAGACGATGGTGTTTCCAAGTTGTCCAGCTGCCCATGTTTTGCTGCCTCAACAATGAATTTATAGGCTGTCTCAAAAGACACCTTGCTGAATGGTGATATTGAATCTGCTATAGCACCAAGCCTGCTCATAGGTCGATACCTTCAGGTATGGGTCATAAAATCAGCAGTAGGTGTTAGGTGCCGGATAGCCACAGCTATGCCGTAAGATGTGAAAACGTGACTGATCTCCCTAATTATGGTTTCTCTGGCTGCTTCCACTCCATACCCATTAAGCATTGCATGAATTCCATTGGAATATAAATATCTAACATCAAGTTGATCTTCCCTCTCCCGAAACGCACCTTAACCCACTCCAGCAGTGTGCAGAGCTGGTATTTTTTCCTTGTCAGATTGAGTCTTCCTTTTCTTTGGATCTTCGCCATGGTAAAACACCTGATTCTCACTGCAGTCCGTCACTCGACATCAATCAATCTTTCCAAAGCTCTGGACATAAACCTTCTTTGCGGCGTGTAGAATAATAAAAGAAAACTTCTCAAGTTTATTGGATGCTAACGTATTGTTATATACAAGCAAGGAAAGAAAGTAACAGAAAGTAACAGAAAAATAACTACTAACTGACTAACAAGAAATTAATTTAAAACTATATGACTAATAGCCCCCCTCAAGCTGGAGAGTGAATGGGAATCAGTCCCAGCTTGGACAAAAGAAGCTGGAAGGGAACAGCAGCCAGAGCTTTGGTGAAGATGTCAGCAAGCTGGTCTTTGGAAGAGCAAGGAAGTAATTTGACAACACCGGACAACACTTTTTCACGAACAAGATGACAGTCGATCTCAATATGTTTAGTACGTTCATGAAACGTAGGGTTTGCAGCAATTTGGAGAGCAGAATTGTTGTCGCAAAACAAAGCAGTAGGCCCAGAAATGGACAGATGCAAATCAGACAGAAGAAATCGAAGCCACTGAATTTCACAAACAGTAGATGCAAGAGCCCTATATTCTACTTCTGTGGAAGAGCGAGACACGGTGCTTTGCTTCTTGGCTTTCCAACTAACAAGGGAATCTCCATAAAATAGGCAGTAACCAGTCACAGAACGACGTGTGAGAGGACAACCAGCCCAATCAGAGTCACTAAATGCCTTCAGTGTAGGCGAAGAAAAAGCAGAAAAGAAAATACCAAAGTCAATGCATCCTTTCAGGTAGCGAAGAATGCGATGGGCAGCTTGAAGGTGAGTGACTGTAGGTCGGTCCAAGAATTGACTTAACTGTTGAACAGCAAAAGCAAGATCAGGTCTAGTAGAAACCAAATACAATAGGCGTCCAATAAGTTTTCTGAAAATAGTGTTATCAGGAAGCAATTCGTCAGAAGCATTGCGAGGGATTTTAGTAACCATAGGAGTTGGAACAGGCCTGCAATCTGAGAAACCAAAACCAGCCAATAGATCGAGAGCATATTTTTGCTGGCAAAGATGAATACCAGCAGAACTACGAGCAACTTCAAGGCCAAGAAAATACTTGAGATCCCCCAAGTCTTTGATGCTAAAGGCAGAATGCAAGAAGGCTTTTACCCGTGTGATTTCTTCCAAAGAATTACCAGCTAGAATAACATCATCAACATAAACCAATAAGGCAGTGAAAGAAGTGTCATCCTTTTTAACAAACAATGAGAAATCTGAAGTAGATTGAAGACAACCAATAGAAGTGAGAGCTGTTGTGAGTTTAGCAAACCATTGGCGACTTGCTTACTTTAGGCCATATAACGACTTTTGCAATTTACAGACCTTATGTGGAGTAGAGGAAGCAAAACCAGGGGGCAAAACCATATAAACTTCTTCAATCAAATCTCCATGCAAAAACGCATTATTGACATCAAGCTGGTGCAAAAACCAGTTCTTGGAAGCAGCAATAGCAAGCAGTAAACGAACAGTAGTAAGCTTGGCGACAGGGGAAAAAGTATCAAAATAATCGACTCCCTCGGTTTGTATAAATCCCTTGGCAACCAAGCGAGCCTTGTAACGCTCAATAGAACCATCAGCTCGATATTTCACTCGATAGACCCATTTACAGCCAATGGCAGTCTTGCCTGGAGGTAAATCCGTAATGATCCAAGTGTTATTTTGTTCAAGCGCAGAAATTTCAGCTTGCATTGCTTTTTGCCAATGAGGAATTTTACTAGCTTGTAAATATGTAGTTGGTATAGAAGAGGCATTAAGAGCAAGGGTAAAGGGTGTAGAGTATTGACAATGATTGGTAGCAGCATTGCTTAAAAAACAGTGATATTGGTCTAAATATGATCGTGGTTTCCTAAGGCGAGGTGGCCTAGAGGGTTGCGAGGGTACGGGAGGTGAAACCTGTGGTTGAAGTGGCAAATCATAAGTAATGGAGGGGTCAAAGGTTAATTGTGGGATGGAGGAGGAAGAAGATGGTTGAGAGGAAAAAGGAAAAACATACTCATGAAAATGAACGTTTCTTGAGACAAAAATGACATGAGTTGACAGATAAAAAAGAATGTAACCTTTGACATGTGGTGGGAATCCAAGAAAAACACACTCACGAGCTCGAGGATCAAATTTGTGGCGATGAGCAGTAAGGGTGATTGCAAAACAAAGACAGCCAAAAACCCGTAGGTGCTGAAAAGATGGTTTAGTTTGGTATAAATGGTCAAAAGGAGTGAGGTTAGCTAAAAGAGGTGTTGGGGTACGGTTGATAAGAAAAACTGAATGAAGAACAGCATGTCCCCCAAAATGCTTAGGTAAACCAGCATGAAATAATAGAGCTCGTGAGACATTGAGAATATGTTGGTGCTTACGTTCAACAAGACCGTTTTGTTGCGGGGTTTCAACACAAGAGGTTTGATGAATAACGCCTTTGGAAGCATAAAAAGCTGGAATGGCAAACTCACTGCCATTATCAGTTCGAATGACTTTAATTTTGGATGAAAATTGAGTTTCAACAAGGGTAAAAAAATTCTGAATATGGGTATGAACTTCAGATTTTGTTCTTAATAAGATAATCCAAGTAAAGCGACTGAAATCATCAACAATAGTAAGAAAGTAACGATGACCAGTAATAGAAACAATATCGGTTGGGCCCCAAATATCCATATGAACAAGGGCAAATTTTTCATTGGATACAGAAGTGCTTACAGGAAAGGATATTTTCTTTTGTTTTGCTAAATGACAAGCTTTACAGGAAGGTATGTAAGGAGAAAGTAGCTTCAATCTGGAGTCAGAAAGATGACCGAGACGAGGATGCCAAAGGGAACATGACGTGTTGGTAGCTGATAAGGCAATTGGTGTGGTAATAGAGAGAGTTTGAGCTGGTGAGTCCAAATATAGAGACCATGTAGAACTTTAGCTGTACCAATCATCGTCAAAGATGGAAGGGCCTGTAAAGAGCAATAAGTTTTGTGAAAAGTAAAAGAGCAAGGTAGTGTAGCAGTGAGTTTGGTTACAGATAAAAGATTGAAAGTAAATTGGGGAACATAAAGAACATTAGTAATGTATAGGCTATTACTAAAAATGACTGTACCAAAAATTCGAGCACAAACTTTGGTCCCATTTGGAAGATTAATATATACTGGTTTAATGGAATGAAAAGAGGCAAAAAAAGATAAAGAGTGTGTAATGTGATCAGTTGCACCAGTATCAATGATCCAATGGTGGGGTTGAAAAGAAAAGAGGTTACCTGAAGATACAGAAGGCTGTAAAGGTAAAGAAGAGGCGGTATTAGTAACATGAGTAGGGGAGGTAGAAGATGGAAGCAATGTAAGGAGCTGCTGTAACTGATCTTGTGTCAAAGTAACAGGAGAATCAGGTGGCAAAATAGCAACAGACTGTGAAGCGTCCAAAGATGGTGCCTCACCATCAGTAAGTACTGCGTGTGCACGAGAAGTCCGACCACGAGACTTGTAACCAGGTGGATAACCATGCTTCTCATAGCATGTATCAACAGTATGCCTGGATTTGCCACAAAAGGTGCACTGCCGTGAGTCAGAAGCCGATTTCGGCTGAGATTTCCTTGAAGAAGGATGTTGGCGCAATGTGTTACTGACAAACAGTTGGGAAGAGCCAGCAGCAAGTAGGTGACGTTCTTGTTGAATAACCAAAGAAAACGCTTTGTTGATCGTAGGCAACGGATCAATGAGCATGATTTGAGAACGAACAGCAGCAAAACGATCATGGAGACCTTTAAGGAATCGAATCACATAATCATTATCATGATACTTTTGAAGAGTAGCAAAAACACCACAAGAGCAAGATGTGGGACAAGAACAAACTGGAATTGGTCTAAAATTCATCAATTCATCCCAGAGGATCTTTAACTCAGTAAAATAATCAGTGACTGAGCGATCTTCTTGTTTGAATGAATTGATTTCTTCTTGAAGATCAGAAATGCGGAAAACATCTCCCTGAGAAAAACATTCCCGGAGATCGCGCCAAACATCAGAAGCAAAATCAAGCCAAAGAACACTGTTCATGATCGAAGGTGAGATGGAATGGTGCAACCAAGAAAGCACCATAGTATTACATCGTTCCCAAGCTGAGTAAAGAGGGTCTGTTCGAAGCGGAACTGTGATGGTGCCATTAACAAACTGGAGCTTGTTCTTGGATAAAAGTGCCATTGTCATAGCTCGAGACCAAGAATGATAATTCGAGCTTGATAGGACGGGAGAAACAAGAACCAAAGCTGGTTTTTCATTTGGATGAAGATAGTATGGACTAGAAGGCAGCATAGTATCATGAAATGCCATTGGAAGAAAAGGGAATCAAGAATGCAGATTATGGAGAAAGCAAAAATAACGTCTGATACCATGTAGAATAATAAAAGAAAACTTCTCAAGTTTATTGGATGCTAACGTATTGTTATATACAAGCAAGGAAAGAAAATAACAGAAAGTAACAGAAAAATAACTACTAACTGACTAACAAGAAATTAATTTAAAACTATATGACTAATACGGCGTTTTCTGCAATCTGCACAATTTTATGACAATAAAGACCAAATGTTGCATTGATCAACAAAACATACGACTTCTCAGAAAATAAAATTATAATAAAAAGCAGGAAACTACCACCAAAGGTTAAAAAGCAAAAGCTTCAATGTTATTCAATTATTGCAGCGTATAATAAGAAAATGTCCGTCCTGTCAACTCTATTTTCAATTTATTTCATGAAGAAAGGGAACACTAGTCTTAAAAAGAATGCACACGAATGGCACAATGCTATGATGAATTACTAGAGAACGAAGGGGAAGTACCTGAGCCAATAAAACGTGAGGTTCGTTTACCATGTCATTATCTGGTGTTTTTCTCCCTTGACATAGGCATAGATATATTCTTTAGGTTTGGACTACTACGAGAACTCTCACACATATCATCTGATCTAATCATATTGTTTTCAGTAACTACCTTCTCATCCTTGGACATGTCAATTTCACTTTCCAATTGTTTCCCTCCTGAGTCATCTTCATAGTCCATCTCATATGTAGTCTGCTGTTTCTGTTTTTGTACATCTAGACCAAGATCCTCACCTCTTTCCTCATCACCAGTATCATCACCACCATCATGCTCAGTCTCACAAGTTCTGCCTTCGCATTTTCATCTATATCATTTGAATCAGTCGGTTGAGAATCTGGCATAAAATCTTTTATGCCACTAATTCTAAAGACCAAAAGTATATGTTTCTGTATGTCATCGTCCTACTCCCTCAAAATCAGAATCTTAATAATGTGTTCACAGTCTTCTACTGATATATCACTCTTCTTGAAATACCGACCAGGTTTGACAAGCCTAATCTTGAGTTTATAGATACTGCAAATATCACCATTGTGAACTGAAAATGGCGAGATACACACTTCCATATTCTCTAACGTATCTGCTACTGTGATTTTCTTCATCTTATTAGCAAGGCACAGGGCATCCTCCCTGGACATGAAAAATACAATAAATTAGTTATTAGCGGTAAAAGCAAACATTAAGCGAATGTTTAAAGTATCAAATCATCTAAATGATCTTATGCATCTTAATCCAAATAGATTCCTAAGTAATCCAGGAATCTTTAAAAATATGATCAAGGAGGCTAAGTAGACAAGCAATTTATAAATTTTAATCAAGCGAGACTCAACAGACTAGTGGCTAGCAACTTACTTTGTTTTCCCCTTATGCCTGGAGCATGTCATGACTGGAGTCCTGAAGCAGTCATTAAGGTCTCTTGCAAACGCAGGGGGTTCGTAGGATTCTGCGAACTGTGCTTTGCTTTAGGCTGCGAACATCAATTCTTCTTGACTTACTTCAGTAGTCTGTGCCTGAATGTTCTGTTATTGTGCGTGTCCTTTATTCTTGCACACCTTTCTCCATGGTCAAACTACTTGTATTATATTATATATAAAACATTAATAATTTACATTTATATATTATATATAAAAATAATAATATTTAGGTAAATTACACTTTCTTTTCCGCGACAATACGTGAATTTAGCAAGTTCAAGTAGAGGGTCTTAGGCACTATACTAAATGAGTTGCCTGCTTCCATGGTCGTTCGAAGTGAGATGACTTTTTCTGGGTTGTTCGAGTGCAGAGGGAGTCGCTATCGTCTTTCTAAAAGACATAGATTTTTCTGTATTGCTTTGCAGATACAAACTTGACTTCACTCACTTCGGAGACGGAAAAAGAAAAAGGGGCAAAGCTCATTCATACCCGGCATAGTATATAATTATAGTTTCTTGATCCTCAAGATGACACAACATGTAACGCCTTACATCTTCAGCGGTTTTAGGACCTCGAGCAGGATTTGTTGATCGATTTCCCTATCAGATGGCTCAAAAGTCACTTTAAAATAAAATTTATCCTATTTTTATCACTTAAAATTTTGTTTCTCAATTTAGTTAATTTAATTAAAATTTTGTTTCTCAATTTAGTTAATTTAATTAAGATAATTATTCGAAGTAGTTATTGACATTAAACATTCGGTTAATCCACAAATGGACTGCTGACATGACATATTAACTAATTGAATGACGATATGTGATATTTTTTAAGTTTTGGTTAAAGATTAGGGACCTCTATCCAATTAATCCAAAACACTTTTTTTTTCTCTCTTCCTCTGCGTCTACCGCTTACTTACGATTAAAGAAGAAGAAGAAGCAGAGAACGAAACTTTCAAGCTAGAGCTTGTTGCCAAATTGATTGATCGTTTCAATCAAGGATTTGCAATAAATTATTTCATCAATGAAAAAACCATAAACTATATAACACTATCTATTTTTCTTTTCCCAGTACGAGCTAAATTTATGCAAGAAATGGATAGAGCATTTGAATATATATAGAGAGAAACTTGAGCCATAAACTATGGAAGGAAATTGATGAATCAGGAAAAACACAATATTGGTTTATAATTAAAAAAGGGGGGGAGCGGGAATTGGGGGATAATTTACCTTCAATTCTTAAATACAAAGTGTCGTTGAGTTTTGCAGTGTTCTTTTGGTTGAAAGTATTTGGAAGAATTCAGGAAATTCCAGCACAAGCTTAAGAGAATAAGAGAAAGTTTGTTGCTTCAAAGCTTCATCTTCTTATAAAATGCCAATAATATACAGCACAAGAAGTCTCCTACTGTTCTTTTTTTTTTTTTTGGATGCTGCAACTGCTTCACTTTCATCGCTCGTTCATAAGAAATTTAACATGGAATTGGTTACTAAAGAGACACCTCCTCAGAGTAAAAAGATGATACTATCGGCCGCAGAGCAACCTACCCAGAAGGGATAATTATCCATACCCGGGGAATTTTTTTTTTCTTTTTCTCTGTTCTTTCTCTCTGTAATTAATCCATTTCTGAGGTACAACGAGAAAAGAAAGAAAAAAAAAGTTTTAGATTAATTACATAAAGGTCCCTAGGTTTAGTCAAAAATAAAAACATTTCATGTGTCGTCATTTAATTTCTGTTAAGTGGACTAATGAGATTAGTTCGAATAATTATACTAATTAGGGTGATTAAATTGAGAAAAAAATTAAAGTGACTAAAATAGGACAAATCCAATTTTAGAGTGATCTTGATTGGAATTTACCCTAATATTTAACCAATAAAAGTATATTCGAACTCAGAAGATAAGGCGGAAGCATTGGCAAAACAGCCAAGAAAGCGCCATGGAAGGGAAGCTATCCTCCGTGGCTAAGAATTTTACTCCTTCTTCAATACAAGAGCTCTCACAGCTTGCTCAGAAATGCAACGCCATTAACCTTGCTGAGGGCTTCCCTGATTTCCCTGCTCCTCCTTGTATCAAAGAAGCTGCTGTTTCAGCCATTAATAACGATTTCAACCAGTATAGGTTTTAGTTTCTTCTTTTTTCATCCTCAGGTTTTCATTTTTCAAAAGAAAAAAAAAGGGTACTAACTTTTAACGACTTTTGGTAATTTGAAGGCGTGTGCAAGGAATTTGCGATCAATTGGCTCTTAAAATGAAAAAAACGCATGGTTTAAACGTTAACCCTTTGACTGATATAGCTATATGCTGTGGACAATCTGAAGCATTTGCTGCCGCAATTTTCTCCAGTAGGTTTTCTTTGCAATTAATGATTTTTTTTTCTTTTTTATGTTTATTTTGTCTATAATTGTAAGTTATGGGTTTATATGGATAGTTATAAACCAAGGAGATGAAGTGTTGTTGTTTGATCCTTGTTATGAAACTTATGAAGGATGTATAACCCTGGCAGGAGGAATTCCTGTAAGCATTTTATTTTCACCTAATGAGAGCAGAAATTTTAAGAACATTAGCTGTATATTATGTGTAAAAGCCATTTGCAGGTATATGTGGCGCTTGAACCGCCTCAATGGACCTTGGACCCTGAAAAATTGATGAGGTCTTTCACTAGTAGAACAAAGGCTATAGTATTAAACAGGTCAGATCTTTGTTTATTCGTTTTACCGTTAAAATTCACTCTTGAAACCTTTATTAGAGGTCAGTTTTTCAGGCTTTTAAAGACAAAATATGATGCTATGAAGTTGTTGTCAGACTTGCATTTATGTTTTTGTGCTGGTGATCTTAATCTTAATGTTACTGTATGATCCTATAGATGTCCAAACTCGCTTTCTGCTGAGGTTTTTGAGGTTAGAATCCAGGTGAAGTAGTATTGAACATAAATGGCAGAAGTATGAGTTCTAAATTGATCATAAACTTCAAATGTTTCAAACACCAATTAAGTCCTTGCGTCAATCTAACTGTTACACGATTCCATTTTTCAACACATTAAAGTTCAATGTTCAAATTGACGAAAGGACCTAATTGGAACAATAATTAAGTTTGAGGTTTTAATTGAAACGTTTTGAAGTTTAGAATTTGCCCCATAGTTTGGATTGTCTAGTGCAATTATCAGTTCTTACTAAATTTTTTTGTTGCCTTCTCTAAGAGGAAATGAACACATCAGAGGGTAGGCATGACTTGACTTGATTTGCATATGATTGGGAAATTTATTTACTAGTAACTTGAAACAAATGCTGCTTAATATGTTCTAAAAGTGTTCTGATATGAAGGGCACAGTCCACACAACCCAACTGGCAAAGTTTTCTCCAGAGACGAGCTTGAAATTATTGCTGAAGGTTGTCGCCGATGGGATTGCGTGGCTATAACAGATGAAGTACGTATACACTTGTTTATACTTGTGAAGCATTAATGAAATCAATGGTAACGAGTTTATATTTACATTTTCGTCCTTGATTGTTTTTCTGCAGGTATATGAATACATAACATATGACAACCAAAAGCATCAAACCATTGCCAAACTACCAGGAATGCAGGAGCGGACAATTATAACATCATCCTTGTCTAAAACTTTTAGTGTTACAGGTCCAAACACAAAAGCTAGCCATAGCATTTAATTCAACTCCTAAAGTGCTAAGTGCATGTTTGTATTGCCTACTATTTAGTTGTTATTTTGGATTTCGAGTTTTCACAGTTATGTTTATTCAGGATGGAGAATTGGATGGGCTATTGCTCCAGCTTCTGCTGCTTCTGCAATCCAAAACATTCATATCCGAATTACTGATTCAGCTCCAGCACCTTTCCAAGAAGCTGCCTTAACTGCTTTGAGAAGCCCCATTGAATACTTCGAAACGCTGAGAGGAGTAGGTTCAGGCAGAATGGTTTTTTTTTCCAACAAAATTATGGATTCCTTATTTGTTGAATGCAATTTAAACGTTGCTTTGATTCATTGTTCACTATGTGATTAGCAGGAATACGAGTTAAAAAGAGATTTCTGTATGAAGTTGCTCGGTTCAATCGGTTTTCGGATTCAGTTTAAGCCCCAGGGTTCCTTATTTCTGTTTGCAGAGCTTCCAAAGGATTGCTTGCTCTCTGATGTAAGTATATCTAAATGCATTAGCTTGGATTTTATATCGATTTTAAAAGGTTCTGAGTGATTTAAGTATTAGTGTCCTATTTGAAGAGCTTAATATAACATCTTACTTGAACTTGATATTATTTCCTAATTTAGTGCTTAAGCTTTTGTTTTGTTTTTTTTTTTTCAATTTGGTACCTCAACTTAACACTTTTTTCCTAATTTGGTACCTAAGCTTTTTTTCCTAATTTGATATTTAAGCTTTTTTTTATTCAATTTGGTACATGAACTCGACACTTTCTTTCAAATTGGTATCTAAACTCTTTTTTTTTATCCAATTTGATATCTAAACTTGACAATTTTGTTTTCCTAATTTGATACCTAAGCTTTTTTTCTTTCGTCAATTTGGTTCATTTGCCAAATTATAAACACATGTATCTATTGAATCTAACATCTTAAAAATAAAAGAGAAAGAAATAGTACCTTAAATACTATTAACATTGTTGGTTTTTCTTAATACATCAAATCCAAACTATTCTTACACACATGTTTTCAATTGATCCATGTGTTTCAAATATATCCCATGCTAGATCCAAACTGGCTTTTAATGCCCAACTTAAGAACTAGATTGACATACTTATATAATTCTTAAACTACTTATAACCCTAAACTCTAAAATAAATGATATTACGTGCATGCTAATCCACATAATAGCAACAACACTAATCGAGGTAAGACTTTTCTTAATAGAACTAACCATTTAACTTATATTGAGAAAACATGGTGCTTAATTCCATTATTTGTAGGTGGAATATGTGGAGGAATTGATAAAACAAGCAGGCGTAGTGGTTGTGCCAGGACGTGGATTTTTCCATGGAAATGAAAGTTGCAACTATCAAAAGAGATATATTAGGGTTGCATTCTGCAAAAGTGGAGCCACACTCAATGCTGCAGCACAGAAGTTTGGTGAGCTTATTAATGCTAAAGCTTGTCCCAAGATACTTTACTAGAGACAATAACGCTGTTTTTTCACATTCGTCCCAAGCCTGATAATAGTGGACCACTGCACTTGGAAAGTGAGGGACAAGTCACATCGTTACAGTTTACAATTCACTTTCCCTGGCCTTTTCTTTTTTTCTTTGAAAAAGGAATATCTGCCTTTCATGTTGGGATAATAAGATTTTTTTATTTTTTAAATATTTTGTTTTAGCTCCCTTATGTTTAAAATTTACTTCAATTTGATCCTTTATTCGTAGTTTTTATTATTATTACTTTGATTTAGTCTTCGTTTTAAATTTAATTTATTTGTATTTAATTTATGTTTTTTAATGATTTTTAATTATTTAATGCCGTTGTGTGTATATAATATGGTATGATTTAGTTAATTTTATTAGTTTTGATTTTGATAACTTCTTACCCTGCAAAAGCTAAGTTAATACACCCGATAACAATATTTAAATACACTAACTCCTAAAATTTATTTAATTTAAATATATGGAGTCAGACCTAAACCTAACCCAACACCCCTTTTGTATTATCAAATAATACGACAATGGTATTAAAAATGAAAAAGAAAAAGTAGTGGCTTCATCATCAGTATAATAAAATAATCTGACCCAAGAATACAAATTAATAGGTCCCAATATTATTTAAGAATTTAAGAATTAATCAAATTAAAATCAGAATGAAATTAAACAAGTTTTGTATGACGTGTTTTTATTTTTTCCTAAAAATATGTCTCATGTGATGCGTTTTTATTGATGTTGATTTTTTTTTCTCTTTAAAAACAGTGTATATCAATAAATTAAAAAAAAACAACATAATTTCTCAATTAATTTTGTTTATTCACATAAATCAGCCATAATAAAATAATCTGACCCAAGAAAAAAAATCAATAATTGAATGGGTCCAAATATTATTCAAGATGTAATTCTAAACACACCTTTAACGTAGGCAGAACACGTTTTTTTTAATATAAAATTTTAATATAAGGAAACAAAATTATTCAAACTTAATTAATAATGATAAAGATGGACGGCTAGTGGGCCATACTATTTTCCCTCCATCATTTTAATCTGCTTATATACCATTACTGTAAAAAAAAAATCTAGTTTAAATATTACTATGCGTTCAAGTTTTTAATTAGTTTTCTTAAAAAAAATTTATTATTACTTAGATATATAAATTTCTATCTGAAATAAATCAAATAATTAATCATATAAGATTATATCACATTCACAAAACGGGTGAAATAAATTATGCAAAAAAAATATATTGATTAAAAGTTTACGTAAAAAATAAATAATTTTTTTATTAAAATGTTAAAATTAAGTGCCTAAAAGTACGGACATCTTATGTTCAAATTAATTTTATTATGTATTGAATTTTATTAATTTCATATAAAATCATCTTAGAAAGATAAAAATATACTCATGATGATATAACTTATTTATAAAAATAAAAAAAAATTTAATAATTTTTTAATTAAGGTAGTGTCTCATTAACTCCTCATGATATTAATATAATTAAAAATTTAAATAATACTATGAATATAGAATAGGTGGATTTGCATACACACCATTACTTTAAATTATATTATAACAAATTTATCATAAAAATAATAAAAATATCATTCAATATAATTCTAATTAGACTCTTTTTGAACATATATTCTTTATTATTAGATATACGTGAATTGATTCTTAATTTAACTGGTATTGAAACTGTTGTTAATGTAGGAGAATATGTGTTGGTGTGATTTAAAGTATATTATTCTTCTATTTTAAATTAAGGTTGGAGGAATTATGAATATTTATTGGAATTATGGATAATTATTTCTGTTAACACAATCCAGTAATTCTGAGATAATGATGCATCAGATTCCCTTAAAATTACATAGAAATATTTAACTCTAATGCTTACATGCTCAAATTGATTTTTTCCCAACATTAGACAATGAAAGAAGCCAGTTTTTGAATCAGTTTCATAGAAGTTTCAGACTCATGAGCCAAAATATGAAACGCATGATCTTCTCCTTCGATCTCCACTAACTCCATTAATTCACCTTTCCACCCACTTTTCTTCACTGCATGATAATATGAAACCCCTCTGTCTCTCACAAAATCCTTTTCTGCAACAGTAATAAGCAGCCTTGAACATCCTAGTCCAGCCAAGCTCGGACCCCCTTCAACAACTGGGTTCAACATTGGGTTATCAATGCCACCAGGTGCTTCAGGGTACACCAAGTGCCAAATCATGTATGTTGCTAGCTTCTCCCGTTCTTCATTGTTCTTAATCTCCGACCCAATTGGCTTTGAACCCCAAAAATAAGGATGTGTTAAAAAAGCTCCTTTGATTTTAACACCATTTAGACCCTCTGCACCAGCTCTCAATAGTATATTGTGAGCAAGGTTGGCCCCTGCGCTGTCACCACCGACATAAAGTCGATCAAAATCAACACAAGTTGATAACCAAGGTTCATCTTTTAAACCACCATCAATAGAATGGGAAGCGACCCATTGAAGGCCAGTCCAACAATCTTCATAACCAATAGGGAGAGGGTGTTCAGGGGCTAGGCTATACTCGATCGAAATAACAACAGCGTTGGCTTGTTTAGCCAACCTGTTCATGTACTTGGTTTCAACAAAAGAGAAAGCTGATTCAAAGCAAAAGCCTCCGCCATGAAAATAGACTAACAGAGGAACTTTTGGGGATTGTTCGACGTGTTTAGGTAAGTAAATTCTAGCTGAAATCGGTGGGCTTTTTGAAACAACGATGTCTTTAGATGAGACCCCAGTTTCAGGGTCTTCATTAGAAGGTGGGACAATGGGTGAATCAACTAATCGGTCAACTGAGCCATCTTTGTAAACTCGGATATAAGGGAGAACCTCGGTGGCTAGTTCTTTGACATTGGAATCCATATTAAAACTGGTGAAAATTTGAAGTGTTTATAGGAAAGGAAGTTGTGAAATGAAAAGAGAAAACAGCAATTCTTTTTGCTTAAGGTTTTGCTCGGTGGATTTGAGTGCTAAAACCCCACCCTATGACACGATTTATAAAGACTAGTGAAGCCAACAATGATTTTGCAGCCGAATTTCACTATTGAAATAATAGGTAAATTTGTGTTTTAATCATTTAATTAAAAAATTATAATTTAATCATTTAATTATTTAAAATAATTTATTTAAATTACTGAATTATTTAAAAAAAATTATTTAAGTCACATTATCATTTTAGTTTTTTATTCTCTTAAAACCACAATGTGTTTGTTTGTAGAATAAAAAAAATAAACAAAAATTATTTTTATATATATAATTTATTTTTTTATTTTTATTTTTTGTAATTTTCACTTAAAACGTTTTAGATTAACTTCAAATTATAGGCTTCTCTATAAACGGAATCTCACCGTACTTCTTAATACGCTTTTTTTCTAACTTATGAAGATCTTTGTTATGAAAAAAGAAAGTAATGATTTATTGCCATTGCCAAGAATCACCAATAATAACGCACACTAACAAGATGGCTCGATTTTTTTTTTTTTATATTAGTTATATATAATTTAAGTCTTTTTATTTTCTTCGGTTGAATTGTTAATTCAATTATTAATATTGTTAAATTTATATATTACATTTAAATAAAAAAATCACTCATTTAATAATCGGGTAATAAAAAATTAACTTATAATAAACTTAAATTTAATAAAAATTTGACAATGTTGATTATTTGACTTATATTTTTAAATTTAAAATGTAAAAAAATTCTCACAATAAATAATTAAAATTCATAATGATTTTATTGATCTTATTTTGAATACTTCAATTAAATAAAATTATTTTTTTATATTTTATTTAAACAACTAGTAAAGCCAGGGTTTTTTTACTAAAATAGGACAAAAAATAAAAAAATGTCAAAATACTACAAAGAAAAAATTATGTACCAAAATGGTACATTTGGGGTGGTGCCACCTATGGCAGAGGCATGACCACCCCATGTCAAATAAAAAATTACTGTTGTTGCCTGTCAAATTGCGGCATAGGACTGAAATGTAATAATATAAAGTATTCAGGGACTTGTTATTAAATTGTTCCATTTAAAATGGCTGGTGAAAAAAAAGGAACCAAACTTTAAATATGGCTAATTTCCTTGTTAGCCCTCCTTATTTATTATTTTCTTTTTATTCTCCTTCAACTCACTATATTGTTTTTAACAAGCCCTTAACCTATTTTTATAGTTAAATAAGCCCTTAACTTATAGTTTTATTTTAATTTTTTGTTGATGCAATGAAAATTATATGCACTTTAACATGAACATAAAATCTAAAAAAGTAATCAAAATTTTTGAAAGAGTAGTTAAGAATATCATGTATATAAGCACTCTCAAGAAATTTTAAAATTTTATTTTTTATTTAATAAACTATTCACATCAACATAAAATATGAATTAGTTTATATTTTTTTAAATAGCTTTACTTTGGGTAAAATATATTTACTTTAATATTAAAATGAATGACTTTTATAAGTCAAAACCATAAGTTAATGGCTTATTTAACTATAAAAATAGGTTAAGAGCTTGTTTAATAACAATATAGTGAGTTGAATGGGAATAAAAAAATAATAAATAAGAAAGGCTAACAAGGCAATTAGCCATATTTAAAGTTTGGTGCCGCACACAGTCAGGCTACACCCTTTCCCTAAATGGAACAATTTCATAACAAATCCCTGAATATTTTATATTATTACATTTCAATCCTGTGCCGCAATTTGACAGGCAACAATAATAATTTTTGATTTGACGTAAAATGGCCACGTCTATACTATAAGTGGCACCACCCCAAATGTACCTTTTTAGTACATAGTTTTTGCTTTGTATTATTTTGACATTTTTTTTATTTTTTTTTGTCCTATTTTAGTAAAAAATCCGTGAAGCCACCACACGACCTAATAATATAATCTGAAAAAATAAATATAAAAAGTGTCAATAAAGCCTTAGCACAATAAAAACAGGATTGCCTATCCAAATTTGAAACTCACCACAATTAAAATGTAGGTATCCGATTTCCAAACTCTTACCATGAACTTTCTGTGGCGTATGAGTTTTGGTTCAAAGTCTGTTTACATTGACATTGTACAAGCCTGGTAGTTCTCATTCAACTAACCTTGTTCAATCATTCTCAGATCTCAGCTTTTACACATTAAAATCATGCATGCATTCGAATTTCTGGCATAAAAAGAACCGTGCAACTGCTCAAACCTGACAAAAGCATTTTCAATGAGGGCCGACTCCGAAAGTACTTTCGATACATTTATATCTAACAACCAACACATTACATGATATTCTCCAAACATCTAAGAACAATGAATCAAAGAAGAAACTAATGCTTTTTGCTCTACAGGCAAATGATTATGAACCATGCTACAAATAACCAATTAGAACCTTCAATCGGCTCCACAACATCGAAGAGATCGGATCTGACTACTTTCTGTACAACAAACCTAGCAAGAGATCAGGAGTTAAAATGACCCAGCCTTCTATAGCCGCAGTTTATGTGGGTTAGGTTTTGTAAGTGCTTTAGCAAAGTAATTGCGAATCTCGGGAACTATTCGCTGGATTAGATGCAAGTGCCTGCAATTTATTCAGCACGTGTTGGAATTTTCAGCAGTTGCATAAGCGTTTTACTCCTACAGCAAATATTCATGAAGCAAAAAAAAAAATGCCACAAACAAGGGCCTTCTGAAATTTCCATCAACTGACGAAATAAGGAGTAGACAAAACAATAAAAACGCAATGCTCAATACTATGTGATCTTTTGACATACAATTCAATTACTAATGAAGGGCAGGGACATGGCAAGTTGATTTAAGTACATACCCGGGTCTTGCACTCAATTTATCAAAATGCTCCAAGATAAATAAAATGCAAGTGTGCCTCAAGGATATTGCATGAAAAGCTTCAGACAGCTCATACATGCTTGAAACATTTTCAAGCGATATATCCTTCAATGTAAACATAAATAATCAGATTCCAATTCGCAATTTAAAGGCCAAAAAAGGATTTGAAATATCTAAACACAACCTTTTCAGCTCACCTGTGCAATGGTATATTCGCAAAGTCGCTTAAGTCCCTCCAAAAGATATTGATCAGCTGCTCTGAGCAGATCTTGTGCAATATCCAAAGTAACATCTACTGATCCAGTATATATAAATCTGTACAAAGAAAAAAATCGAGTAAATAAAATCGATGTACATCCAATGTATATGCATCTGGACCAAAGAAAGAATTGTCCTACCTCATCATCAACTCAAAAACCTCCCATTTGATGTTAGGAATTTCAATATCCCTTGCATCTTTTTCCTGCAACACGAGGAATTAAAAAAAGAACATCATGTAGCTTGACAACATAATTTCTGTCCTGTATTAAGTGCTAAAAGTTTAAAGCTAATGTGATAATAAGAGTACGAGCAATCTCATATTTCTTAAAAAAGAAAAATAGAATGCCACTAATTACAACTGAAAAAGCCCAAGTTCAAAAAAAAAAAAAGACGATTTTGGAGGACACCCAGAATCATCAGAAATAAAGGACTGTATCTCATATCAGCTGCAAGATAAAGCAATACTACATGGAGTCTCCTAGTTGTTAAAGGTACTAGAATAAAAGTTCTCACCCCAAAGCCACAAATGAAGGTAGCCTTCAACCCTCTTGAGAAGAGGAGAAACAAGCAACTTGAACATTAAAAGGATGCAAAAGGGAACTCACCCGGTAACCGCCATCAAACATAGCACGAAATGCATCTGAAGAAGCAAGCAGACAGATTCTGTGAGCATAGAACCGTCTACCTGCAAGATAAAATAAATTATCTTAGTTACAACAAATGACCATTTTTGACATGTCACCGACTATTTCCCCGTAGCAAGCATCAGATCCATAGGTAAGCAGATCGTATAACCTTCAACTAGGAAGGTAACATCAGACAATGTAGCGTTGTTCACATATTGCTCCCCCAAATAGACCTGCATGAGAATTGCATGTTATAACAGGAAATTGCATAGAACTTTCATAAGCAGGAACTATTCTCCTCATACCAATTACAAGAATGTTGTTGATCTACCCTTACAATTTGAATCACTTATACAACGGCATTTGGAAAAAGCAAGAATAAGAATTTCTATGGGTAAGCTCTTAAATTCCATGTTCTCCTAATTTCCATTTCAGTTTGTAACTCAAGGTCTTCAAATTAAAACCCATAATCCAATAAGATGCACCACAAAAAACCACTTCATCATTGTACATCCACATAGAAAGTTCATAAGGTTAGTCCTATACCACCCATGAACCTTAGGTTATGATATTAAATGCAATCCATCATAGATCTAGCCTTGCAATAATTATGAAACAGGATATGGCCATACAAAACACCATTTTCTTCGAATGACATAAATTCAGGCAATGGAAATGCATGACATAGACGAAATAACTTTACAAACTAACCTGTGGTGTTGGAGAAGGGGGAGCTGCATCCATAGGAGAAAGCGTCATAGCTTTGTTGGACAACTTGTACAGAGCTACAGCACCATCAAGTTGCTGTTTAGTGCTAGTAGAACCAAGAAGCCCAAGAAGCAGTTCAAGTCCTGCAAGAAAACACAGCACAATCAGCCTCTCAGAGCAACAAAACATTTTATGCTCCATTAATAGAGTATGCTACTTATAATTGCACATAATAAAGAATATGAGTAACTGAGGAAAGGGAAAAGAATATGACCATTATTATCAATGAATATGGTTCTCTGGTCATCAGGGGAACAAAGATAAGCTAGAGCCAAAGCCACTCGTCTTTGGACTGGCTTCTCCGCTATGCGCATCAGATAAAGCAAATGGTTCAAAACCTACAAAAGATAAACCAAAATCTGAGTTTATAAAGACAAATTTAACAAGGCCTAAAACAGAAAGGGCGTTGAAAAGCAAGACATTTCTTTAGTCCAAATAAATAAAGGAAAAGGGTAGTTAAAGCAACGAAAATGCTTACTCGCCCATGAATCTTCTCCTCTAGTCTTTTCAATGTCTTGGCTACACAGTCTTTTGTTGCCTGAAAAGTACCATCACCAATGATATTAAATCGGTTAAGGAAAAATAAAAACATAGCAAAGAGTTAGAGAAGCTTTGTTTTCTTATGGATATTATGCAGCAGCAACTAAGAAACTAATAGCATGGAAACTAAGAGAGCAAAAGGTAACATCTAAAAGGATTGACATACTTGAACAATAAACTCTCCATCTTGCAGCCGTTGGACACCCCCCACCCTAATAAAATCGGATACATTATCCTATGGGAGAGAAGAATATTAATTAACACAGTGTACCACAACCCCAAAAATTAAGTCCAAGCAGTTTTTTAAGGTTGATAACTATCACACACTACCATACCTCATTATCTGCAAGACCATAAAGAGCAAATGCAGCATTGTGTTGCAAAGATCCATTCTTCGAATCTAGAAGCTTCAACAAAGGGACCAAACCACCACTATGCGCAATACCAGCTTGGTTGTGTGTATCCTGCAATCAAAACTATATTTTAGTGACAGAGATATCTACTAGTTCCAGCTTACGAAGAAAGGAAATTTAGTAAAGTTTCTCAGAAGCAACAGTAAACAGAGACCTCACAAACAAGAAAAACCAAAGAGAAACACAAATAAAATGAGCCCCTTATGTGCAATGCAGAGGAGCAAGGTTTTCTTAAGATATCATGCAGAAAAAATTTATATGCAAACATGCATGCTGAAACTTGTCAGAGGCAGGATACTTAAAAGAGTGGAAAACAAGGGATGCATATAGGCTACATTCCCACAAAGCCATGATAATTACACAATGTACAACAATTGCAAAACCAAGAGAACAAGCAGTTAGATTTACAGATTATACAACAAATTTTGTGTTAGAAACTGGCAGGAACTCATAAACTAATTTTATTTAAAATGCAAATATTTTGAGTAGAGATAAGAAATCACATTATTATCTCAGAAAGCATCAACAAGATTAGCAGACAAAAGCCGTTAAGCATCTTTTACAGCACTAATAATAGCTTGAAATTTTACAGCAGAGAAAATAAGAATAATAACCTGTGCCAACCTCCCCAAAGCAAAGGTCGACATCTCTTTCAGCTGTACATCAGGAGAGTGAAGCATTTCAATCAAGGGTCGGACAGCACCTCTTTGTACAATATGAACCTGCAAAATCCAAAGCAGCTTAGGTCAAAAAAGGAGAAATGATGAACAATTAAGGTGAAGGGAATGAAATTATATGTACAGCACAAAGACCAGTGCTTGTCCTAATCATCACAAGGACAGAGGCACTCACATATAAAGCTAAATTCATTCAAATATTAGGACAGTAAATCCAGAGCCAATAATCATTTATTCATCATGCATCCCCTAATTGACAAATAGAGCCAGGAAGAGGCATCTTAACAGTAGCTAAGTATGAAGAGAAAGTACAGTCTTCACCTTGCAATCAGAATCAGTTGCAGCAAATTGTCCAAGCAATAAAGCTGCCTCCCTTTGGCTCTCCGAGCAGCAGGAGCTGTTTTCCAATAAAAGGTTAGTTAATAAAAAATGAGAAACCAGGATAAATTGCAGATCAAAAGAGCAGCCCCAAAGTATCAAATAACCAGGTTAAAAGTAAAACAAGTGAAAGAAAGAAGAAACCAAATTAAACATACTTAAGCAAACCAATGACAGGTTGCAGAGCCCCCGCAGCAAGAACTTCTCTTTTTATGTTTGGTGACGAATGCACCAGATTGCCAATCACACCAACCTACAAGCCATTTGAGAAACTTTTTGATGCAACAGCTGGTATAATGATGCCAAACCCAATAGAATTTTCCTAAAGGTCATCTTATGCTAAAATATGTTGCTCCTACTCTTGAATTTTCTTAAAGTACCCATGTTTGACACATATGCAGACATGGGTGTGAGGATAAAATCCTTCAAGGAATCTCCAAATACATGGAAATCTTGAAAAAAAAAAGTTAGCATACTAGTGACGGACATATACCCATGTCCGCCACCTCTCTCCTTAGTCCAAGTAACATAAACAATAAGAATCCTACCGCTTCATAGTGTATAGCAGCATCCTCTGATCTTAGCATTAAGATGAGAGTAGGTAGAGCATTGCATTCAACAATCTGCAAAACCATAGTATTCACTCCATTAACCAGCATTGAAGACGACTTTATCCAATCCAACTTCCAAAGGCAGATCTGTTACCTGATTCTTGTTTTCATCATTTTTGAATGCTAGGGTTCGTAATGCACCAGCAGCTGCTCTTTGCACCTTAGTATCAGTAAATTCAAGCAACTCGACAAGAGGTGGAATCCCACCTTCCATTCTGTCAAACCAATCAAAGATAATTACTAGAACAAACAAGGAGCTACAAAAAATAACTTAGTTAAAACTGCACAATTTAGCAAACCTGACACGCGTTTTAATGCTGCTATTCTCATGAGCAAGGTTGGTGAGAGCATCAGCTGCTCTTCTAATGACACTGATCACAGCGCGAGAAATAGAACTATCCTTGTATCGCCGCAACAAATTCACAAGATGCGACAAAGCCCCAGAATCGACTATAAGTTGCTGATGTTCTGGCTGTTATCAACAAAGGCAATGAACAACTTAGCAGATTCATTGATCAAACAGAGTGAACATATTACCATTAATAGCAGGAACATAAATCATGCAAGCCAAGAAATATACCCGACTCTATACATAGACAAGAATTAGTTGTTCAGCAATGAAACCAACAACCTAATTCTCCGTAGAATTTTCTTCTCAGTGATAATATGAATAGAAACCATTATATGACAGATCATTCATTCCCCCCCACCCTTTTTTCCTATAACAGCCTATATATTAGCCCAACTCAAACTTTCTCAAAGTTTAACTTGTGCTATCATCTAACACAGTTTCAATAGAGAAAAAATTTTATAAAGAACCTCAGATATTTTCTAATGCTACTGAAAGGAAAATTAAAAAAAGAAAAAAACCATGCATATCTCGAAGCAAGTAAACTTCCAATAAATAATTCAAAACATAAATTACAGTAACTACGAAACAGAAGTATATAAAATAATGGTAACAAGTATTTTTTTATATATAAAAGAGAAATATTCAGTAAAATCACCTTTACGGCAAGCAGCCCCAATGCAAAAGCACTTCCTTTTTCAACCTCGTGCTCGAAAGGCTTCGGGCTTCTGTCGCGGTCCTCGCATGGCGGCGCTTGCAGATGTTTCACTAGAGCCGGAACAGCACCACCTTCAACGATCACATTAACAACCTCCTCTGCCGAAAAAAAAAAAGAAACACAAAAGTAAGATCATTAGCGTTAATCCTGAAATTCAAAAACAGTAAAAATCCAACCCAAATAAAAAGCCAAGAGATAGAAAAAAGAACGAGATCGGAATTCGGAACTTGAAGATTTAAAAAATTTACCGTTCTTGGCAAGCTCAGCGAGCACGTGAGTGGCACGCTTGGCAGCAGAGCGATCAGATTCGCGCCAAGTGAAGGCGGATTCGAGTACGGTAACCTGAGCGGTAACTTCGGCCAAGAGGGCACGGCGAGCGGCGCCGGTAGGGAGAGAGATTTCACGGTCCTCTTGAATTTCTTCTTCCAGTTTCCGTTTTTGCCCCTTCCGTTCAGGGAGGCCCTGGTCCTCCGAACGCTGTAGCTCCATCAAGAAGGATTAAAGAATGGACTTGCGAGAGAAAGAGAGAGAGAAAGGTGTTATCGGAAATGAGAAGCGTGATTTGACACACACAAAGAGACTATATCAGGGGTATTTTGGATATTTAGTAAAACAGGAAGCTTTTTCATTCTTTTTCTTCCCTTTTCTTTTCTTTTTCTTTTCCCTTTTTCTTTTTTCTCTAAAATGAAAATGAAAGATTAATGGCCGATTTAAACCGGCCTTACCAGGGCCTCTGTTTTTATGTTAACCTTTTATGGTATAATGTCTAATTTAATTTTTAATGTGTATATTTTTACTAATTTAATTTTTATTATTCTTTTTATTAAATTTCACCTCAACCTTTTAAACATGATAGTTTATATGTCTTTTGTACTATTTATTTTTAAATTTGTATGACTTTTTAAATTATTTTAAACTCTAATTATTTTAAGTTTTTAAATATTTTATAATTTTTAAATTATTAGTTACATAACATGTGGGACAATTAATATTATGCCAATAGGATGAAGGATACTTGGACTACAATATTGTTAAACATTGAAGCTAAATTTGACATCATGTAAACTTTAACTTTAACTTTATTTTCATGAAACAAAGAAAAACAAATATATCTTGTTTTCAAGGTCTAAATCTTATTCGCTTAAGTACTAAAAAAGTCATTGAAAAATAATTCAAAAATCAATGGAGCTCTTTATTAAATTATGTAATTAATTGAGATGTTAATTGAAAGTTAATAATCAATTAAGCTCTTCGAATATGTTTTTCATTGAAGTCTTCGACAAATTGTTAAGTATTGACATTACAAGTGACATGGAGGACTTAATTACTTTTTTTATGAGGCCTTAACATTAGCATTTTACATGTCAAGTGTCATGTTAATCACCACGTCATTAAATTAAGCTCGAAAAATCATTTAAGCCCTCCACATCAGCATCTTCTCGATGTCAGTTGTTATTAATTTTTCACATTAGATCACACACCTTAAAAAAATTATTTAAGCAATCCCAAAATAAGTAAAAAAAAAACAATTAAACCCTTTACATCAATATTTTTCTAAATCAACCACGACATCATCAATTTTTTCTTATTTGATGCCATGTCAACCTCTACGTCATTGACACTTAACGATCCATCAAGGGCTTCAACAAAAAACCATATTCAAGGGACTTAATTGATTGTTAACTTTCGATTAAGAGCTCTATTAATTACACATTTCAACATGGGACTCAATTGATTTTTAAATTAATTTTCAGGGACTTTTTTAATATTCTAGGCAATCTCATTATCATAAAAAATTAATCAAAAGTGTTAAGTAATGGTAAGTCACACTTTATTCTCAAAGGAGAACACAAATCAGATAATGCCCAATCTATTATGTTTTTTTTTTAAATATCAAACTATTAAATAAATATTTGATTTAAAAAAATAAAACCATCAAATACTATTTTTGAATTTAGAAAATGTTTGTATAAATCGAATCATGCACGATCTATTCTGTTATTTTTCCAACCGGACATGTTCCGGTTTGAAGCCAACCAACCACACGGTTGTCTTTGATTTCTATTATTGGTTATTGTATTATGTGTAAAATATTTATTTAATCTTATTTGATAATTTTAATATTAATATTTTACTAATTTTAAAATTTTAATATTGGTCATAATATTTTTGTTAAATTCATTAAGTTATTTTTTAAAAAATTGATTCGATATATATTTATAGATATTCATCTATGTGTAACATTGTGTCAACTTGTTATTTTCATAAATTACTGACAGAAAAACTAGTTAATGAATTTAACAGTTATTACTTGTGTCAAAAATTGAAAATTTGAAATTTGAAAAATAAATAGACTAAGAATGATCCATTAGAAAATATATACTGAATCTACAACTTTATATATTACAACACTAATAACAAATTTTAACAAAATAAACTTAACTGTTATCGCTTTAGCTAGAACTGAAAATTTTCAGAAACTAAAAAATAAAACAAATAAAATTGATTAAATTAAAGTATTACGGAGTGTAGGGACTAATAGCTGGATTTGACCATACTAATGCTATTTTTTTGTTTGCTTACTGCCCGAGTAACGTCTAATAAAGTGATGACTTAATTTGTGTGACGGTGAAGGCGCGAAAAAGAGACGAGATAAGGAAAGGAGTGAAGATGTTTGGTCTGTAGGTGGAAACCATGGGCACCTCAACAATGTCGGGCTCCACTCCGCCGCACGCTAATTAATTGACATTACTTTACTTCGGTATGACAAACTTTTTGGGCCCGGACTGATATTTGAAGTTATATTTTGTTGACCACTATTAAAAAAATTTGGTTGAAATATGAGTTAATTAAAAATGTGTTATGTGGTAATTTAAATAATTAGAAAATATTCATATATATTAAAAATAACAAAATAAATTTATAAATTCTTACAAAATTTAATAAAAATTAAAATAATTTATAAAATAAAAATATAATTAAGATTTTTTTAAAACTATTGATTGAATTTCATCGCCAACTATTCTATAATTTTATAAAGCGATCATCTCTTACTATTTTTCTTTAAATGTTTCATACAACTTGAAACCAATTATTTGAAAGTTTTCATTTAAGTTATTGAGTACATTTATGTACTCACTTTTTAAAGGAGAAATGTAAATTTACTAAAAAATTAAGGGTTAGTATTTGGTATACTGACGATATAAATTTTTTTCATTTCACAAATACCCTTAAAAAATTGTCACGTGTCTCTTCTTTTTAGAGGTGTCCATGAGCCGAGTTATGCCCAACTAAAATTTTAGGTCCATTTGCCAGGCCCAGTCTTGGCCTAAAAAATGAGTCTAAAATTTTGCTCAAGTCTGACCGAGATAAAAATGTTAAAACTTGAGTCCTGGCCGCTGGTATTAAATTTTTATATTAATTTTTTAAAAAATATAATATATAAAAATACTAAAAACATTAAAATAAATGTTTTACAACAAATTGAAAATAAAATAAATATATATATTTAAATAATACTAAAATAAGTACAACTTAACAAACAAATACCTCTAAGTAGTAACAAAATTAACAATAAAATAGGAGTTATACCATATCTAACCAATAATAACAAAATAGTAACAACATAATAGTAAAAAAAATAGCAAGAAAAAAGTAAAAAAAACATTAGCTTTTTTTTGCATATTCGGACCAAGTCAGGCTTGGGCCAAAAAACCTTACCCAAGGCCTGACCTATTTTCTAAACGATTTTTATCTTTTTGTCCAAACCTATTTTTTAAGCTTATATTTTTATCTAGACCTTTTCAGTTTTCGAATGGACTTTTGAGCCAAATAGCCCGACCCATGAACAGGTTTATTATTTTTTTAAATATTTATTTTTTAATATTATATTGTACCTTTAAACGACGATTATCACCCTTAATCTTGTAAAATTCACTAACAGTATTACCAAATATTTTCTTATAATTTAAAAACAAATATTTTACGTAAGATATAATATAATATTTAAAAAATAAATATTACAAAAAACGTGGTAATTTTTTAAAGCTAACCTAGAATATAATCCGAGTTTTAGTTGATAAGTTTTAACTGGCACGTAACCACCGGACACTAAACAGCCAATCAAATGAAAAGCCGCCCATGACCAGGGTTAGTGTTTTTTCTTCCCACGTTAAAAATGTATTTTTTTAACCTTTAAATATTTATAGTCATTGAATACGATCAAATACAAAATCAAAACAGCATCGAATCCATGAAACCCAAATCTTCACTTACAAGAGATCATTTATGTTACCATTCCACTGAATTTTGATTTCATCTTCTCTAACTCCAACTATGCCCTATTCCGTTTTCTTGCACGACTCACCCTTGACCTACACTTGACTCGTTCAACAGCCGGTCTGAGTCTGTTTAAGACTCACTCTTCACTCGGATAACCCATAACTAATCAAACCTTAACCTCCGATTCCTTTAATTTTTCCCTCCCTCTTTTCATGTCCGCCATGTCTACTCCTTCCTTTCTACTCTCGCTTTCCTTCCTTTTCCTCTCCTTTCTCTCCATTTCTCTCTCCCAACAACCACCCAAAGGTATTCATATCCTCTCCCCCTCCCTTTTCAATTATTTCCATTTCTAACGATTTTTTATTTGAATTGTCTTTGTAGGATATTTGATTGATTGTGGCGCCACTTCCAAAACCGTCAACGACGACCGAGAATGGCTTCCCGACGAGGATTTCATCTCCACCGGTTCATCAAAGAACCTAACGGTTCCCCGTCTCTTTCCCACTTTCTCCACCGTCCGATCGTTTCCTCTTCAAAACAATCTTCGCCGTAAGTTCTGCTACACGGCGCGCGTTTTCAAAGGTGCGAGATACCTCATCAGGACGGCTTACTACTACGGGGGAGTCAACGGCGTGAATTTTACTTCGCCTCCCGTTTTCGATCAGATAGTGGACGGCACGTTTTGGAGAGTGGTAAATACGACGGAAGACTATCGGAAGGGCTCGACGTCGTTCTACGAAGCTGTGTTTGAAGCTAAAGGGACTACCATGAGCGTTTGTATTGCTTCGAATACGTATACGGAGTCCGACCCGTTTATTTCAAGTTTGGAGATGCTTCTTTTGGGGGATTCGCTTTATAATACTACAAATTTTGATTCTTATGCTTTGAGTTTAGTTGTGAGGCACAGTTTTGGACATAATCGATCCCTTATTAGGTAATTCCAAGTTTTTAGCTTCTTTGTTTTGCCATTTATTGGATATTTTAAAAAGAAAATGCTAATTAAGCAAAAAAAAAAAAAAACAAACAAACTTGTTGCATGCTCCTTTTATTTCGTCGTTTTTGCACACTAAATAGCAAAAGGATATGCTAGGAAAAATTAAATAAATATCTGTCAATATCGTTGTTGTCACTTTGAAAACTTGTTAAGTCTGAAGTTGGAGTTTCATTTTCCTAGCACGCTTTCTTTGATATTGCTGAATATAAATGTTTTGTGCTCTGACCAGTTACCCTGATGATCTCTTTGATCGATATTGGGAGCCATATGCAGAAAATGTTTCTGTTATAGCAAGCAATAACACTCCATCTGTTTCTGGGTTCTGGAATATACCCCCTTCAAAAATATTTGAAAGCGCACTTTCAACAGATCAGTTGGAACCCCTGGAGTTGAGATGGCCGCCTTTGTCACTTCCGAACTCAACTTACTACATTGCTTTGTATTTTGCGGATAATCGTGATTCAATGCTTTCAAGCTCAAGAGTGCTTCGCATACACATAAATGAAGTAAGGTATATTAGCAATTTGGAAGTGACTTCAGCAGGAGCTGCGGTCTTTGCAACCAGATGGCCACTTGAAGGTCAAACAAAGATTACTTTGAGTTCCGCTGCCAATTCGAATGCTAGTCCTTTAATCAATGCCGGGGAGATTTTTGATATTCTTCGCCTAGGAGGAAGAACTCATACAAGGGATGGTATGGTTGCTACTGATTTCAACTTCTGTTGTGTGAAATCAAATTGAAAATTTTTTCCTTGGTAAATGCTCGAACTGATTTAGTGGTGATTGTCTGTTACTGGTTATACTGCACTCTTTATGTCAAGAATGAACTTTTGGGTTAACAAGTGGCTACTACTGTTTGGATTCTTCACTTCTCATACTGTTTGTTTGAAAAGGATCCCAATTTCTTGTTGCAGTTATAACTTTAAACGCAATGAAAAGCAGTTTGCGGAACCCTCCACTTGATTGGAATGGTGATCCTTGCCTGCCCCTTTATTACACATGGACTGGAATTACATGTTCTGAGGGTGAACGAATTCGTGTGGTTACTTTGTGAGTAGTTAAGATGCTTTTTATTTTTGTTGTCTATGCGTCGTCTACTCTTGCTCAGACAACTTGCTTTTTGTTTGTTTTCAGGAACTTGACTAGTATGGGTCTTTCAGGATCATTGTCTTCAAGCATTGCTAATTTAACTGCACTGACTGGCATGTATGATATTAAAACTATATTTCAAGTGATGAATTTCAGAGGTAATAACATTCTAATTGAATTTCCCTTTCCCTCAACAGTTGGCTCGGTAATAACAGTTTATCAGGAACAATACCTAATCTCAGTTCTTTAAGGCTACTAGAAGTGTTGTAAGTTATTTTTATCATGTTTTTTCTCTTTTACTTAATTGGCTACCTAAGTAGTTGGTACAAGGGTTCATTTAGAATTGTCTGACTACATTAATATGCTACCTTTTTTTGTTAAAGGCATTTGGAAGATAATCAGTTCAATGGAGATATTCCCTCATCACTTGGAGAAGTGAGAAGCTTGCGTGAACTGTAAATCATTCTTACACAATACAGTTTGTTTTAATGAATTTGTTTCTGATAAAGTTTTAAATAATAACAACCACTTTAGTGTGACTAATGCATTATAATCTTTAATCAGGTTAGATACTAAACTGATTCAACTCTGTTTATATTTAGGGTAAATCAGTATTAAAACAATTAAATTCCTCTTGAGGATATTGGCTAATTTGTTAGATTCAAGTTGCATGAAAAATTTGGATCAAAGATATTTTGTTATTTTATGTTTGACACTTGATCTGTCAATCAGATTCGTACTATATTGCCCCAAGTAATTCTTTTAGATTGCATCATAAAATGGTGGGAGATGAATGTGCTAGACTTAAAACATTGTGTCTTGTCATCCTTTCTTGATTCTGACCCTTGAGCTTATTATTGTTGGACCCATGTACCTGGTCTTTTGCACCATGGTTTCTTTCCTATATTAATGGAGAATAACATGACCTGAAAAATATCCTTGTTAATGGAGGCATAAATTGCATAATGTTACCCTTGGATTGACCCTTATTTTGAAATGACAAAACATTCAGCTAAATAGCTTGATTGAGTATATTGAAAAGTTTGTAAGTGTTATTTTAAGGTATATGATTTGTGCTATTTGCTTTGAAGAACACCTGAAAATATTTTAATATATTGAACTTGATTCATTTCTCAAAACACAAAGTTCTCAAAGAACTAATCTTTTTTCAAATGTTTTCTAAGTTAAAAGTCAATATTTTTCAAAGATAAAATTGTTTAGAATTTTATATTTGAGGAAAAGGATTGAATCCGTGGTGGAAATGATAATCCTTTTTCACGCAGAATGGTCCCTTTGGTTGTCAAGCCCAACGAGATTGAATCGATGGATTCTCAGATATTTTGAATTTTAAAATTGGCTTGACAAGCATAAGGGATCAATTTAACAGAATATTTCTTTTTGCTTGAGAAGCAAAAAGATTGATATTCGGTTAAGAAGGATCGATCTTTATACAAATAGAATCACCTTTTGGCTGGAAAGCAAAAAAACTTGATACCTTAAAGGAAGGGATTGTTCCTTCATCACTTGACAGCAATCCAAGGGTTGAATTTGGAGCAAAACCAACAGTTGAGTCTTCAACATAAACAGGGCCTTCCCAACCCTGTTCACTTGAAGAGATTTCAATTGCAGGAGTCATAGATTCAATTCTTCAACCAGTCTTAAAGCTTTAAATTCTTCATCTCTTTTACTTTACCGTAATTTATTATATTATCTCTTTGTACCAAATATTTACACAAACCAACCTCTGTGAGGTAAAAATCTATGCATATCATCTTGAGTTTGTAAATATAAGGGGACTGAACCTCTAGAGTGCACTTTTAAGATTTGGGTAAAACCAAGTATTTGAGTTGAATTTCTGAAGGTTATATCTTAACCTTGAAAAGGAAGTAATATTGAAAAACTAGTGGACTGAACTTCTTGGTGACAGAGCCAAGGTGGAGATCATAGGTGTCTTTGGAAAAGGACTAAATGTTGGTAAATCTTGAGTTTGATCTTTAATTTCATTTAGAATTGCCTATCCCTTTAGTTTTATGGAGAAACTCATTTGGTTTAAAATAGCTCGAAACTTCTAATTAACCAATTCACCCTTCTTAGTTTACCTAACTCCTTTTAGCTAAAACATGAGTTCTGTAGGACTGGCAATTAGTGTGTCCTATATATTGGCAGGAAGAGCTATCGTTTCATATGGTTTGTGGTCCTTCACTTCCTTGCTTAACATAGGTAGTTAAGGGTTTTGTTCTTAGTTGTGGCAAACCGTAAAACTTATTTGATGTTTGCTGATTTGAGTTCAATTTGCAACATAACCATGCAAAATAAAAAGCTGAAACATGTCTCTGTTCTCCAGTAGCTTTCTAATTACATCCACCTACCATTGTAATAACATATGAAAGCTTTACTATAGGTATACAATTTTGTAGATATCATGACAAATGCCATCTATGTCTACACACACATATTGTTTCCTACAAGCATTCCTTTCCATCTAGGTTGTTTTACTTAATCTTTTTTTTTTTTTTTGTCTTCTAGATTCTTACAAAACAATAATCTGACTGGGCAAATACCGGATAGTCTTGTAGGAAAACCAGGACTGGACTTGAGGTAAGTATAAATTTACACTAGTCATGTCATTCTTAGCTTATAAACTTCAAGCTTTAACTCTTCTGAACTATAAAACTGCAAGATTAATCTACATTTTAATTTGTTTCAGGACTTCTGGAAATCAGTTTTTATCCCCATCACCTTCTTAAGTAGATTGTACATGCGTTCAGAGGTAACATCACACGATTGCAATGATCAAAATACTCGATTTCACTGAATTCTGTATCAAAAAGTATCATCTTGGTCTGAAATTTTGGTGGAAGTTCCACCATTGTTGTCTGTTTGATTGCAAAGTCGTCTCCTATTCTGCATGTTGGAGCATCCTCAGTCTTAATTATACTAGAAATAGTTGTCCATGTTCAGCTAGTCTGTTCTTTATTTACTCAAATACGAAATCATATCTGTAAATCATAGCCGTATACTTCATTATATTCTTTACAATATAAATTTTAATTGATTCATGAATTTGTATCATATGTGCATTATTTTTCTTTTGTAGTATTATTTGAATCTATATTATTACAAGAAAAAGAACAAATTGAATATCTATCCATTGTTATCTCTAAAAATTACTGCCTCGAAGTTCAACACCATTTACCGGTAAGAAGAGTACAGCTGCCTGCCTGTGTAGTTGTTTTACAATGTTAGATGTTATTTACCTGTCAGAAGCATCGATAGCGAAGGTTCATTTGCTTTTATAAATTCGTACTTGGGAACCCCCATTGGAAACAGCATCACAACAAATTCAAATTTAAATAAATAAAGAAATTGAAATTGTGAAAGGATTAATTTACATGGGTGCTATATGCCTCACTAAAATACACCAAATTTTTAATTTCTGAAGAATCAGAACCATTTCACTTTTCCCACATCTTCTTCTTTCCCAAAAAATAATTCATTGCTGTTAAAGACCCAGTCATCAGCCTTTTCTTTGGCTCATCTTACAGACTGGGTCCCTATAAATTCATATAACTCTGCATCTTTGCATGTGCATGTGTTTGGATTCTCTGCTTCATTCATAATAATACATGACACCATGATGAACTTGAATTCAAAAATAAAATAAAATTTTAAAAAAGAGAGACTAAACTAGAGAGTTTTTTTTTTTTTTTGTTGATAGTCAACATTTACATTGTAATACATCTGAATCTTCCATCCAACATATTTCAAGATTTTATCTAAAAAACATAAATAAATAAAAAACCAACAAAAATTGAAAAATTAAAAACAAATGTAACATGTTGAAAGAGCCTAAAAATTTCAGATACCACTCGATTGGATTCGGTTGTTTTGTTTCCTTCACCTTTCTAATATTCTTCCTTTCTTGAGTGGAAACAGAGGAGGCAATGCACTGCTTTTGACTTGTGTGCAAATAGGCACATTAATCATTGGCCTGATCCTAATACTTGCTGATCTTGTTCTTTCCAACCCTTTCTTTATCCTCTTCACATGCTTATTATCTCTATTCCCTGATCCTTGTTTCCCTTCTTCGGCTACATCGGCCAATGAGCTCGACGACGACGATGACGAAGACGAAGACGACGACGGTGACAACGATGACGTCGCCCGTTGTTTCTTCAACCTCAGCAACTCTTTCCACAACACCGTACATTTCGGTGGTCTCGGTGACGGGTCATCATCAACAAACCAACTCACCCTACTACTCTCCTCCTTGTTTTCCACCACTTCACGCTCATCGTCATCATCATCACCCTCGCCATCACCGCCGCTTTCTTTTCTTAGGTTGATTTGTTTGAGCTTCTCGGAATGATGCATTTGCCAAAAAGGGAGCAATTTCCCTTCAAAGAAAAGCTCATCGGCTGTCAGCATGGCATGGCTGCTCACATTGCTTGAAAGGAACTCAAAATCTGCAACAGCAACCCTTGCTGCTGCCGTTTTGTCTTTGTCCTTGTCTGCGTCACCGGTTTGAGAATGTGGGTTGATGGATATGAAGTTGGTTTCATCAAGAAAATCAGCTGAGAATGAAATCCTAGGGCGTGAATTTGTCTCCATGCTATTTCTTGAGCTTGCTTGAACAGCTTCCATGGCCATTCTTTAGGTTTCAGGGTCCAATAGGAGGAGAAAATGTTTATATACAGTACTTTAAAAAAGAAAAAGTTGGGTTATGTGTCTGAGTAGAGATGCATGGGATTTGTGATTTATAAAGGGAGCAAGGGGAAGCAGATGGTTTCTTAAGTGTTAATTGCAAGGGAGCAAGGGTTAATTGCAACACATATCCCCAAACTATATGCTAAATTTTAAATTAGCCCCTAAACTGCAAAACTTTTTGAATATTTATAAATGAACAAAATTAATTTCATGTCAGCTTTTAAATAGTAAAGTTTAACTTTGTTTCAATTTGGATTATTAAATTATTTTTAAGAGTATAAAATTAAATTAATTTTGATTATTTTGATCCAGTCCTTATAACAAAAGGATTTCATGAGTATTTCCATTTTATAACTAGAGTTTCATTCTAATTAGATCTTTTTTATCAATCTAATCATCAAATGTTAAACATGTATAGAGAAAACGATATAATTGAAACCATACGATTTAATTGAAATGTTTTGAAGTTTAAAGGTTAAATTAAAATTTTGAGAAATTTAACACAAGTAAATATAGAATACAGAGATATTTAAAGTGATGTAGGGAGGTCGAAACAAGTGAGCTACTAATGTGGTGTTTAATTATATTGAAAACATCACATGGGACGGACACTCTTATATTTTGGTAAAGGACAAAAAGGTTTTTCCTTTTGAGTTCTGCTTTCATTTTGCATGCAATTTATAAGCCATCATTTCTCCTCTTTTTTTCTTTTTCTTTTTTTTTTATTATAATTTATAAAATTTTAAATTAATAACCTCTTAATATAATAACAATTTGATTTAATTTTTTAAAATTTATAAATATCTAAATTATTAAAATAGTAAAATTATATTTTTACTATTATAAAAATATTTAATTTAATTCCTAACCCTAAAACTTTTTTTCTAACTTTTGCGTTTGATCTCAAAACAAAATATAATGAACAAATTTGATAACATTAATAAAAAAGAATTAGTAATTAAATTAGATTATGAAGTTTTCTCGCTTCTCGTGTAAACTCCGAAACAAGTGATGAATAAATATTTAAGAATGTGTTAAGTCAGATACAATTAAATTTTTGCAGATTTTTTAAATTAGTAAATTATTGTTAAAATGTTGATTTCTATGTATTTGAGAAAAATATGATTATTGGAGTTTTATATTAATTAACGTTTCCTTCTTTTTAAATGCTTTTGATAGCGGAAATTTTATAAGGTATTAATAGCATTGATGAAGTTGAGATTTATTGAGAAACCAAATTAATTAATGTATTGCTTGTTTTTATAAAGTTGTTAATTTTATCTTTAAACACACTCAATATGGTTTTCCTGGAAAGGGTCGGCTGGTAACTTTTTTTTCTTTTATGAATATGAATTGTAAAAAATTGAATAATAATTATTATAATCCGAGCCGGAATCTAATTCAAAAATTATTTTTATATATATTTCTAAAGACCCACTTTAAAGGGATGACTTTTCATTCGGGACCTTTAATCTACTTCTTTACCGGAACACTTTTCTCCTTCTTTTTCACTTCTGTTGATATTGTGTATCAACAATTTAAGCATATTTTATGTCAAGTGATTTTCTATTTACCACCAAAAGAATAAAACTGAAATTTTATATTTTGGAATTTAACATGTTAATTACAAACTAGTATGGTTTGGTTTTCAATCCACATTTTATGTTGACATGATTACTTGTTTGTGTCAAATTATAGAATAAATTTTGAAGGTTAAAATATGTACTTCACTACTCTTATTATTAGAAATATAGTTCTTTACTTTTTTTATTTATTTAAAAATTCAGATCCAAATTAAATTTTTAAATTTGATGTAATAATAAAAATAATATTGAAAATACTAATTAGAATTGTTTCTTAACAAAACCTATTTGCAACCATCGTGATAAAATAATGTTGGGTAAACTACATTGGTGGCCGCCCAACTATTGGGTCACTAGACATTAAATGGCTGACGGAAAAATGACGTTATAAATTTTAAAATTGACATAATAGTAACTTTAACCCTCAAATAATTTATACATTGTGTCAATTTAGTTTTGATTCAGAAAAATTTAACAATAGACATTTGCACATTGTGTAATTTAGTTCTTTTTGTAGTTTTGCTTTCTTTGTGACCGTTTCACTTCAAAAGCTTAAAAGACAAAATTATCAGCTAAATTTGATAAAAATATCAAAACTAGAAACACCCAAAAACTCAATATCATAATTTCCTTGTTTTCTCATTCTTTTCTCTTAGTACTTCAACTCTTCCTCATTAGATGAGAAGCTAATGGCTGAGATGACTCAGTCTTCGTTGGTTCACTCTTTACCAGTTTTATAATATTCACACCGGATGACTAAATTAGGTAATATGTGAGTATTGAGAACTATCATGTCAATTTTAAAAGTTGTCATGTTATCTTTTCGTTAGCCTTTAACAACTAGTGGTCAAAAAAAGAAAAAAAAAAGTCAAATAGTTGGGTGACCATTTTGTAACTTTTCATAGTTGAGTGACAAAAAAGAAACTTACTAATAATGTTCTTAAGAAAAATTGGTATTAACATTTTGATTGAAATAGTTAACTATATTAACTATTTAGACTAACTAATGACATTATAAAAGTAAAGAGACCAATTATGTCAACAATTAAAGTATATAGATTAAATATTAAGTTTTAACATAATCTAAAGGGCAAAATTGAAATTAAACCATTATCTTATAATGCCAAAAAAGCGATACAAACCTACAAAATGATTTAAACTAAATATAGCCACATAATGATTTAATCGAAAAAGTTATTGATATTAATTAGTGGCCAACAACCTCTTAGCCTAGTGACAAGAGCATTTGTGTTGTGGCACGAGAGCTTGGGTTCAATTTCTAGCAACCTCACCTCTATCCTAATTATAAAATAATAATAAAATATTTAGACTAATTAATAATATTATAAAAACATTAAGGCTAAATTATGATAAAAATTAAAATATAAAAATATTTCAAATTTAAGCATATTAGAATGACTAAAATTTAACCATATTTAAAGGAAGGTCATATTTCTAAAATGCATAGGTATATAGATTAAAAAAAAAACCATTATTTAGCTTCAATATTATCATATTATATATGGCAAGAAAAAGAAAAAAATAAGTATTCACAATGGGTCGAAATCTATATAATGCTAACTATTAATATATAAAACTTTATATACATATAAAATACTTTAAATGTAATTATGATAAAAATGAATAAATAAATATATATATACAATTACTTAACTTTTTCTTTATAACTTCACACCCAAAGACTCAAATTTGTAATGTGGGTTATGGGATGAACATGTATAACTAATAAGCCAAAAGTTTGGATTTAATTACATAGCTTAATTGATTTATATGGCCTTATTTTTAATTGACATTTAATAGATTTAAAATTTGAAGCTTAGCACCCATAATTCAACTTTCTTCTCACAACAATTTTTTACAACTCTGATTGAAGATCGATTCTTTCAAAGAAATTATTGAAATTTCATCTGTTCGGAGCCAATAAATTCCTTAACAACATCGATTTGTTAAAGAATTTGACAGTTCTAAATAGACGGTACTTTAAAAATTTGTGGAAAAAGTTAATTTCCTTTTAACTCAGAACAATTACATTATCAAACAAGTTGTTGATAAACATATTTTTACAATACTTTTTAGCAGCAAACATGAAAAATTTTAAAATAGATTATTATATGCTTATCTTTTAAACAATAGTGAGAGTGAGAGTTTTGATTAATTTATTTGGATAAATGAAGGGAAATTTTAAAAAGGAAAAAAAAAAGCTTAGTTTCCTTTGACTCATCTTAAGAGCTTACATATTATAACAAGTAAAGAGAGGCTTAAGCATGTGATCACATGAAAGTAAATATTAGCCATGTGAAATCTGAATCAATTATATATATATATATGATTCATTCACTGACCAAAATACCCCTTGAAATACCTTGACTCACATGGGCATATCTAGTTAATTTTTCATCAATGAAAGGGTATTTTCGTCATTGAGAATAATTCACCATTGGTATATAATGATCATGTCCAGCTGCTGGAAAAGCTTGTTCCAAGATTTGCACATCTCTTAATTAAATCCTGACAGCTAATAATTACCATCATAATGCTTAATCTTTTAATTGATTATTAATCACATTCTGTGCTCTTTTTTCTATGATAGAATAAGAGGGAGACAATAATGTTTAAAGCTTTACCACACCTTGAAACAAACAACTTATACTTAACATGTGATTTACAATCTAAGTTAAGATTTAATTATTTGATTCTTGTTCTACCTTTTCTTAGTCCTTCATCTTTTGTGCTTGATTAATTCAATCCCTTTTTTATGTTTTCATTTTTACCCTCCTCCATACAATTAAACTCAATAAGTTTATATTATTGCTGAATTATGGGGTTTCTTCGATAGTTTGATCCTTCTTCAACGGCATAGTTATAGTAAAATAGTGATTCATTCTGACAATTTGCAGTTGATTAAAGCTATTCAAAATAGTTTATTGACAGTTTCAAATTCTGCTTTGATTAGACGGATCCATAAGATTTTGGTACATAAAGATCATTGGATTCTAAGACATGTCTATAGAGAAAATAACCGTATTGCTTACTACTAGATCCAATTGTAGGCAATGTTTGTATTTTTTGTCAAATCTTGCTTCCTACTAGATAATGATTACTTTTGAAGTTGATATGATTGCATTAATATATTGACGAGAAACTTTGATGGAAAATACTGATGGTATTAGGAATCAAACTTATATTTTTAAATTGAAAAAGTAAAAGGACTTAATTTTTAGCTTTTTAACTATAAAGATTATATCTTAGACTTCAATCAAGTATAGGGACTGAAGCCAAAATTTGACCAAGTCTCTCTCTTCTCTTTTCTTTCATTTTCTCTTTTAATATGATGGAACTAGGAAATTTTTGATAGTTGGGTAATTTGTTTATGCTTTTGATTTAGTGTAAATATTTAAACCCATCTCTAAAATTTGTGAAACATCTCAAGAATGAACTATTCAATTAATATATTAGGTGATATATGTCATCTAAAAATTGAATAATCTTAAATTTAATACAAACATAAATAAAAATTTATTTAAATAAATAGATGAACCATGAAATCGCCAATCCAACTATAAAAAATTCAACATCCACAGGCAAAACTCAAGATATTTCCATTGTATTTACATTTTTATATTAATGTTTTGATTAAATTTTAGTTCGATTGGTATTGATATTGTTACCAATGTAGAAGGACATGAGTTCAAGTGTGTTGAAGCGCATTATCCTGGTTGGGGAAGAATTATGGGTAGTTATAAATATTGTATCAAAAATAACAGATTATATAAATTTTGAAATGTTAATAATTCATATAATTATTTTGGTTAAAATTTCTGATATCATATAAGAACTAAGTTACGTAAAACCTCTAAACAAATAGAAGTTCTCTCAACATTATTTTTTCCATTTATAAAATTCGGATTCGATGCCTTATTTTATATATATATATTTTCGTAATAAAGGATAAAGAATAAAGATGAGGATTGAATCTAAAAAATTAATCTGGGTTAAATATTTGAACACAACTTTCTTTTACTGATTCAATGGATTAATTCATGTAGTATTTCAACTGAATAGTGTTTGTAAGTATGACAGGTTAATAATTGGTGTTAGGGACAAAGAGGAAAAGGTCATAAGACAAGAATTTAGTAGCTATCTTCAAAGGCCCATTTGATAAGAGAGTTAGGGTTAGGCTGGCTTATGGGTGATAATAGGGATAGGGACCCCATCATAAAACTTTTTTTTGGGTGACTTTTTGTGGAAATTCAATTGATCCGGAGTACAATCCAAGGCCTAAAGCATGAATGCCAATGTGACTAAAAAAGAAAACTCTGCAAGGAATGGGGGACCACTAATTATTGTAATTTTCTTTTATAAAATTTAATGATTAAACCATAGTAGCTCAGTTTCATCGCAAAGCTTAGCTGTTACAGTATCAACATATGCTAAAACCAATGCCAATGCCATTATTAAATTATACAAGTCTCATTGTGTTGATTGATAGAGGCAGACAGAAAGCAAATTGGACCACCCCACACAATGAGTTTTGACTCCAATCAACTTGTTTAACTAACTTTGACCAAATATCATTAATTTCTTTTTAAAAAATTAAATTTTTAAAATATTGATTATCCTATTATTTAGGTTTTTTATTAGGTTGATTCTATCAAATACCAACTCAAATTTGATATGTAAAACAAGTGAATTATGTTATAAAACATGTATATACTTATTATATAAATAATTTAAATTTGATGCATGTTACAACACAAAAAAATACGAGTGACTTGTAATGACAGTCCATATTGTAAGAGTGCAAAGAGTTGTTAGGATGAGGACGATTCACATTATGTATTGTGTATAAAGTTGCTATATTGGAGAGTTTATTGGGATGGGGTTTCCTATAGAGTCAGGTTACTTGCTGTTTCGGTTATTTACATGGGGATAAGGGTTGGACATGAGTCCCAACCATTGAGTTGCCCTTCTCATTAGATGCAGTAGTAGGGTGGTATGTGTCAAATTAGGGTATTATTGGAGTCAACTTGTTAGACCGAACAAAATGTTTATCATATATGATGGATTGATAGATGTTTAGAGAAGCTTTTCTCAATTTATCTTTTACTAATTATATGAGTTCCGTTGTCCGGGCAATGTTAAGAAGTTGTGGCGAGGCTATTGTGGCTAGGTTTTAGTGGTGATGAATTGTTATAGTAAAGGGAATTAAGGTATAGATATAACAATTTATCCCCCTAAATGAAAGCTATGTTAATCATCAACAAATTGATCATAAATTTTAAAATGTTTTAAAAGAGTTCTTAAAGTAGTAACATTGTATCAGTTAAGTCCTTTCATTTGTCTAATCTTCAATTTGGGCATTAAGTGGCAATTTGAATCTGAGAATGAGCATATTTAAAACATGTAGATCAAATTTTGAACATATTCGCATGTACTAAAAGTATTAACAGTTTCAATATGATAAATTAGAAAATCAGTGAAATTAAAATTTAGGAGGGTTCTTTTTTATTTTATTAACACGTTGAAATTCAAGTTTCCAATATAAAAATACACAATCTTTAAAATTATGATCCATGTTATGTTTGAGTTGGGTCCAACGCTCAAGCTAATAGCTAATAGTATAGGGACTTTGGTGCAATTAACCTTATAAAAACAAACAGGTGAGCAGAGGCAAAAGGTTTTCCATCACTAGTTAAAATTGATGGTGTTGATGTGAATCATAACTTTGTGGGATTCGGCTGACAAGTTTGCAAGTGAAGCTAAAATTGTTGCTGTTGAGGAAATAGTATTTGACCCACTACTGAAAAGGATAAGAAGAAAGCTAAGGGCATGGGGCACTACGCAAAGCAGGCCGATCAAGTGGCTGAGTAGCTAAAGCCAACTTCAACTGGTACACCCCAATTCCATCATTGCCTCTTCAATACTCAAACTATACTATATAATTATTGCATTTAGAGTGTAAATGAGATATTGGTGCTTGTAAGTTATATGAGTTTGACTCAAAAAAATTTCAAAGCTATCAATCAAGCTGAATTTAAACTTAACAATATTTGAATCGAATGACTTGCAAACCTTATCGAGCTTTTCATATATTTCTATTATCTCAATATATATTATTTACCCTAACCTTAATTATTAAGTCAAGGTTGAGTATAAAAATTTGCAAACGATAACCTCTTATATTAAAAGTTAGATTGCGTTTTGCTCTTTTTATTAAAAAAATGACAAATTACTTAATGTACATCAGATTAAAGAGTAAACTGATCCTTTCTATTAATAATTTCACCCGTTTCTACAAGTTAAAAACTTGTTCCAATTTGCTCTTCAAAAACTAATTTTTTAGAGGTTCCTGACTACCCCTCTTAACAATATCATCTTCGGGGTTCGAACTTGAATTTTTTGCTTAAGAATTGAATATCTCATTCAAAGATGATAATAGATAAAGCGATATATGATTTGATTTTTTCGACGGTTTTGAACAATATTAAAATATAAAATATTTCTTACTTTGCCATATAATAAATTCAGAGAATCAATAGTTGATGTAAAATGTAGAAAACCCAACTTTGACTGAAGCTACACTATAAATAATTACTGCAATACCATCACAAGGCTCAGACAAAATTATTTGCTTTCATACAAATTTAGTGCATGTCTTGACCTAATTTTGTCTCTCCCTTTTTAGAAAAGAAAAGAATTCGAAAGCTATAGCTACCTAAATTCTACGCATTTGAATTGTGGCAAGGCATAGGGGAGTTGCACTTTTTGTAGGCAATTTTATAGAAACCATAAAATATTTCGCACCATAATCATACACCCTTTTTTCCAAAAAAAATTAACAACAAAACATTACAATACCCAATTTGATTTTTTATTACTTCAAACAACTTGAATTTTACACATATTTTTTTTTAAATAAAACTTTATCGATTAAAATAATTTCTAAAAGTACAGAATTTAAAATTGATAATTAAATCAAACTGAACTGATCTAAAAATATTTAAAACTAAAACAAACAAATTCTAACAATTTGATAATATTTAAAATGAGTTAAGAAAAAAAAATTAATGATTTAAGTAAGATAATATTTTATATTTTCATATGAAATTCTAAAATAATGTTATCTAGGTCGATTAAGTTTTAGCTCCATTTGTATAGACATTATTATTAATACAGGAGAACGTGAATTTGAGTGTGCTGAAACGCATCATTCCCCTATGTATGAGTTGGAGAATAAGTATGGATATATGGGCTTGGTGTTAAAAATTTTATAATGGGCTTTTTTGGTCCAAGTGAATTTTCATTAATGGGCTTTTGCTTGTTATTTAGTATTGTTATTACTTTTTTGGTATACTATCATTAAACAACAAGTCATAGCTTGAGCCCAAGTTGTTTAACCTTAGGATTAATGCGGATAAGTTGAGCTTCATTTAAAATATATATATATTATCTTTTCTAAAAAAATTACAATTATTGAATCTTGAGTTGCAGTATTTTAGAAGATAGGTAGAATGTATCTATTTTTTTAAAAAAATTAATTCCGCCACTATATTAAAATAGGGAAAATTAAGTGAAAAATACATAATCCTAAAAAATCACTAAGGTTGCCTTTGGTTCAGCAGTTATTGTCAATGAGGTGCAGTTGCTGCTACCAACTTCACTGCACTGCTATTTGGTTCAACATGAAAGTCTAGTGAGAATGCATTTCAACCATACTGGAAGGCTGAAAATTAGCTGGAGATTTCAGCTCCAATGAAAAAAAGTAACCCCAATCAACATAATTTTTTACAATTTTAACTTTTTATTTAATATATGTTTGTATTGCTGATTTTTTTTAAATAGTAGTTATATATATATTACCATTATAAAATTAATATTAATTAATTAAAAATAAACATTTTAATAAACATATTTATTAAATGAATTTATAAATTTACCTATTTTCAATAATTTTGTAAAAGTAAAATAATTTTTAAAAAAATCTATTATATATCATTTCTAATTTAATGTCCTTATTAGACATTTTATATTTTCACATCACCGCTACAGCTGCGTTTAAATCTAAACAGACACTCCACCATTGTTTCTAATCTTACCGCTATAATATCCAATCTCACCGCTTCAGTAACTAATCTCACCGCCACCATTGTTTTTAACCTCACCGGAAATAAACACACCGCCCATCCAAACTAAGCCTAAGTCCCCTAACACTACTACTTGTAATTCAATCATTGCATACCGTGGACGGTGCCTCGGTTTTGCATTTCCTAAAACTTGATACCAGGCCCCTAAACCCTCTGCGGGTGATAAAAACAATCGTTTCCTCAATTAAAACTAAAGAAAAACAAAATGTGAACTCTAAAACTTAACTTTCCCTTGCCCTCCCTTTCTGTTATTGGGTAGCTGAATGTCTCTTCTACGATGGACCTGGTAAACAAACCCACTGTCCTTGTCTTAATTTCTTCCCCCAGATCCATCATTTTAATGAGTTCCTTAGAGCTCCGTTAACCCTTCTCTCCTCTGGGCTCAGCCCACCACAACACCAATACTACTTTCGCTAAGCACTTCTCCCTTGATCCCTTAGTACTATGGGTTCAACCTCCAATGGGAATGTATCTATTTTAAATGAATAAAAATTATTTACTTTCCAAAACCATTACATATTAGAATTAATTTAATAAAATAAACTAAATCCGTAAATTAGGCCCAATCTTCAACAATTAGTCAAAGGGTTAAACCTTTTAAAAAGATAATATAACAGCCTCGGCCTTATAAAAGTTAAGACAAAACTTTTCAAAATGATCAAATAAGAGCAAAATAAATGTTTCTCAAATGTCGTATATTAAGTTTCAAATTATCTTTTATTTTTTTTTTGTTTTTAAGTAATATATGGTTTTATTGTTATGTGTTTATTCGCACTTAATTTTATTACAAATTAGGCGGAAGTGTATAAATTAGGCTGAAGTGTATAAAAAGCTTTTATTTGAGTACTTTTGTAAAAATTAGACTCTTATATGATCATTTTGAAATATTTAACTCTTATATGAACAAACTTTAAAAAATATGACACTAATTTGAGCATTTATTCGAATAGACTTTATATTAATTTCAAGAACAAAGAGCATTTTAGTCTTAACATATATTTTCTAAATTTAAAAAGTTAATTATATTACTTTTTTTATATTCATTTTGCTCATGTTAAAATATGTTCCTGGTTATTGTATTATTTGTACATTTAAAATTTAGTCCTATTTTTATTTTAAAAAATTTAGTTCAATTATTTTTTTAATTTTAAAAATTTATGTCCAATTTCTAATAAAAAAATTCTTCTATTTAATTCATTCATTTAATATATTTAAATAAAAAATTCTCCCTGAAAAGTAAAAAATAAAAAAAAATTATAAATATATATATACATAAACTTAGGTAAATTTTAACTTTTTTTTTAATATTTATTTCCTCATGAAAACACTTAGGGTGGTAATAAGTATGTAATTAAGGGAAATTAAATAATCTAATTAGAAAATTAAAGAAATGCCATGTAGAATATTTTATGATTAATTTCTTTGTACAACCGTGCACTATAATTTTCTCCCAAAAGTATTGGTAGCAACCATTTCCAAATATCATGTATATTTTTTTCACTAAATTGATTAAAAAAATTATAAAAGGTAAAGCTAAATATATATTAAAATCGATTAAGTCTTAGTTGGATTGGTATAAATATCATTATCAATACAATAAGATGTGAGTTCGAATATATTGAAACACATTATTTTTCTATTTATAAATTAAATTTTTAAATATTGCGTAAAAAATCAGATATAATCTGAACATGTTAAATATATATTATATAAAGCATTTTCAATCATTATAATATATCCCAATTACTGAAAAAGGCCATTAAAAAGGGATGGTGGAGGTAAGTGGTTGTGATTTTCTGAGTCAGATAAGTTGAACAAAAACACATTTCTTGATATTAAAGCTTTTATTTATCCAATTTTATCGTATAGAAGATTCTCTACTTTTGCAATTGGGATTTGTGATTATCATATCCCCACAATTACGATAGCTTCGAAGCCTTCCAGAAAATAAATTAAAAACAGAAAAACAAAATTTTCATACTTTTTTTTTAAATTTATTTTTATGGTTCAACATGCTTTGTAGGGGAAAAAACATACATTGATAAGTCGAAAGATGGGTCATTTAAGAACATATTCAAAATTATGCCTAAAAGTAATACTTTTTAAATCGAATTAATAGTAATTTTTTGGTTCATTCGGTCTAATTAATTCGATTAAAAAATTATTAAAATTTTAAATTTCTTTAAAATTCTGATTTAATCGGTTCGTATTGATTTCTAGTTTAATCCGTTCAAAATAACTTTTTGAAATGATCTATCAATAAATTTCTAAATTAGTTGATTTAACTAGTTAATTTAATTTGATTCAAACAACATTACTTAAATGAGGTATAAATTTTTATGTTTAAGTTAATATTTTAATAAGGTGTTAATGAGGTTAAAGTTGATATTGGAGAATATATGTATCATTTGAGATCTCATATATACTTGAAATAGGCGTGGAGTCAGAAAAATGTAGGGAGAAATTGAGATTAAGTTATAAATTTTGATAAGAGTTAAAATGTAATTTCATCATTTTAATAGTTAATGACTTTATAATTTTTAAAAGACTAAATTAAAATTTTATCATTTTAAGGGTTAAAGTAAATTTTACTATTATTAATTTATAATTTTATACATTTTAAAGTGAACGTCGCCGCTCCTAGAAGTGATGTCAATCTTTGATATTTATAGTTGATTCTTGAGATATCTGTTCGCTACTCAAATCTATCAGCTAATCAATGCTCGACTGATGTCACTTCTCTTATTTGTTAGGGACATTATTAGGGGGCAATGAAGGTCAAGAGTTCTTTGAAAATTTTCATTTCTTCCTCGAAATTTGTTAAAAAAATTTATTTGACCCTCAAACTTTTGATTTGGTTTTATTTTTTTTATAATTGAAGATGGAAAATTAGATTATTTGAGATCGAATACAATATAGTGCTTTTAGCACTAAACCCAGGATTTTCGGCTATATCCTATCTTAATTAAAACGTTGAATCTATAGTAATGCATTCATAATCTTAGATTATTATATGAATCTAAACACGAATGAAGCCAATGGCCGCCGTTGACGAAACAAAAAGGGGCATTTTGATTTTTATTTTTCAATAAAGGCCCTTTTAATTTTGAGTCAGGAGTTGGTGTGGTACCTATCCTTTAGAAAATGGGCGATTTTCCAATACCCACCAAATTAAGATTACTACATATTACCAACAATTACGAGGCTAACCAAACGCATACAATGTATAATTAATGCATGCATGCTTTTTAGCACTGGGATTCACTTCCCCCAATCCTAATCCAATATTTTTAACCTTTACTTTCTCGTGAATTACTTATCTTTTGGCGTCAAAAGGAAATTATCCTCCTACTTCTTATCTTATCTCTAAAATAATAAATATAACTTTAGACAATGAATCATAGTATTAATATTTTTCATTAATTGTATAAATTTAGTTAGTATAATAATAAATTCAGTTCTCAGTATTCATATATAAATTAGGACCAAAGTAATAGAATTTATAAATATTGCAATTAAATTAACAGAACTTGTAAACTTTAAAAGCTAAATTTATTATTGTACCAATAAACATATGTACTCCAAAATATTAATATTGTGATTAATTATAGTTAATTATTTTATTTTTTGTGAAGCGGATTTACTAAATATTAAAATAAATTGAATTGTGAACAGTTGTTGTAACAGTTAGACAGTCAACATTATAGCCAAGCAAAATTCCTTGAGACACAACTATCCTTGTTTTAGAAACAACCCTTGAAAGAAAATGGTCAAATTTGGTGCCCGGCCCTCTCTATCCCTTCTTTGATTTTTAATATTATTTTTCAAAGTAAATTTGAAGAAGCAATTTCTAGTCAATCCAAGGTGTTAAAAATGGAAATGACCACAAAAAATTCCTCTATTTTTTTTATTAAAAAAAACGGTTAATTAACCGAATATAAATATAATTTTATTTAATTTAACCACGAAAAATTATGTCACTTTCACATTTCCATCCATTCTAAAGAAAATTTGTGAACAAATATTTGGGTGATGGATCACATGTCGATTAATAAATTAAGGACAAAAAATATTTCAAATAAATTCGTAGCTAATTAATCTATTTGGCAATTTGCAATTCTTTTTACTGGTAATATTTTTTTAAGGTTTGTAGAGTATTAATGCTTAAAAATTTGTTTACTTTTTAATAATTAAAGCTTCTCACGTGTTGCACGTTTACAAAAGCATTATAAGCTTTATAGACTTTACTTATATTTATCCCCCTTTTTTTTTTCTGTTAACTTTATCTGATTATATTAATTTTAAAAAAAAAGTATTATGGTAAAAATCTTGTTCTCTTTTTCTCTTTTAATTAAATTAGAAATTATTTTTTATTTTCAAATTTATTTCTTAACAAACATATTAATGAAATTAAAATTTATTTTTTTTATAATTCGAGTTAACAAAATAAAGTTAAATGATTTTAAAAGTCAAAGCTAAAAATTTTGTGCTGAAATAATTTAAATTGAATGATTAGTGTTTTAAATAATCTAAAAATATAATTATTATATTTTGTGAAACTTAAAAAGATTTAAATTTTATTAGTAGTTGAGCACGTTTTCATCCATAATTGAAACTATCACATTATCAACTATTGCAATAGCATAAGAATTATTATTATTATTAGAAGCTAATTATAATTTTTGATTCTGCTCATTTTATACAATGTCTAAAACTATTTATAGCTCCTTCAAATCTATAAATAAGAGGGTAATGCTCATACCAATCGAATTAAAAATCAATCGACTAGCATAAAAATTATTATAAATATAAAAATGTTAGCTACTTATGAAGGTATCTTTAAGATGCACATAAACTACTATAAGTCGGTGTCCTTATAACTTTATTTTAGTAATTGAGATGTAGATACTTAATTGACATCTTTTCATTAATTCCATAATCTCAAATAATTTTATGGTAAAAATGGAAGAGTACTCTTTATCAAGTAAGGAAACTGGAAGGAGTTAATTGTGATTATATTTATTTATTTATTTACAAGATATGCTTTTGAGTGGTTTAATAGTTAATATCTTTATATTTTCTATATAATATCATGTGATTTGATTGATGCGTAATTTTAGAGATTTATTTTCAGCATGCTATCTTAATTTATAAGAACTATATACAATCTACAATACCCTGTAAAAGTTTTTTTTTTTTGCCACAAGTACCACTATCTTTAGGACAATCAATATACTCTAGTATTTTTGGGGGTTTCTCCTAGTACATGATGATTTAGAGGAAAAGAAAGAAATGGTGTTTTGAGTCAAAGTTTATTTTGGTTGTTTCTTGATCAGCATTCCTGAATCATGATCATATATAAGACTGAATTTTTGGAGTGTAAGATCTGTTCCAACTTTTGTGGTTCATGCGAAACATTAACTTTTCTTTGCTTGGCTGCATTTCAACCACATTTGAGGTTTCCTTCCTCAATTTATGCTCCAATGATTGTGAAGTTGCACGATATATAAACTGTAGTGAAGTTCATTTTTTTATTAAAAATCGAGAATTTAATTCTTCGGTTTTTATTTTTTAGAATTTGATTATCACACATTTAAAAAATTACTTTAAATCGTTGAGATAAAAATCAACAAGTTATATATAATAAATCAACAAAAAATTACATGTTCAAATTTAAATTTAAAAGTAACAATTTCTTAATTTCTTTTTTGCTAAACATCTATATAGAGTTGACTAACAGTACCTGCCACAAAAATTATGTGAATGTCTATATCAATCCAATTAAAATTATGAGAAAATTGGAGATTTCAATCCAAAATTTTATTACCATATATGATGTCAACTACATCACGATTCAACTTTGTGAAGCCTTGTTTTTATTTTCTTCTTTTTCTTGCGGCGTTAAAGATTGTACACTTGAACAATTATTAATTTGTTTCCCAGGCCAAAACAAAAATAATAACATTCCATATTAATTATTTATTTTGTTTTGTCTCTAATTGGTATTTAAATTTGGCTTTAATGTTTAATTCAGTAACTTAATCTTTTTTTACCCAATTAAGTACTTTTGTATTTTTACTACATCGTACATGTCAAATATCAATTGAATCATATTATGCCGTTTGGTCTAACTACCAAATTAAACATTAAAGTCAAACTTAGGTACCAAATAATGTATTAACCCAAAATAAAAAACCAAAACAATTTTCCTCCCACCACACAAAAAGATGGGAGTCCTGGTTTGCTTGCTCGTAGTTTTAACTCGTAATTTTTTGCAAATTGCAACGAAGAATGGACCACCACATAGCAAGGCCTTTCTTCTTCATATACTGTTTTCCACTTTGAGTTTTCAGACTTTTCAGACAGGCCCTTGTTTTTTTTGTTTGTGTTCCAATTTTCCACTCCATCGTCCGCGGTCTACCAATCTTGATTTTTAAATAAAAATCAACGCTGATAGTGATCAAATGTTATTAACATATTAGGGGAATAATTGATTTTGTATTTTTCTTAAACTACAAAAGAAAAAAAAAACACCATAAGGTATGAAATTGATATTTTGTTGATACTATAATGCTATTCTTGTCAAATTACTTTTAACCCTTTTTTTTAAATGTAGATTTTTTTTTATTATAATTGACTATTTGGGCAGTTCTGAAAATTAATCTCTACCTTAACTATATAAATTATATTTATTAGTATTGTAATTTTGGTATAGCTTTGTTCCTTGTGGTTGCAAAATTTGCAACTAATTGTACACCTTGGACCAAATTAAAAAAGTGTTAGGTAAATGAAGAATAACAAGAACCCTAAAACATTCTTCTTCATCCCAACTTTTTGCATCTTTTCCATTCAAATACCTTTTTCAGTATTTTTTTTTCTTTTATGGAATTTGTAAGTAAAATCCCGGATTTAAGTACAAATCATAAATAATATATCACGAATATGATTAAATTTAAATTTAAAATAATCTGGAAAAAATGAAACTAAAATTTCATTTTTGCTTATTCCATATTGGACTTTCTTTGAGATTTTAGTTATACATAAAAATTGATAATAAATTACATTGCATATTAATAATAAATATACATAATATTAATATTAATAATATACATTGATAATAAATATAAATATTCCATATAAAAATAATATAATATGAATATATTATAATATTAATATTTATTTTTTATTAAATATAAGACTTTTAAATAAATATTTTCATTTAATTGATTTGTGACACCAATGTAATTAAAGACATAAATAATATAAAAAAAAAGAAAAAGAAAAGCTTAATATTAACAATCACTCTATTGATATTTTAGTACCAGAGTTATTCCTTTTAATTATTATTTTTCAATAATATTTTTGCTAAAAATTTAGAATTACAATTTCTCTCCGTTTCTTTTAGTATTATTTTCAACAAATATATATTGTTTCTTATTTTTTTAAATATGAAATGTTTTTTTTAAATAATTCTAACTTTAAATTTTCTCATATTACTCTTACTAAATTATGGATAGTTATTTGATATTTTCCAAGTTTTGTTTGAAACTTTTTTATATAAAATAATTTTATTTAAAACTATTTTCCAATTAAATTTATTTCATAGGATTACTAAAATTTTATTTTATAAAAATATAATATTTTGAAAAAAAAGGTAAATTAAGACTATATTTGTAAAATAAAGTTTAAAAATATTTTATGAAATCATAAAAAAATGAATTATTAGGTTTTTTTCCTTTGATTAAAGTCAAAAGTGACATTTCACACAATATACCTTAGTTTTATTTGTTGAATATTTTTGTCAACAAAATAAAATATATAAATGCTAATGTTGTTACAACTATATCAATATTGATGTACCAAATAAGTTTGTCTAATATATTATATTTTTAAAGTCCCATGATTTAATATAATTGTTTGAGATTATACATATAGAATTATAGATAATAATTTTAATTAGTGGCTTTTGGTTCGATGAATGTATCATTCATGTTTATTTTACAATTTATAAGAAGATTTAATATATCATTTAAGTATTTGAGGTTAATACTTGTTGAGTAATTTTCTGTTATGTCCTATTAGAGGGGACAATCGAATATTTATATACATAGCTACTGTTCATAGAATTGACGCTCTTAACATACTCTATGCATGATGGACATGTGTGCTGTTTTGGGCTACTTGCTGCACACTCATTGGGAACCTGCAAGCCAAGACTTGTGAGCTCCTCTTGCGAACTCCTCTTGACCTGTGCAAGTTGGGTTCGCGAGCTTCCCTTGTGAATACCCTTTGCGAGCTTCATACGGTAAGGCTTGCATGTATCTGTCTGGTGGGCTCCATCTAGGTCGTAGGTAGGCAAACCAGACCTTATCTGGTTTTCGAGTCGCTGATCATAAATGCCTAACAATCCTTTTTTATTCCTAATGTGACACTTGTGTTATTTTTTGGTCCGATTTGGTACCCAAAGGTAACAATGTTAGCTTTTTAGTTCTTAATTTGTGTTTTAGGGTAAATTTGTTGAAAGTTAATTTCTAATATTATCATGCTTGAATTTTTCATGATTTTATTAATAGATTAAGTTTAGTATTAATTGTAAATTTATTTATTTTTGTATTTAATTTATCAAATATAATCTGATAGATATAATTTAATTTGGGTTTTAGGGTTGATTTGATAAAAAGTTAATTGCTAATATCATTAGCTAATTATGAATTATTATTAAATCAACTTTAAAACCCGAATCAAATACTAAAAAGTTAACATCGTTACCTTTAGAAACTAAAATATATAATTTTTATCAAATACAAATATCAAATTAAAAAAAAATACATATACCACATTAAAAAAATAATGTCAAAATCAAGCACCAGATTATGAATTAAACCTTCCTATGGGGAATTATTTCCAAAATTCAAGCTGTTTCCTTTAGTTAAATACATTATCCAATTTATATGTATTTTCACGTCCTTTTTTTTGGGATAAAATATTAATCCATGAATTAATGATAGTTTTCTTTGAAACTAAACAGAGTAATTATGTGGTCTTAATGGCGAAATGCGTTTTCCCAATTCAGTGGATAAAACGTAAACATGGGCCATTAAACTCCTTATTTTCCTCCACTTCCCTTTGTTTTTAACCCCTTAGCTGAGTCAACAACCTTGTCTTTGATTTGATCTTATCAGTTTCCAATTTTCTCATGCATGATTTAAACAGGTTGACCCAACACGCCAAATTCTTCTTCATTTTCACACTTACAAAATCAAATTTAATATTATCAATAACAACAAATAACTCAATTTTGCTTTATAAATCCTTCAATCATCACTCTTTTTCTAAGTTCTACAATGTGATCGCAAATAAATTATAATTTTCCACTCAATAAAGGGTTCCTATACTATGTGTTTTTGTTAAATTTAGTCCCTCTATTATTATTTGATTATAGAAATGTGCAGTGTTCAATCACGACGCTAATTTTTCTCCATCAATTTTGGAAAGTTGCACCTTAAATTTGTCTAATTGTACAAAAAAATCCAATATGGAAATAAAGATATATATATTTTGAAAAAAGAGAGAAACTAGAAAGGAACAAATTAATAGAAGATAGATTAAATTCACCAAAAAAAGCATAATATAGGGACCTTTTATAACATTTGACCAAATTAAAACCATTAACGTTAGCTAAAATGCCGTGGTTGACTAACGAGCCGTCAAATGAAAATCAGAAAACCAGCAAATAGTTTGTTTAAAAAAAACTTAGAAAAGTCCGTAGACACGTGGAAAGATCCTGATGGTGGTGACCCACTACGTCATCCAATTTGCAGGTGAGTCTAACTATTACTCTCTACTTCTATATAAACTCCCCCCTAAGCTTCTTCCTTTCATTGCAGATTCTTTTCATTTCAAAAAAAAAGAAAACTCTCTTCTTCACTTTTAGAAAATAAAATAAAAATTAGAGATATATAGATTTGTGTTTTAGTTGATATTCAGATAGAAATCATGCCGGCAGGTGGATTCTCTTCGGTTACACCGGCGGGGGTGGAATTCGAAGCAAAGATCACTCCTATAGTCATCATTTCCTGTATAATGGCAGCCACCGGAGGCCTCATGTTCGGTTACGACGTCGGCGTTTCTGGTAATTCATTTTTTCGTGCTTGCATGGAAATTTACACGATTCATTTAGTAATAATAATGAAGAGGGATTCCAAGTTTCAACCTCTTTCCTTTTGTAAATAAAATATCTTTTTTGGCTTATTTTAATGTTTCTCTTCGTTACTCTTTTTTTTTTAAATGGATATATAATTTAACACGTTTAAATAAATAAATATTTTTTGGGAGGGTTTTAAGAGCTTTTTTTTTTTAATCCTGGAAAAGAAAATAGTTTTTTTCTCTCCCGCCAAACACCGACTCTGGATCAATTTTTCAACTGAAAAGAGCAGCTTGGGAAGTTCATAATTTCTCTGCCATCATATATCGTTGACGAAAGAGTCGGTTAACGGTTGTTAGTGGAGCCCTGTTGTCGTTCGGCTCCAATATGTTCATTTTTGATGAAATTACCTTTTTGTCTATCTATGTGTTATTTTCTTCTTTCTTTTTTTTTAATAGTTTTTAAGCTCTACAAAGTAAAATAACTGATAATTTACCTTATCACAAGGTTTTAAATATTTAAATCCTGATTATTAGTTAATTTCTTGAAGTAATAAACCAAATAATAAAATATTAAAACAAGTCACTGTCTTAAAAAAATGAATTGATTAATTTTTTTTTATGTAGGTGGTGTTACGTCCATGCCCGACTTCTTGAAAAAATTCTTTCCGGTTGTTTACCGGAAAACCAGAAACCCTGGAATCGATGGAAATTATTGCAAATATGACAATCAAGGCCTTCAATTGTTCACTTCATCGCTTTATTTGGCTGGTTTAACTGCCACTTTCTTCGCATCCTACACCACTAGGAGGCTCGGTCGCCGCCTCACCATGTTGATCGCCGGTTTCTTTTTCATTGCCGGTGTTGTTCTTAACGCCGCTGCCCAAGACCTAGCCATGCTTATTTTTGGCAGGATATTGCTCGGTTGTGGTGTCGGTTTCGCTAATCAGGTACTTTCAATAAGCATCGCACAAATTTATATTTAATACAATTTATTTAGTATCAGTGTGTATCATATAATCCAACATAAGTTTTAATATTTTTTTATAAAGTACCTTCACGTTTTTATTCGTACTATATGAGTCTCTAACTTTTAACTTCTATTCAAACGAATCCCTGATATTTAACTTAATACATAAATACACAGTTTAATTACGCCCGTAGTTCACATACCTTTTTAACTTTTGAAATTTTAGTCTCTACTTTTAATTCTAGAAATTTAGTCCATCTACTTGTCAATTAACAGTGAAATTTAATTGTTTGAATTAAATATGTGGACTAAATTTCGATCGTCCCAGAGTACAGGAACTCGTAACATAAATATACCTAAATAATCCCTTAAGTACAAATGAAAGCATAATTTTGTGCACATAAATATATATATGCATTATAAGAACTTAATTACAGAAAGTAGTAAAATTTGTAGCTTGGAGGTTGTCCCCAGCTGAGATAAGCCTTGAAGACATCATTAGATTACATTAATTTCCCTTTTCAAAGCAGTTGTAATCAGTCGTGTAGTTCCCTTTCTAAGCTACTATTTTCAGTTGTGGATGATAATAACACCATTTGAATTTTTATCCTTATTGATCAACTTAGTTTATTTATCTGGTTTAATAGTCAAAATCCTTTACGTTTTCCAAGAATTCTTACATCCCCAGCAATCACTCTTCAACACGTGCCCACTATAGTCAAGAATGGACCATCATATGTCACTCAATATTGTCCCATAAAGTTTAGTGCTAAATTCCAACTTTTGTTAGATTGATGTAATTAATTTAACTAAGTAGGTTTGAAAAAAATGTAAAATTATTTGTCACAATCCAAAATGTTTTGTTTACTTTTAACTTTTTAACATTTAATATTAATATATTCTGAGGTTTGAAAATAACACATGTGATTGTGAGTTGTGTGGACTCTTTTGCTCTCTATTGGTTTAATTTAAGAAAGCATCATATGAAAAAGATCTTTATCTTTGGATTTATCCTTTAAAAAATATTAATATTTAAATAAAGTCTTCAAAAGCAAGTTTATTCACATTTTTTCTTCTTGTTCTTAGAATCTTTTTTTTATCCCTTTTAAAAAAAATCCTTTTGAAAAGTCTTTTATGAATTACGTGATGCTTGTTTGAACTTTTTTGGGTTTTTCTAGTCATCATCTTCACTTGTCATATGGTGTACAATTTTGATTTGTTTATTTTTTTGAGTTTTTTGTATTTACTTGGGACTTCAAAAATTCAACTAGAACTATCTTGTAGCTGATGGGAACAGTAGAGGTCCATAAGGTTCCCAATTATATTCTTTTAAGTAACTTTTAATTTGTGTCAGTGTAAAATAAAAATATCATTTTAATATATCTAGATTAGGTTATAATTTTTAACCCTACCTACCTATGATATTTAAATACATCTATTCATATATTAAATTTGAAAAAGATTTTTATAATCCGATATAATCAATGATTAATTTTTTATTATGTTGATTACTCATAAATACTTCCGACCTTCAAATAATTTTGTATTAGGCCTCATATTTGTTTTAATTAAATTACTTTTGTTCTTATTTTTATTAAATACAGGCTGTGCCACTGTTTCTCTCAGAGATTGCACCTACAAGAATACGTGGAGGGTTAAACATATTATTCCAACTTAATGTCACTATTGGAATTCTTTTTGCCAGTCTTGTCAACTACGGGACTGCTAAGTATGCCTCGTCTTTCTTCTCATTTACTCTTTTAATTTTATGTATTTAATGTTTCATCATTGGGGGATTTTTTTTTTTTTTTGCCATTCGAGCAAATATGTTGCGTCAATTGCCTTGAAACTGTGATATATGAATGAAATAATTAACACCATTTTTGAAGGAGACCCCATTGCTCTTAATCATTAACCAATTTCCACGTTTTGGAAAATATTAATAATAATGTGTTCATTTTTTCCTTTTTCTGCTGATCACAATCATTCATTGCTTTGCTTTGGAACGACAGAATCACAGGGGGATGGGGTTGGAGACTATCATTAGGATTAGCCGGCATTCCAGCACTTCTCCTAACTGTGGGGGCTCTCTTGGTGGTCGACAGTCCTAACAGTCTCATCGAGCGAGGTCGTCTCGATGAAGGAAAGGCCGTTCTCCGAAAGATTCGGGGCACCGATAAGATTGAGCCTGAATTCCTGGAACTTGTCGAGGCAAGTCGTATAGCTAAAGAAGTGAAACATCCTTTCAGGAATCTCCTTAAACGTAGGAACCGACCCCAACTTGTCATCGCAGTTGCCTTGCAGGTTAGTGCTTAATTTTGGCTTCGTGTTGCTTATTTTTCTTGTCGGGTCGTAAAACTCTTACTGATATGTCTGTATTTTTATGGTGTTGGTTACTTGGAACAGATTTTCCAACAATGTACAGGTATCAATGCTATCATGTTTTATGCGCCGGTCTTGTTTGACACATTGGGATTTGGCAATGATGCTGCACTTTACTCTGCTGTTATAACCGGCGCTGTCAATGTGTTATCTACCGTCGTATCCATTTACTCGGTCGACAAAGTAGGCCGTCGTGTGTTGTTACTCGAAGCCGGTGTCCAAATGTTTATTTCTCAAGTAATCATAGCAATTATACTAGCATTCAAGGTTAAAGATCACTCTGACGATCTCCACAAAGGTTTTGCAATCCTAGTAGTTGTTATGATATGCACTTTTGTGTCAGCCTTTGCATGGTCTTGGGGACCTCTTGGGTGGCTCATCCCTAGTGAAACATTCCCCCTCGAGACCCGATCGGCCGGGCAGAGTGTAACGGTCTGTGTCAACCTGCTCTTCACCTTTGTCATAGCTCAGGCTTTCCTCTCAATGCTCTGTCATTTCAAGTACGGAATCTTCTTGTTCTTCTCCGGTTGGGTCGTGATTATGTCCATCTTTACATTGTTCCTTATCCCTGAAACAAAAAACATCCCGATTGAAGAGATGACGGAGAGAGTGTGGAAGCAACACTGGTTTTGGAAGAGATTCATGGATGATGATGAGGTAGCAGATGTTACCAATGGTGACATTGCAAAGAAAAATGGGCATGCTAATGGTTTTGATCCAACTTCCCAGTTGTAAACATCTCGTTACTATAGAAAATACATATTTATTTCATATATGAACCATCGAAATGCTTGAGTAATTATTGTCGTTTTGGATCTTTGATGTATAATGGTTGCTATAAGGAAAAAAAAATCAATCTTTCTGAAAAAATTACGATTAAAAATCAATCTTTCTGAAATAATTACGATTCTAATTCTTTTTATCGATAATGTTTATCATAATTAAGAAATTTGTGATTACATTTTAATTGAAGGTTGATTTTGAAGCAAAGGGAGAAAATCTATAATGTCAAATTGCTAAAGGGTCTTTACACTTTCAAAGACTTAAAACATTCCTAATGTATGCCATATATAAATCTACAGTATAAGAGAGTAGAATCCATTTCTTTTTTATGCAAAGGGACAAGACAGAAAGAGAAATGAAATTGTATACTTGAATTTGGGAACACTATGTTATCATAGCACCTACCACTAACGAATATAAAGATTAGTGCAAATGAGGGACATCATTACAATCTAACACTCTTTGTCTGAATGTGAACAACATTGATTAGTTTAATTCTTGTATCTGCAAATCTATATATATATATTTCTACAACTCACCCAACAGCAATAGCAACAACACCCTCTCCCAACATTCTTTCCTTTCAAGCGTTTCAAGCATTGTGTCCTCTAGAGGTTAAAACAGTTGAGGGAGAAGGGAACATCAATGATGATATGCCAACAAAAGAAAGGGTCTAATTTCGGTTTTAATCCCTTTATTGTGTTGAAATCAGAGATTTAATTCCTCTATTTTAATTTGACATAAATTCGATCCTTTTTTTCTTTTTTAATGTATAATAATATTTGATGTTGCGTTAAAGTGATGTGAATTTTCATGAATCTGTTAACATTATTAATCTCTGAATCTAATAACAGAGATGAGATGATGAGTCTTGTCAATTTGGCATAAAAGAGGTGACTATTATCATAAATACCTGAAAGTCGGGACCTTTCTATAAAAAAAACATAAAATTTAAGATGCCTCCACGACCAAACTAAAGTTGGTCCAAAAGATATATATATATACACACCATGAGAGAAAGCATCCATTCCCATCCTCACAAATCCAGCCAAAAACAAAACACTTATTGATCCCTCTTATCCTTTCTCAGGGTTGAATTGCCAGTTTAACCATGGGTTTTTCAAAGAGAGGTGCGGCTGAGATTGTTTTGGCGGTGACGGCTGTTGTTGCCTTGTTGCAGTTCTCCCATGCAGCTGTTTACAAGGTTGGAGACAGTGCTGGTTGGACCTCCATTGGCAACCTTGACTACAAACAATGGTCTGCTACTAAAACCTTCCAAGTTGGTGACATTATTCGTAAGTTTCCCTTTTAAGTTCTTAGTCTCTCCTTGATGTTATAGATGATCTTTGAATATTTAGCTTATTTTTGCCCCCATTTTTCATCTTTGGCTTATTCCATTTACTGGGTTTATTACTTACACTAGCTTTGTTCTTTTAAAAGCAGCTCTCACCTATTTTATTTTCTGTTTATTAAAGCTGGTTCAAATGTTTGGGATTTTTGGTACGGGAAGGCATTGCACTGTAAAAATACAATATGGATGCTTCTTAATTAAAAGTTAATTTTTATTGTATCTCTTTTTACTCAAAAAATGATAAAATAATCCATCCATGATCAATGAGTAAATTAGTTTTTTTGTAAAAATTACATCCATTTTTATTGTTAAAAACTAACTCCCATGTGTCAGCATGATTACACGTGGCAATGTGTCACTTTCTGAATATTCTATCATCAATAATAGTTTTTAACATTATAAATGGATGAAATTTTTACAAAAAAAAAGACCAATTTGTTCTTTGATTTAATGTACAATGATTAATTTTTCTATTTTTTAAGTAGAAGGGAAAAAATGTAATTTGACTTCTAATACAAAGACCTCTATGTTATTTTTACCGCATTGCACCAAAAGAGAGAATTCAGGTTTTAGATATATTGTTAGCAGGGTAGTCATGAGTCTTCAAAGGGGCATCATGAACTGTTAAAACAGATATAGATATTTTAATTATATCAAAAAAGGGTTAATATAACTTTTAATCCCTAAACTTGGTAATTAGGTCCACATTGGTATCTGAATTGGTAATTAGGTCCATTTAGGTCATTAAATTTAGATTCCATCAAAATTTGATAATGTAGCATAATCTCAGAGTACCACATCATCAAACTTTTATTTTTACCAAATTTAAAGGCCAAATTAGACCTAGTTGCAAAGTTTAAGTATAAAAGTGAAAAAAGAGTATAGATACAAAAATGAACCTAATTGTGAAGTTCAGATATTGCAAGTTATATTAACCCATTTTAAAAATATACCCTGTTTAATTATTATTTTTATAATTCTGGTGCAATTCTGTATAAAAGAATTTGGCAACAATTTATCCATTTTTCAATCAGTTCTTCTTGATATATATGTTGATTGAATGATATAGCAATATGTTAATGCGCATGCATATAGGTTTTGAGTACAATGCTCAGTTTCACAACGTGATGCGAGTAACCCATCCTATGTACAAAGCCTGCAATGCCTCGGCCCCTTTGGCTACCTACACTTCTGGCAATGACACCATCAACATTACCACTAAAGGTCACCACTATTTCATCTGTGGTGCTCCTGGACATTGTCAAGCTGGTCAGAAAGTCGACATCAACGTGCTTCGCACATCCGATACAGCTCCGACTACAGCTCCCGAGGGATCAACAGCCGCTTCAGTTCCATCTGCCGGTAGTCCTGCACCTTCGCCAAGCAGCGGTATCTCCTTGAGAGCTTCCAAGGGGAGTCTAATCACTAAGCTTTGTTTAGCAATGGCTGGTTTTGCAGTTTTTGTATCAGGTTTTTATTGAACAAAATTTTAGATTGATTTTTGTTATATGTGGAATGGTTGATATACTTCTATAATGTCATTTGTTACACTGCAGAGAGAGACATGTATTTCTCATGGAATAATATTTGTTATATTGCTGAGCAGCTCCTTTATTAAGGCATTTGGCTTTTATCATTTTTTTTCTCAATGATTCCTATTAATCATGAATATGAATATGTATGTTACTAGTTGAAGGAGAATTATGTGCCGGTGTAATGGTCAGGGTGTTCATCACTCCAGGTGTGATCTAAGTTTGAGTCGTGCTAATTACGTTCTTCTTAAAGTTTTACTCTTCTCTTATAATTCACCAAAAGAAATTACTTCTTAAAGGATATATATTTATTTCCAGCTCTAGCAGTAATGGTATGAGATTTATTTTTTGTAATGAAAAATTAAATTATATAGATCTTAAATCAAGTGAGGCTGTAATAATCAAGTGATTATTTCATCATTTTTAAGGGATTAAACATTTTTTTATTTTAGGGGTCAAAATATAATTTTTTGAACTCACGTGTATACATTGCAAATTGTATACAAATGACTTAATAAAAAACTGTGCCACATTGATAACGGGATTAATGAAATGTGAAAATTAACCTAAATTTAAAGTTTGATATATACAAATGTACTAAATTAAAATTTGTGTATAACATTATAAATTATATCAAAATTAATGTATAATTTTAATATTTATCCGAAATATTTTTAACCCTTAAATCATATTAAATCCTTCTAAATAATCTATTTATAAATTAACTTATCAGTTTTCATTTTAAAAGCTTTTACTGCCCATCTTAATTATCATTTATGAATTTAGTTTTCATAAAATAGCATCATATCAATTTTTATACTATTCTTCAAATTGCATTCCGGTCCCTTTATTAAATAACGAGTAACTAATCCTCAAATGTTAGATTAAGTTGCAAAATAATTTTTCTATTAAAATTACGTCATTAAATGCTAATTTTAGAGTTTTATATAATAATTTTAGTCCTCATCATTTACATATTTATTCAATTTAACACATACTCCTTTATTTAGAATAAATTAATTCTTGTTCTTTCAATACTAACATGGTATTATTTTGTAATATATCACGTAAACAAATAATATAAAAGATTCAAAAATTATAAAACATTATAAAATAAAAATTTCGACCTCCAATAGATTTCTTTCTAACTCACTATCTTTTTAATAATAAAAATTTCGACCTCCAGTAGATTTCTTTCTAACTCACTATCTTTTTAATAATATGATGAATAAAGTTTGTACAATTTATATTTTTCTTATGATTAACTCCATTTAAACAATTAAATTTAGGGTATAATATAGGGCCATGTTAGTCGACTATTGAGCTTGCGTACCTGCCTTGAAATTTAAGAAATTGTAGCATTTGTCCAAGTAATAATTAAATATGGAAGTCAGTTCATCATTGTCTATCAAATATTATTCTAAATTTATGTTTGTTAGCGTAGTTTAAAAAATTTGTATGTTTACAAAATAAGTGTGATATCAGTTTGATCCGATTTAATTTTTTTTAGATTTTTTAAATCGTTAATTTAGTTTAGTTTTAATTTTTTTATATTAATTTTTTGTTTTGATTTTTTAGATTTATTTTAATAAAATAAATTTTATTTTGTGACTTTTGAATATTATTTGACAAAATTTTAAGGTCATTTTCATAAATACTTTTAAAAAACATTAAAATTTCAAGATCTTTTAAATTATTTTCGCTGTTTTAGATATAAAATTTTTATTCTTATATCATACAAATTTAAAATTAATTATATATTAAATAAAAAACATAATTCGATTCGATTTCGGGTAATTGTGGTTTTTGAACTTTCATTCTATAAATTGTCCAAATAATTCGCTTCAGGTCAATTTTTTTACTCAATCTTGTTGCAAGACCTTTTTCGAGAGAGTTAATCCACTATTCTCAATGAGTACAAGTTGTGATATAAGTTTCCTAATTCACTAGGTAACAAAACTCTTCGTCTAAAACTTTCCTTCTTAAAAGCTTAAATGTAAATCAATTGACCCAATTTAATTTATTTACTATATGTACTCTCGATTCATACATTTAATCAAACAAACCACACATATGTAAGAGTTAATATAATTTGTTAAATTGTAATCATCTACTATCACTTAATTCCATTAAAGTAGTCACAAGTTGAAAATTTATTCTCTTATTTGAGGAAATTTAGATTAATTTTGATTTCAATAAATAGCTGATAACAATTTTCATGATTCATCAAAAAAAAGGTACAAATGTATTTGATAAAAAATATGGTATGCCTTAACACTCTGCCAGCTTTACATGCTTGGTACTCTGCTGCCAAAATTGAATTGAAGGACATATAGACTAACATGTAATCTAGAGGACAAAAACTTTTAATAATATGTTTGTTGAGTGGTATTTTGTGTATCTTTTTAGATGGATTAATCCTGTGTATTTATATGATACGATTATTGTTCATAAATGTGACATGTTAAGTAAGTCTCTATGTATGATGACACATACCCTACCTTAAAGATAATACATATATACTCAAAGTAGATTCGCACCATGTGTAGGCGAACTCATATTACATATAACACGTCCTTATATTGGGTTCACCTATATTACGGATGTGTGAGTACTATGCATGTGCAAACCCATACAAAATGTGGTTCAGGACTTGGCAAACTAGTTGGTCAATAGATTGATAATAGTTAGTATCACAAGAAGTTTGAACTTTAAACTTGCGAAATGAAAGCACATCAAATGAACTATATTAGAAAATGTTAATTTTTTTTAAATAGAAATTCGAATGGATTTGAGTTTGCATAGATAATGGTTTCCTTATACGAATCAAGTTTGAACATAAATTTCTATTGTATGTATTTTTTTAGTTGGTATCTCCCTAAACAGCAGATACAACAATTTCAAAAACATTTTAATCTATATTGGAAATTTTAAATTTTTAAAATTTCTAAAAAAATTAAAATTCTTTTCTAGTTTATTTAGTTTTTATAATTTTTTTGAAAAATTGAGAAAAATATAATCTCTTTTTATTTTTATATTTTTATGATATTTAAAAATATTTTTTTATTATTTATTAACATAACATATAAAATAAAATCGTGCTACATCAACAATAAAATATTGATAATCAATTTACTCCAAAAATAATATAATATTAAAAAAAAAACTTCAATCATACTTTTACCCAAATCATATACATGCAAATGATTAGGCTTGAAAAATAATGGACTACATTTAATCAAAACTCTGAAGTTCAAGCAGATCCCGATATTTCACGTCTAGGGCACGTGACACCTATCTGCTTACAAGCACACAGCACATGACTGTTCCCCTCCCACACTATGCTCACATTGCCACAGAAAAACGAAATCAATGTTAATTACTGTTTTAACATCAACGTGCATTTACTATATTACTTTTATCTCAATCCAATTAATAATAAAATTTTACTAATTTAATTTTTAAATATACATATATTTTTAAAAAACCCAAAGAATTTTTATGGTGGGTTTTAATGAGGTTTGTGGCAGTCATTTTTAATAAAAATATTTATTTTAGTCTTTTATTTAATTCTTTATTTTTTTAACTTTTAAATTTATATTATTTATCAAATCACCTTAAAATAATATATGTTAACTTTATTAATGTAACACCCATGTATATGTCACAATTTTTATATTTTTTATATTTAAAAATTTTAATTAATTACTAACGTAATATCTATATCAATCTACGTGTATATCACATTGACAAAATTAAAAGAAATTAACTTTTTTTATAAATATATTTTGGGTTATGAATTAAGAGGTAAAAACCAAAAAAAAAAGTGGTAAAAAAAACTACCCTTATTTTTTTTAGAATACAATATGCTTTCCCACCACTTAAACAAAGTACTTACAAAAGAACAAAAAAAGTGAAGTTAAAATATAATAAGTAATCACAAATGATATTTATGTAACATTAAAAAGAGTTTTAAATTGTCTTTGATACCTAAACCCCGAAATTATTGACATGACCATGTGATCCTTGATTTAAAGATCCCATCACCCTATCCATCTCACACCACTTCCCCCCTAACCAAAACAACCCTTTCCACTCCTCAAATATCTCACCCATATTAAATTTTAGGTTATAAATTCTTATATTCTTTACAAATTTAAAATTTAGTCCTTATATTTTTATTTCTAAGAATTTAGACCCAAGTTAAATAGTTACTAATATTTTTTTAGATCAAAATGTCACACCAATAAATTTGACAAAAAAATTAATTGTGTTAACAATTGGATTTAAATTGAGAAATCTAAAAAGTAAAATGACTAAATTCTAAATTTATTAAAACTATGAACTTATGACATATTTTAATCTAAACTTTATTTGACAAAAAATTATGATTTAAAATATAATATAATATGGATAAATATATTTTTTTTATATAAAGCTTACTTCTACACCCTTAAATAGGAAGAAAAAATGTGTTCAAAGTGCTTGAACCTACATTTTTTTAGTTGTCACAATAATAATATTACCAATTATGCCTATAAATAATATACTAGATTTTATATAAATAATAAAATTATAAGATAATTTAAAACAATTATACTTATAAAAAATACATGAATATAATATAAATTGACAAAATTATTTAACACTTAATATCTGGTTCTTTTAGTGGATGAGATAAATCACAAAACCACAGCTGAATTTTAATCTAATGTTTAAAGCAATATATAAAATTTAACGCGATAGAATTACATACATTTTAATTTAATAAAAAATAATTTATTAATTTCATATTAATAAATATAACTGTTTGTGTAATTAAAAAAATAAATGTAAAATGAAGCCATGTGGATTATGATGATAATAGTTAAAAGGTTAATGATGAAAGTTTGATAAAAGAAATTAGAACTAAATTGACAAGTGATATAAATATTAGGGGCTAAATTTATTATTATACCTTTTATCTACTAAAACAAGGCGCGTAAAAACTAATGTCGGAGCAAGTGGCGTGAAGTCAAACACAAAGCAAAGAAGGAAAATGATGCATCTCTTTCTTTTCCTTCTTCCAATCTCCTCAACTCATCATTCATAATATAAGTAAAACCCCATCTCAGTTCTATCATCTCTCTTTCATTTAGGATATCCCTTGACCTTAACCCAATATTACTAATGATTGATTGATATATGTACATATACATATACATATATATGTAGCTAAGCTAGGCTAAGATAAGCTTTTGAAAGATCTTGGTTATGGGGAAGAAAAGAGAGAAAATAGGTTCAAGATCTCAAACACTACCCTCATCTCCTTCCCACTCTTTCTCTTCATCTTCCTCTTCCGACTTTGAGTTCACCATCTCCCTTTCCCCACGCGCCGCCACCTCTTCCTCCCTATGTCCAGCCGACGACCTCTTCTACAAAGGCCAGCTCTTACCTCTCCACCTTTCTCCTCGTCTCTCCATGGTCCGTACCCTCCTCTTAGCTTCCTCCAGCACTTCCTCCTCTTCCGCAGCCACTGCCTCTCGTGACTCCACCGCCAGCAGTTCCAATGACTCCCATTCTTCTTTTTCCAGTGACCTAGTTTTGCTCTCCGCCGATTGCGGTTCCTCCAGGCCTAGCTCCGTCTCCGATGACGACGGTCTCAAAAGGGTACTTCACAATACAGGGAACCAACAACAACAAATCAAGAAGAACAAGTATTTCTCCTTGTCTAGATTCTCTTCGGTGTTCAACAAGGAAAACAACAAGAAGCTTGACCAGGTAAACATGGCGGCAACTCCTTCGTCGGTTAAAAAAATAAGCACGACGGCGAAACGAGTAATAAGCAAATATTTGAAGAAAGTGAAGCCATTATACGAGAAACTATCACTTAAGCAAGATGAAAAAATGGGAGGAGTTGAATCGGTTTCAACTTTGTCAACAACAACATCATTTCCAGCTTCATTCTCGATCAAACCAGAGAGATCTGTCAAAGAAAACAACAATGGCGGTGGATTTTCTCACTCTTTCTCGGGAAACTTGAGGTACCCAAGAAGGAGAAGCTGCATTTCGAGCTGCCCATCATCCATGAGGTCATCGCCGAGCCACTCTGGGGTGCTTTCTCGAAATGGGTTTCCGAGCATCAATACGGGTCGGGTCGGTAGCGTTGGCGGCATGATGCACTACCCGGATCGGTCGTCAATGGAAGAACTCCAAAGTGCTATTCAAGGTGCCATTGCTCATTGCAAAAATTCATTGGCTCAAAACAAAACTACTGTAATAAGTAACGAAATTTAACTGAAAAAAAGAATCTCTTTCCATAAACTTTCCCATATTTACTGCATCTCGTAAGGTAAAAATAAAGTGACATCAGTACTTTTCTTTTTCCATTTTCATTAGTATTTTCTTTTTTTCATCATCTTCACCATCTAAAATGCTATAAATTAAGCGAATTATATCTTAGGTTTAGTTTAATAGTAAGGTTAAGTCGAAAAATTTTGATATTTTTAGATTTAATAAATTACGAAGGTCGATAAAAGTCGAGATTTTAAGAATTTGATCATCTAAGTTTAATTTTCATCTTATATAAATGCGTGGGTCATCTCAATATTTATTTTGGTTTGTATTTCACTATGGGTATTGTCTAGAATTGTTCTAGACTGGCTCTAATGTTATTCGGAATATTAGTTTAGATTGTATTTTGGAATGCTTAATTCTAACTCTAATTGATTCTGATATGTAGTAGTTGTAAACTTTTGGATTCTCTTTGGTTCGAGTTATATTCCAGATATTAGTTTGATTCTCGTTGTAATGCTTGTTGATTATAATTGATTCGTATTACTTGTACTTAAAAACTTTTGAATCTTTTTTGTTCTGGATATATTTCAAATATTAATGTGATTTGCTTTGTAAATTGTAATACTTGATGTGGACTGCTATTAATTCAAATATATATTATTTAATGAATTATATATAAATTAATTAATTATTTAATTCAATCCTCGTAAATTTTTTAAGTTAAAAGAAATAAAATTTAATTGTTGACAGTTTCGTTGAATGAGGGGGCATGTGATAACAAGTTTAAGGCACACCCATGTGAAATAGAGTGGCAATGAAGTATGTGAATTTTAAAAATTAAATAAGTCAAATTAATGTACTAATTTATAGGTTGAAATGCTTGACTTCAACAGCTTGCCCCCTAGTAAGTACCAACTGTATCATTATTAATGAACCACATTTTGAGGCATTTCATGTTATGAGTTGTATCATTTATTGTTTTGGTCGGTGAAAAGATTTTTTTCCCAATCTCTAATCCTATTATTTTTTTTTAGATTTTTCCAATGACTATTTTATGTTTTTTTTTAAATTATTTAATTGTTGATGTGAAGATATTTAGAAAAATATAATGCCCTAACTTATAAATGAAAGATAATGTATTTGAGCATATTTGAATATGTCTTTTTGCATTGACAACAGTACTCATATCAATCGAGCTAAAACTCAATTAGTTGATATTAAAAATCTTTAAATGTTGATAAGTAATTGAAAATGCATTTAGAAGTAAGTAAGGGCAGCCTTGGCTCACCCAAAACAGTAAAATCATCTTGTAATCTCTTCAGAATTTTAAAAATTACAATATAACATAATGGTAAATTTGTATTTTAACTCTCTAAAAATTTATAATTTATTTTTGTTCTCCTGAAACAATTTTTAAACTTTATGAGACCTTGAATCACTATACAAGTGGCGTATGTAGGACCTTGAAGACGTGGGATATGTGAGGTATGTTATTGAAGTAAAAAAATTCCCACATTGGTGTGAACGAAAGTCCAAATCCTTGCTAAATATCTTTTTAAAGTTAAGCATAGGCAATTTCAGTCCTTATGATTCTAACCCTAAAAGAATATGCTGTTTTAATAAAGAAAAACATTTAGTTTTTGGAGTGTTGTTGCATTGCCTCATGGATATTATTATTCCAAGAATTTGATGATATTTCATTTTCAAAATAAGTCCATTAAACTACAAATTTCAAAGTAAATAAAATCCACATACATAATGAAACAAGGTAGAGTTGTTTTTTTGACGTTCAATGCATGGTTCGTTTCTATTGTCGTGTCCCAATAACTAGAACAAACAAAGTGCAAAGTACCAAATCATGACCCTCTGATCCACAGATCTTCTTTGATTATAAATAACTCTGTTTCCAAAAAAAAAAAAAAGTGGGGGTCCACCAATGTTTTGAGTGGGACCAGATATAGGGTATCTTTACCACCTGATAGAAAAGGCAGCAATTAAGAACTTGTGGTCACAATTTGCAGTACACGTTTAGTACTCTTTGGTAGCAAAAATGGCCCAAAGGGTCCCATTTCCATTGTGGTATTGCTGGATTTGGATTTGGATTTGGATTAGTAGGGTTTTGCTGTTTGGTCCCACAACATCTAAAGATTTCTGATGTTGGAGTTAGATTTGCCTTATCATCTCTCCTTGTTTTTTAATCTTTGATTGTTGCTTTTAGGTGAGTTTGCTTGGGAAATTTATACTAAATTTTGATATGTTTAGAGACTTTGTTATTGCAACAACAATTTTGTAGTGATTCTGTAATGATTCAAAATTCATGGGTATCGGAAAAGTGAGTTATAGGGCCTCCGTCTTAGTGAAATAAGTTCGAAAATAATTATTAAAAATATTTATGAGCATAGTGGTGTGTCTAATTAGGATTTAATTAGGTGAATTTAGCTTAATTTAGAGTAAGTAATAAAAAAGATTAAATTGAATAAAGAGTAAAAGTTTAATTATAAAGAATAGAAAATAAAAAGGATTAAAATGGAAATTAAGCCATTGACTACAAATGAGGCGGCATATTGGTGAAATAAAATCAAATATTTTTTTTAGGTTTTATATATTATAATGATTATTATAATGGTTTTATATTAAATTATTATGATTATTTAATTGATAATATATTATAAATAAATTAAATAGAAGACAATTATATGGTAATAAAATATATATGTGTAAGAATTGTATTGGTACATTTGTAATTTAAATATTTAATTACTTATAATTTAAGTATAAAGATATTTTATAATTATTAATTGTATTAATTAAATCATGAGATTTTTATTTGATAAGCAAATTAGATAATGACATTTGTAATAATATAAATATGTACACTTGTTATATAATTATTAATTTACTTAATATTAAAGTAAAAGATGTTTTAATATATGATATTAATATTATATTATGTTAATAAAATAATAAAGCATAAAAGAATTAAAGAAACAAAGAAACAAAACAAAAGAAACAGAAACGAAGCAGAGAACAAAACGAAAACAGGGGAAGAAAATAAAAAAGGGAAATTAGGATTTTAAAGCTTCAAGTTTAATTGGTAAGCTTAATTAAGTCCTTTTCTCTTAATTTTGATATTTTAGAAGCCTTAAAACAAGTTTTGATGAAATTAAGTTGATAATTCAAGAGTTTATATGTTTCCAAGTAGGGTTTATGTTGAAAAAAAATTATGGAATTAGGGATTTAATTGAATGAATTCTAAGTTAGAATTGATTAAGGGATTAAATTGTAAACTAGGCTATAATTTTTATGTTGTAGGGACTAAATTGAAGAATTTTCGAAATTAGGGAAATATGCTGGAAATTTTATAGTTAAATATAAGTTTAAACAAAATTTGAATAGAAAAAGAGAGTGAATTGGATTAAGAAAGTAATTAAGTTTAGTTAGGATTAAATTGGGAATAAGGTAGGAATTGTTTAGAAATTTAATTATTTATTATAATTAATGCTGTAAATAATAATGTAAATTACTATTATTTTTGTAGCCAACAAAGAACCTGAAGCATCAGCATCGAAAGGAAAGGAGAAAGTCATCGAGGACTAAAACGGGAGAATTACGGTGTGTATTACTATAATTCGAATTTTAATTATTATTGATTGCTGAATTTTTAATTGTTATGTATGGTAAGTAAGACTTGAGGTAAGTATGTGAAATTGATATGAATATTGAGTGAAAATGAAAGTGATGCAAATTGAATCAAATTGAATTGAATAAGTGAATTATGGAATATGTGATTATTTGAAAAGTGTATTGATTGAAAAATGAATGGTGATTTGAATTGTGAATTGAAAGTGAATATGAAAGTGAATTGAATACCCTATTAACTAGTCGGGCTGAGTCGGATATAGTTGGCATGCCATAGGATTGGAAGTGTTCAGGGATACTTCGACCTCGAGTCGATGAGACACTAGGTGTCACTATATTTCTTCGGATAGATTCGATGAGGTACTGGGTACCAACTTTACTTCGGCTAGGCCGATGAGAGACTGGGTGTCAACTATTGCTTCGAACTATCCGATGAGGCACTGGGTGCCATTTGGTGTGTTTGGTTGGATCTGTGTATCCGCCAAAGTCCGAGTTATGTTAATAGGGTGAAAAATTGAAATGTGAATTTGAGGTATTAAAATGAGAAAAAGAAATTGAATTATGAATTGGAATTGTGATAGAAGTAGAAAAGTATGAACTAAATGTTCATAAGTGATTTAAATTCAAGTTTGTGAAAAGTATATTGATTTATGAATAATTAAATTGAATTGTTATTATGAAATGATGATAGAAAATAATAATAATAATAAAGTATAAATTAGTATATAAGAAATTAATTGTTATGTATTTAATATTTATGTTTTATTATTGTTGATATAATTTGAATTATGGTAATACAACTGAGTATATCCATACTCAGTGTACGGTTGTTTCCGTGCGCAGGTTAGTAAAAGTCAAGTGTCCCGGCTCAGCATCCATAACAATCCCGACTCCAACACAAATTTGGTGATGTATATTTTTCTTTTGGGTAAAGGTGGCATGTACATAGGTGTTGTTTAGTCACTTGAATATGTATATTACTTTGGGTATAGTGAAGGATGAATTATAAGATTTAGATGGTTAAATGAAATGGTAAGGAAAGTATATGATATTTTGATACATGAACATTAAGTTGTTAAATGAATGAAGTTTTTAATCAATTTTGAATGATGCTATGATAGTTATTAAGTTAAAATTTTGTTAATGATATAAATATTAGTTATATGAATGTGAAACATTAGTGTTGGTTGTTTTGGTTTGAATTTGCAGGGGGTTTTAGGTAAAAATAACCAGAAATACTGCCGAAATTTTTACAAAAATAAATAAATAAATAAATACAAAAAATTTTCCGAAATACTGGAACAAGTCTCGTTCTACTTTTAATACGTGTTTTGAGCTTCGAGAGTCCAATATAGGGACTTAATTATTATTTTATACTATGAAAGTTATATTAATTGTAAATTATTCGTAAATTGTCTGATATGTCCGGTAATGCCTCATAATTTCGTTCCGACGACTGTTTGGGGTTAGGGGGTGTTACAGATTCACCAAATTAGGCGTTTATTTTTTGATAATCTAGAAATTGTGTTCGTGATAGATTTGATTTATTGTATTGATGTCACTCCTAATACTTATCTATTGAGAGATTTGTTTTTGTCTATCTTAGACTGATAGGTTTACTAGCTTTTTGAGGCTTTATCTTGTATAAGATTGAAATCCTCAATTGCTTTCCTACATTTATGTCCTTGTATGACCTTGTTGGCCTTTGATTATGTAGGATGCAAGTTTCGTTTATTGTGATATTTCTTTCTAAAATTATTATAAAAGCTATGAAAATATGTTTAAAACTCTTAAAAAAAACAATTAAAAATGTTATAATGGTGCTGTTAGTTCTTCAACTATAGTTTCATTAGCATATTGAATTGTGCCATTGCTTCTAATGATGCTTTCTGTCTGCATGTTTATTTTGATTGGAAGATATCTTATGATAAGATTGGAATTTATGTTGGGATGGTAGAACACAAATTCCCATACTGAAAATTCGATCAAAGTATAGAACACAGATTGGAATTTATGTTGGAATTTGTCATAGCCTTTCAACGTAGAGTACTTATGTATATTTCGGATAAGCTAAAGGATATCGCACGATGTTTGCCTTTATTTATTTATGTAACTCTTTCAACTCCTTGTATAAAATCAAACTAATTGTCTTGACCAAGAACTGCTCAATGCTAGTCAAAAGCAAGTAAGGCATGTCTCATCGTATCATTTGGGGTGAATTCTTTTTAAACAACTCCATCATTTTTATACTTATCATGTGTTTCTCAAAACATCCTATTTTAAGTATCCATTAATGCAGATCGATTCTGTGATAAATCAAAGTATATGGCATTTAACATGCAAAGAGAGTTAGTGACACGAATCTAAAGATCACTTGTACTATTAATACATAAGAGTATATCTATATACACTTCAGTGAAATACCAAATGAAACTCTCATAGCAAGTTATATTTAGTGTACATGTTCTTATAACAAGTACCCATGTATTATGTTCAATTATCCTACTTCACCTTGAGATCAATTGCATGCATTTAATGCGTAGAAGCTTAATATGTGCCGACCTTTGAGCATCATCAATGCTCTTTCTTGACAATATGATGACCAAGAATAATTTAAGAATCATAATTTTAATACATATGATCTCGTAATTGTTATCGTTGCAATTCTCTTGCAATGCCTTGTTTATTACATGAGTTTTATCTTTACATGTGCTAAATGACATATAGCTAACATTTCAGTTATGAATAAAAAAAATATCTCATTGTTATTATAAGAAAACTATAATAAGTTACAAGCAAATCTCAATTGACTTGTAGGGTTTATACCAACAAAATTTTGTATGAAATTAATATGAATATTGACATATTGATGCATGACCAATATAAGTCGGTATAAATCGATTTAGACATCAAAATAATATTTTTTACATAAAATATTAACATTATATAAGCTTATAAAAATTATTTAAATGTATTAAAAACTCATAAAAAATATAAAAATTTATATATTAATAAAACATATTTAAAATTTTATAAAAATTTAAACATATATAAAAAAATGAAAAATATAATAAATTATATAAAAATTAGAAATTAAAAAAAAGTCCTTTAAGCCCCTAAAATCATAATGAACACATGACATCAGAGCAACCGTTAGATAATAAGAATAGTCGTTAGATTGTTAATGTCATCATCATGTTAAACAAAATGTTCTCAATCTTTCATAAATAAAACGATACTTGTGGGATTCTCTCATTTTTATTGATAAAATATTATTTTATTTTTAAAATTTTTATCTCCAATTTTTTAAGTACAATATAATAGTTTGGACCTTGAAAAGTTAAGAATTATTTGCTAAGTACCATATGATATAAACTATTTTTCAGTATAGTTAGATTCTATATAAAACCAAAATTTAATTATCCAACGGTTGCAAATATTAGAATATGTTAGCATGAAATATTCTGACGACTATTCCCATTATCCAATGGTTGGTCTAATACCATAGGTTCATTTTGATTTTATGGGTTTAATTCCAAAACGACGAACAAATAAATGATTTTTTATATATTTTTATAATTTATTAGAACTTATGTTGATTTTTTTATTTCAAATATTTTTATTTTTTTTATAATTAATGACAACTTTTTATAAGTTTTATAATCTTCGTAAGCTTTTATAATTTTTTTTATAAGTTTTATAAGTTTATATAATATTATTTTTTTTATAATTTTAATATTTTTTTAAAAAATATAAGATTAAATTAGAAATTGTCACGTATACAACCAATTAATTCGTCAAATAATTTTAACGATCAACATAATCAAAACTAAAACGGTTTAATTAATATTTTTTTATTAATCACAACGAATCAATTATATACGAATTTAATTTCTTTTTGATTTTTTCAGTTTTGTTAGTTATAAAACTTTTTTAAATTTATGCAATAATCCCAAACTCATCAATTCTTCATATACTTCTTTTTTATTAATTTTTTGTTTAGTTAATTAATAAAATAAATGTGACAATATTCTAATCCCTCTTTATAAAGTTGAAAAAAAATTATTTGGGGTTATTGTAAAAACAACAGTGACGATGAGAATAAATATTGTAACAATATTGTAACTTGTGACAAAAAAAAAAGTTAAACGTATCGCACTGGAGATGAACATCCATCCAAAAAGGTCCTTAAAAGCCATAAAAAAAACATGTAATACTTGAAAATAAGATATAACATGAAAGAAGTACAATATATAAATGTGTCAAAATTTATATATAATAATTATTAATACCTAAAAGTTGATAAAATTTTAAATACATGAAAAAAGAAAAACCTCAAATGAATATGTAATTTTTTTTTTAAAATTGAATCAATGTTACAATTTGTGCAAAATACAAAATAAACTTCAACATAGTATAACACGGACACGTAAATGATTCTCTAAATTGAATGGTTACGATAGTATCTACAAAACACAATAAAAATAAATTAAACATGACGAGCGTTAAAAATAAGTAGAAATTTTATATAAACAAAATTATTATCATGTAAATATATATTATTTTGAAGTTATGAAAATAATAACTTCCAAAATAAAAATATTCGAATAAGTAAAATCAAATCATTACAACACAGACAAATTAAGAGCTGAAAAGAAATTGTACAATATTATCTAATTCGAACTAAAATCCACACATGACATTGTCCAATAAGACTCGAATAAACCAAAATCTCATTAACTTGATATTGATATATTAAAATCCTAATCTAAACCCGGCCCGGCCCAGTGGTCAAATTTTGAAGCAAGGGTGTGTCCAAAATGCTTTTCTTGGTGAGGAAGGAGGGTTCATTGATTTGAGAATTTGTATTGAATTATTTGGTGTACTGTTTAACGGGTCCACCAAGCTTCCTTTTTTTTTCTTAATTTAATTTTCAGAGATTTCCCCCTTCTTTCTTTCAAGTCCATGGTGTTTGATGTTTTGTTTGAGTGGGGTCGCAAGTGTTTATTATTTTATTATATTTTTTTGTCACTTTTTAAACCCTTGGTGCTTTCTATGAATATAATAATTCTTCTCAATACCCTTAAGACCTAATCCTAATCCTAATTTCAATTTTTAAATTTTGTTTCGTTGATTAATAAATTTTAATTAAGGTTAGGGTTCTTGTCAATATGACCAATAAAAGAATTGACGTTAACGTTTTGTGGTTTTCAGTGGTTGAAAATTCTTATGTCAATATCATGGAATTTCTTCTTCTTCTTCTTTTCAGAATATTTCTGCAAAATTTGGGTTCTGAGTCTCAATCCAATATTTTATTAATCTGAAGCCCAAAACTAACAATGATGCAAATATCTAATTCAAAGCCCAAAAGTATTTTTAATTTGTTAAATAAAATTTTCGGTAGAAATATCTCTATGGTCCTTTTCAATTTCGATATTCACCATATTGATCTCTCTTTATAAAATCACAACTTTAATATTTTTCGTTAATTGTACATATTTTTTAGTATTACAATAACAAATTTAGCCCGTAATATTTACACGCATAATATATAAACATTGATCGCAAAAATTATATACAATTGACAGAAAATATTAATGTAGTGTTTATTGTCCACTTTCGAATTTGATACAAATTAAATTGTTTCATTTTTTAAAGGAACCAATTTACTCGATATCGAAATTGAAAATTTTCAATTTTAATAATACAATATTACAAAACATTATAATTACGTGCACATATCGATTACCATATTTATATTCCTTTAGGAAAATAATATAATGTCAATTTGATAAATTATACATTTAAACTAAAAATAAGACATCATATAATATAAGAGGGTTGCATTTTATGCTCACATGGAAATGTCTCATACATCAATGTTGAGGTGGGCAGCTTTGAATGACACGTAGGGAAAGTATAAAATTATTTTTTATTTATTTTGTACATTATTAAATTCCAATTTTAAAAAAAATATATTAATATAATATTGTCACATCTTTATTATTGTAACCACTTTTTCTTATTACTAATTTCACTGCCTATGCTATAATTTTATTATAGATTAAAATTATAATATATATATATATGGATGGAAATATTATCTGAATTTGTAAATTTTAAAAATGTAAAAAGAAAAAAAAATCCATGTCAGCAATTGATATCCTTAGATGGATTAATCTTAATTAAAGAATGAGGATTAAAGATGGATCAATAGTTAAAAAACTTTTCATTTCCATAAAGATATAAGAATTACATTAGTAATTAAATCCATCCCATTATCCATTTTCGAAATAATTATAAAAAAAATATTTAAAAGATAAAAAAATAATAAATATAAATAAAATAATAAGAGAAACATTAAGGTTCGTTTTTTTAAAGAGTTAATCACATCCTACAACCCCAAATTATAATTTTTATTTTGAATTGGTTTCCAAATTTCAAAATATTCAATAAGTTCATCACGTTATCAAAATTATTAATTTAGCTACTAAATGAGCCGTCATATTTTATGTGGCATAGCTTAAAATGAATATCGTAAAAAATATTGATTTTGAAGTTTTCAAAATTTTTACAATAATTTGTTCCTTTAATCTTTATATTCATTTTTAGTTTTATTTTTTAAAAGTTATACAGTCAGGGGTGTAGGTAAGGGGCTAGCAGGGGCCTCGATCCCTCTAAAATAATTTTTTTTTCATTTAGGCCTTTTAATTTTTTTTAATTTTAAATTAATACAGGTAAAATTACACTTTGACCCCTTAAAGTGATAAAAATTTAATTTAAACCTTTAAAATTTATAAAGATATAGGCTATTAAAATGGTGAGATTACATTTTTAATAGCGTAAATATTACAATTTAATTTCAGTCCTCCTATTTTTTTTTTTTGGCTTCACCCTTGGATACGGTAATGTTTTACTTTTTGTTTAAAATTTTCATTTTAAATTATATCGTATAAGATTTGACATAACATTTAACGATTAAATCAATAGATTAATAATAGAATGTTTTAATCGATACAACATTAATAGTTTAGGGTATAATTAGAATATTTTCAAAATTGGGGACTGAATTACAATGAAAATCATAGTTTGGTGATTTCGAATGAAATTAGCTCATTTTATAAATTATAACCCAAAATCAAATATTTAAATTTGTTTAAACAAGATTTTATCCAATTTAATCGATTTTTTTATTTACGATTAAAAATAAATAAGTTAAACTACTAATTTTTATCTACTAATCGATCTAATCCACTTATGATAATTATAGTTACAATTAATTAAAATCGAGAACAATTACAAATACATTACCAAACTAATAATAGGATCACATCATATCTAAACGAAAATAAATCTAAATAAAACCAAACCATAATCTCAGATATCTTTAGGGCTTATTATATATGTTCATGTTACATTATAAAATCTACTTTTGTAGGCACTTTAGTTTAGTTTATGACTAGATTCATTACACTCGAAATATCATTGCCATGCACTGTGACCTAACATCACACGTGTGAATCCCATCCACGTGGCAAGTTCACACGTATGTGTTATTTATCAAACTCCTTTGAAGGGAAAAAAAAAAACACACAATTGAGTCACCTAGCAGAAGTTTGGATCTTATGTGAATTTAATTATGTTTCTATTATTTTAGTAAAGCCCTATTTTAGGTAACAAAAACATGAGCTACTTGTCGTGTGCCACCACTAGCACAAAATATTAAATTATGTAATTAATTTTTTATTAAAAAATGATTTATTCATTGTAAGGATTAGGTCAAACAATCCAAATTCCAATAAAGGAAATATAAAAAATAAATGTTTTTCTAATATTTTTAATAAAACCATTACAATAATGAATTAATAACGAGTATTTAGTTATACAAATGCTCCAAGTGAAAAGAAATAAAAATAAAAATAAAAATAAAAAATGCGTAAAAGTGACTGTATGATACTATATGCTTTGTCCCACATTGTGGACTTTTCCTCATCATCCAATTTTTTGTTTCTTTATTTTAAAGATTGTCACCGTCAATTTTTTTGAAATATTTAAAATAAATAATTTTTAAAAAAATATTGATTTTTTAATAGATAGTATAAAGATTTTATAATAAAGTTCATGATGACGAAGAATGATTTATTTTTTAAAAATATTTTAAATATAAAAAAATTAAAATATTTATTCTTCAGTCCAATCATTAAATAATGGATCGCATAAAAATAATAAAGAAATGGACCGCATATTACTGATTGTTACGAGATAATATTAAATAATATCCTACGTGGCATTTTAAAATGGCAATACAATCTAAATTAAGCAGTTTTTGTCTTTTATTTAATATTTTACCATTTTTTAATTCTATAATGGTTCATAGTTGTTTGGTGTTTGCAAATATTGATATTAAAAGATTAAAATGAAATTAAAAAATAAAACTTAGCTTTTGTTGTGATTATCCTATTCATTAAATTAATATATGATGATGAGTCCAGCAAGAAAAGTAAAGATAGTTCACAACGTGGTCAGCCCTTTTACCCACTCATTATTTATTTATTTTATAAAATTTTAGCTTTCATGGACTCTATATTTAAATTTTAAAAAAAATACATTTTATAATATTGCGATTTAACTTAAATTTTACGTATGATTTTTTAATTAAAAATTTTGTTAGATTAATTTTATGTTTTTTATGTTATATACATGAAGTGCTAAAAGTATATTAGTTCGTTAATTAAAATTTAATTTGATTGATATCAATTAAGTGCGTTGAAGTGTATTATTTCCATATTTAATAGTTGATGAGGAAGTTATGGATAGTTTAATAAAATATATTTTTATTAAATGAATATATTTAATTTATTTTAATTATAATTTGATTTCTAAATAAATGTTTTAAAACTGAAATGATATTAATCAAACTCTTTATGTGTGAAGAATAAATAAGAAAAAAAAACTGAATTGATATTAATCAAACATTTTTAAAGATTATAGCAGTTTTCGGAGAGAAAATAGATATGGATGGTTTTATTTTAATAATTAAATTAGTGGAAAATTTTAATGATATAGCTTTAAGGATAAATAATTATTCATCATTTAGGTATTATATAAAAAAATATTATAACTATTATAAAATTTATTACACTTATATGCGTGTGGAAATTACGGATTTAAAAAACATATATGTTTAAAAATAATATATAATAAATAATAAAATATATTGTTTAAATTTTGAAACTAATTAATCATAATAGCACATGAAATATTTACAATATTAATTACCAACTCTAACGGGAGTTTAAATACTACTAAGTATAGATATACGACTAATGAAGATAATAAAGTGCACGTAATAAAATAAAAATGTATAAAAAAATCAAAATAAAGTTCTAGTTAAGTGGTAATTTAAAAGTTTTATTTATGCAATCGGCATTGGTTTAAATCCTAACATATGAATATTTTTATTAGTTTTTTTAAAGTGAAAAGACTAAGATACCCTAAAATAATATTACTTATTTTTAATTAGGGAAGGACATTCTTAGATTTTCTTAACCAACTTAGTCCCCGATTGACTCATGACACCAACTTGGTTAGGAGTTTAAATAATAATACATATATTGGGTTGTTTAGTTAGTTTAGTGTTGTGTGCAATTTGATACATGGATTTTGATTTTGTGCAATTTTATATAAGAAATTTTTATTTGACTTAATTCTCACAAATCATTAACATAATTATTGTCATAGCATCATTTTATGTTTATATATTGCATATACAAATAATTATATTTATCAAATATAAAAATAATTTGATGTATTTATTTCTTTAAAGATGTATACTTGAATTAAAATTAAAGTATTATGTATATATTTGAACCACAATTAAAATTTTATTTGTATAATTATACCAAAATTAAAATTTATATATCAAATTACAATTGAATCAAAATTCATAAATAATTTTAAATTTTGTCCCAAGACATTATGAATCATATAAGAAAACAATGGTTAAGGCCAGAAAAAAAAAATAAAACACTATAAATATATTGAAAAAAACTATAAATATATTAATTTATTTTAAAATAATTTATTTTTATGTATCTGAAATCTAAAACCCACCATTTGCAATTATGTGTATGTGTATTTTACTCTCACCTCGTGTGAGTTTTAGTTTGCATTGTTGTAATTCATAGTATTCATAACTGTTTTATAATTTATATATATATATAGGGTTTGTAGCTATCTCTCTTAATAATATTATTTTTAATATTTAAATTTGCGTTTCTTCTTTAAAATGTAATGTGCCGTATTATTACACCCAAACTTATTAATAATCTATTGATGTCGTAATTATTTGATTTTTACACATTATTTCAGTTTTTAATTCATATGTAATGGACTAGCTATAAAAATTAGTATCCCTCGCAATTTTTTATTTTCTCTCATAATTTTTGGTGTTTTCTCATATTTTTAGTACTTACTCATATGTTTTAATAAATCCTCATAAATTTTGGTATTTCCTCAAGTTTTACGATATTCTTTCATAATTTTTTTTGGCACTTCCTCTTATTTTTTTGCTATTCCCTCATAATTTTTGGTATATATATATATATTTTTTGATACTTCCTTAAGTTTTATGGTATTCTTTCATGATTTTTGATATTCCTTCATTATTTTCTATACATCGAAGTTTCGATACTTTCTCATAATTTTTGCTACTTCATCATATTTGTTGGTACATTATCATAATACCCAGTATTCTACCATAATTTTTTATATAATTTCAAAAAAAATGCTTTGTAAAGTAAAAAAAATATTTTTAAACATTAAGTAATTTCAATAAAATTTTGTAACATAAAAAAATGCATCTATTAAATTATAATTTTCTAATGCTAAAAATTAATATTAATATTTCACCATAAATTTAAAAGAATACGAAAAATTAAATAAATGAAAAAAAAACTGAGACAAGCTAAAAAGTGGTAACCCTAACAGTTTTTGGTATTCCCTAGTGCTATTTGATATCCTCTCATAATTTTTTGATACTTTCTTATTGTCCCTTTATAATTTTTGATATTTCCTTTTTTTTTTAATTCCTCATGATTTTTGGTGGTTTCTCAATTTTTTTTTTATATTTCATCGTAGTTTTTGGTGGTTCCTTCTGTTTTTTTTGGGTACTTTCTTATATTTATTTTGTAATATATATCATAAAATTTTTTATTTCCTTAAAATATTTAGTATTTCTTCATAATTTTTAGTATACCTTCAAAAATTTTTTATGGTTTCAAAATAATGATTTGGTACGAGATATAGTTTTGGAGTAAAAAATATTAATTTTAAATATTAATAAAATTTAATGGAATTACGGGAGGTAAAGAAATAAATGAAACAAATTTAATAAGACAAACCAATATTGGTAGTCCTCATTTATTTTTTTGATATTCTGTCGTAAATTTTTGGTACTTTCAAATATATATTTTTTCTGTAATTGTCATATATTTTTGGTATTCTTTCATAATTTTTGGAGTAATAGAAACATGAAAGACTGAAAAAAAAATAAAGTGAGTACAAAACATTACAAGGAACTACCAAATACTATTTCGTTTTATAAAATTTGCTTTATTTATTTATTGTTAAAATTTAAATATTATTACTATAAATAACAAACAAAATTTATTAGTATGCAAAAAATATTTATTTTATACAAAAAAATTAATATTCAAGTTAAAATTTTATTTTAAAAATATATCAGAAATTCTGATGACATACTAAAAATTAAGAGGGAATATTTTTAGAATGAATATCCAAAATTACGAGAGAATTTATTATTCAAATATTTTAGGTAACCCATTTACAAATTGAAGAGAGCCCGTGGCAAGCTCAGTATAATGAGATTTACGTAGAATTTGAGTAAAAATATGGTTGACAAAATTCATAATAATTAATAATAACCATAAATATAACTATATTTTCTATAAATATTATTTTAAAAATAAATGATGAGATAAGAGAAGTTTTGAGTGGTAAATTTTTTTCCAAAAACTCGTGATTCTTATTCAATACTCCATAAAATTTTAATACTAGTGTGATATTTTTTAAACGTGTTGTTGGTCAAATATTTTTAAAAATCCCTGTACATGAGTTTTTGATGAATTTAGTCAATCATTTTCTTGAAATATGGTTTGTTAAATAATTTGACCTGATTTATTTTAATATTTTTGTATGGCTAGATAAAGTTAATTGGAGAACTAAAAACATATATTTCAAAAACCAGAGATAAAAATGATCAATTATAATAAAAATGGTTAATCCATAAAAAAACCCATAATCCAAGGACTTTGAATTAAATTCATCCTTTTTGTTATTTATCGTTACTAAATCGGTAGTGAGTGACAAGAAACTCGGGGAGCTCGAGAAAGGAAGAAAACCGACACGTGGCAGTATAATGAGAGAAAAAGGTGACGACTTTGTAGTGACCACTAATCCAACAGTTCAGATCTTGCCATCTCGGTTTAAGTCAATAATAACCGTCGGATCGAGAGAGGATGAACAGTTTGGATTCGAGCATGATTGCAGTCAGGGATCGTGGCCGTCCATTAGGGTTAGTAGTGGGTTTCGTTGAGTAATAAAATATAGCGAAAAGATGATGATGAGATTAGAACATTAAAAAAAAGGTGGAAAGAGAGAGAGAGAGAGAGAGAGAGGGGAGAAATAAGAGAAAGCTAAGATCTTTGATAACTATAGTGAATCGGTTTTCTCACCGGAGATAATCGCCGGAGCTTCTTTCCGGTGAATTATGGTATATTTTGCCGTCTGACTGACGAGTGTCATGCAATCAGTCTTGTTTCTTTAATAATTAGTGGTTTATTTAATTTATTATCAGCAAGACGAGTTAATTTTACAGAGATGGATAGAACCAGAGAAGCGAGGAGAGTCAGTATGGCGTCCGCCGCCACGACCAATGGCCTTTCACGGCGGCGTCATAGGACTAGCTCTCTCAGAGACTCCCCAGGTTATTTTGAAATCAGATCTGGCTTTTCATTTATTCTTCTTCTCTAACGATGTCGTTTTAGTGATTTCCTGATTTTGTTTTTTTTTTTTTGGATTGCAGAGGAAGACGGACCGGTGGAGACGCATGAAACGGCGCGTTTAAGGGATCGAAAGAAGGACAGAGATAGGGAACGAGAAAGATATAGAGAAAGGGAAAGAGATCGGTTGAGTAGAACCAGTAAGAGAAGAAGAGGCGATAGATTGATGAGTAATAGAGGAGATGGAGGTGATGGTACTTCTGAAGAAAGCGTAAACGATGATGAAGATGACGACGACGAAGACAGCGGCGGAACCGGCGGTGTTGGCTCTGTTCGGACGGTTTCGCCGAACATCATCGCTGGGTCTTTGTCGATGTCTAATCATCATCACCATAACCATCATCACCACCAGCTGCAGCAACATCAGCAGCATCAACATCGAAAGAGTTTTCCACCGCCGGTGAAAGTTATTAGAACAACACCATCGGCGGGGATGACTGCCAGTATGACAACGAGTACGTCTACATGGAAACCGGCCGATGAAATGATTGGTGTATCGGTGCCTAGAAAAGCTCGGTCAGGTAGAGGTGGAAGAGATTAACGAAATTCTGGTTTTTTTTTCTCATTTTTTGTTCTGTATTTTTGTTCTTTTCAATTACTGATTTCTTGTATTTTCTCCCCTTTTTAATCTTCTCTTTTGTAGCTACTAAAAGGTCTCATGAATGGGCATCAAGCGGCGGCGGCGGCGTTGGTGTTTTAGGCGGTGAACAAATTCACCGTCAAGCTTCAACTTCGCCGGTAAGGACAGGTGTAACCGGGGCGTTGACGTCACCATCTCCTGCTCCGGCCTCTCCATCTTCTTCCAGTGCTTCTATGAGGAAGAAGATGGTCAGTTTTCTCATTAAAATCTTCCTCTTAATTCTTTTGTTTTCTGGGGTTTCGCTTATGTTCAATTCAGTGACAAAGGTTTTGTTTCTGATGTAGAAGCCTAATGCTAACGGAACAAAGCAAAGGCCACCGAAGTCGTCGTCGAAATCTTCGTCTTCAGCTCAGGAGGAGATTGAGATCGAGATTGCTGAGGTTTTATATGGTATGATGAGACAGCCACAAGTCCCATCTAAGCAAGAAATAATCGGGAACGATTCGGCCAAATTTGATTCAAGAGAAGTTAATAAACCCAATAATGACTCTAAATCAGTCGTCTCTTCGCCGATCTCCATCTCCCCATCAACTCTTCCTCAATCATCCTCTATTTTGCCTTCATATTCTAGCTCCTCTGCTACTCCTATGTCTGCAATTGGTTCGTAACCTTCAGCTTTAGAAGGAAACGCAAGCCTTTTTTTGCCTTTTTGAGCAATTGACTAACTGATATTGATTTGGGTGTATATTCATTTTGCAGCTCCAAAGAGGAAAAGACCAAGACCGGTGAAGTATGAGGATGAGAATACGACTACAACGACACCTCCACCTCCTATTTTCCCTCCTAGACATAGTTCCATTTCATCTACTACAACTAAGGTTGAAATTGATCAACCAGCTAAAGTTGAAGCAACTTCTCCCAATTTGGAGAAAAATTCAGGACCCGTGGCTGAAAATGATAGCGGTGCTTGCGATTTGATGAGTTCTTCAAAAGCTGGACCAGTTTCATCAGAGTTGGTTCAAGCGGAACCAGTGAAAGAAGAGAAGAATAATTTGGCACTGGATTCTAAGCCTTCGACTGAAGAATCTGAGAGTAGAGATATCGGTATCGGTAATAAAGAAGAGTCTCAATCGCCAAAGAAGGAATCTTTATCATCTCCTGCTGATAATCCTTCTTCCGCTGGTCTGCCATTGGATGACGAGCGTGAGAAATCGACAGTGACAAAAGCGTGAGCATTATCCCCTTTTACCCATTTCTTCTTTTTTTTTCTTTTTGAAGGTTCGGAAAATTTCTTATTTGGAAATTTCGTGTTTCAGGAATTCAACAGTTTGTGAGAATGAGAGTCAGCGGGAAGAGAAGTTCCAGATAGATCTGATGGTGTGGATCCTGTTTTTATTAAAAGATCCAAGCGTTTTCTCCCCCTTCAATTATTGACTATGCATTTCCTTTTTTTTTTTTTGGTGTTTAGGCACCTCCTCCATCTAGATCATCTCCAGAAAGGGAAGGTGAGACTGATGTTGGGGCTTCAGATCCTAAGCCAGTGGCCGCAGATGTGGAATTGGTGAGTCACCTAGCTTTCACCTATCTTTTGGTATGGTGTTGCATAAAAAATTGAAGGTTTTTCGCTTGTTTGCATGTGCAGGAGATGAAGTCTTTGGTGAATGAAGATGACAAAAGAATGAAAATTGGGAAGGGAGATGTGAATGTGGAAGTTGAGGATAACAATAAGAAGGCCCAACCTAGTGCTGAAGAAGCTGATTCGCAGAAGCCTGTTGTAAATAAAGAAAGGAATCTTGATCTCCAGCTTGATTTGGAGAAATCTGACAGAGATAGTGGTTCAGGTAGTGTTAGTGGGAACAAGCTCAACCACCATGTTCAAAAGCTACATCATCAACATCCTAGTGTAGAGAAAACTGGTAAAATTGACTTTATTTTTTTTAAAGAAGAAATTTTCCCTTCTTTTTCTCTCTGGGAAAATTTCCCTCTCCTTTTGTTGCTAATCTAGAGGTTTTTTTTTTTCCAGCACATTCTGGTTCTTTACCTTTGCCGATGTCAATTGCTAGCTGGCCTGGTGGACTTCCTCCAATGGGGTATAGCTGGGTTGATTTGATATTGGTTTTCTACCATTCTGGCATTTATAGATCCAAATAAGTGGTTTAGATGTTATAATGGAGAGGATGGGGCATGAATTTTTTTTCTTTTTTTCCTTAGCAGATACATGGCTCCTCTACAAGGTGTTGTATCCATGGAGGGGAGCGCTGTGTCTTCAGCTGCTATCCAGGCATGTCGCTGTGTTTTTTTATGTTCGTAGCTCTTGATTTCTTATTTTTATTTATTTTACTAATTTATCTTGAAATTTTGGACTTTTTCAGCCTCCACATTTGCTTTTTTCTCAACCGAGGCCAAAGAGATGTGCAACCCATTGCTACATTGCACGGAATATTCACAAGCACCAGCAAATGATGAAGATGAATGCTTTCTGGCCGGCAGCACCTGGTTCAGCTTCACTGTATGGCCCAAAGGCTTGTAATCTAAATGTTGTACCGCCTTCAGAATTGCATGGAAACATTCCTGGGAGAGGGGTGAATTCTGTGCAAGAGAAGGGGCAGGGTCTTGCAATTTTTCCTGGTCATGTGTGCAAAGATAAAAGTTCTACGGCTGCTAACAACATGGTGGATGCCGCACAGAGAAAGCAAATAATGCTCCAGCAAGCTCTACCCCCAGGAGCACCCAATAATATCATGGTAGGCTTTTGGCCAGAAAAAAAAAGGCCTCTTTTTTCTTGTCTGATTTGTATGCAGTGTCGTTATAATTGCACAATTATATCTCAACTGTCCTTTTGAAAATTTTCTTGTTGGTTATTCAATTTCAGCAAGGCCCTGCTTTTATTTTCCCATTGAACCAGCAGGCTGCTGCAGCATCTGTCCGACCTGGGTATGTGAAATCTCCTCCTGCTGCTTGTAGCACAGCTGCATCGAGTACATCTAACTCTGCCTTACTAAGTGCCACCCCAGCTGGTGCAACTGCAGCCCCGGCATTTAGCTTCAACTACCCAAATATCACAGGCAATGAAACTCAATACTTGGCAATTCTGCAGAATAATCCCTATCCATTTCCAATTCCTGCACATGTTGGGGCGCCACCTGCTTATCGTGGGAATCATGCTCAACCTATGCCTTTTATTCATGGATCTTTCTATTCTTCCTCTCAAATGCTTCACCCTTCACAGCTTCAACAACAGCAGCAGCAACAGCCACCCACACAGTTTCAACAAAGCCAACAAGGTCATCAGAACACTAGCATGTCCAGTGGTTCATCCTCCTCCCAGAAGAATTTGCAGAACCAGCAGCAGAGGTCACATGGAGGTGATGTCAGTAGTGGCAGTGGAAACTCTCAAGTGTTTCATGCCTCTAAAAAGGATTCACCTCATCCCTTACAACTATGGCAACAGCAGCAACAGCCGAGTCAGAATGATTCTCATCAACCTAGGCAACTTGATGGTGAATCAGATGGCAAAGATGGCCCATCAACTGCTACTGATAGCAGAGTATCTCGTTCAAATATGAATATCTATGGTCAGAATTTTGCTATGCCTGTACAGCCTTCAAACTTTGCTTTGATGACCGCTGCTTCAATGAATTCTGGTGGTAATTATGGGGAAAAGAAGCAACAGACACAGCAGCAGTCACAACAGCTAGGCTCAAAGGCTGGAGTCGAGCCTCTTGCATCTCAAGCTTTTGCAATGTCATTTTCATCTGCTAATGGTACTACTGCTCCTGGCCTTGGTATTTCTTCCCTAGCACCGAATCATGCAATTCTTCAGAGCCATCCAGGAAGTACAAGGCAAGGCTATCAGCATATTATGGCTGCTCAACAGAAGAAGGATAATTATCATGCTTATGAAGAAGGGAAGCGTGGAACTCATGATGCATCCAATGTGCAAGAAGAAAAGAAGGCAGGAAAAAGTTCAGGCACCGCTGGGCAGTCCATTGCCTTCTCCAGGCCAAATATGCCTGATTCAAGTGATTCCACTCTTGCAGGCAAAGATGTCATCGATAGTTCTATCTGTACGCTTGGCTCTGCTCCTGCTCGAACTTCAGGGCCTGTTATGCCCGCTTCAATCGTTAGTGTTAATGTTGCTAATGCGCAGCAGCAACTTCAGCGGAATCAACAGCAGCAGCTCCAATTCGGGACTGCTTCTGCTCCTCGGAGTAAGACACCAGCAACAAGTAATGGAAGTGCTTACCCTGATCACTTTCACTCTTCATCTATAGCTGCCAAGTTTTCGAATGTGCTGTCTGCATATCCTCAAAATCTAATACAAAGCAGCAGCAGTCCTGCTCAGTCTCCTCAATGGAAGAATTCTGTGAGGACAACTAGCTCTCAAGTTCCTTCTCAATCTCTACCATCAACTTCATCCCTCAAGAATATTTCCCAGCAACAAGGTCGGCCACAGCAAAGCCCCACACAGATTTCTTTTGCTGCTAATCCTAAATCACCACAAGGTCAACAGCCTCTTAGTAGCACTCCTTCCCCTTCTCCAATGATGGTTGGCTCTCCCACAACTTCGCTCTCCAGGAGTGCTGGTGGTAGCCCAAGGACAACAGGTTCCTCTTCCACCAGCAACAAAGGTGGCCAAGCATCTGGTTTATCATCCCAACAAGCTAAGAACTCACCGACTGTGCCTAGTCAGAAGTCATCTCCTATTGGTGGGAGTAATGTGCCATCTGTCCTGGGAAACCCTCACATAAGTTCATCTTCAAATATGGGAGCCAAGCCTCAAGTGGCACTACAGCATCAGCAACATCAAAAGCATTCACTTCATCAAGGGCAGCTGTTCTTCCCAAATGCTTACATGCAGGCTCAAGCTCAACATTCACCAAGTTCGACAACACCTGCAACAACAGCAAGTGCATATTATGTTCAAAGACAACAGCAGACTCTACCTCTGGGTTCATCAACAACTTCATCAACTTCGATGTTATCGTTGTGTTCTCCGGTTACTCTTGCCAACAGCGGCACCACCGACCCTGCAAAAGCTGTAGCAGCTGCTGTGGCAAGCAACATGAAAGGTGGGTTGGCATCCCAGGGACTTATCAATCCTGCACAATTTGCTTCTCCACAATCCACTGGAAAGTCACATCAGCTGGTACCAGGCTTCCCATGTGTTCATGCTGTCCCTTCGGCTGTTCAGGTAAAACCAGCAGAACAGAAACAACCTGCTGGTGAGTAAAATTCTCCCCTTTTTTGCTTCAATATTGCTTCCCCCGTATAGTGAACAAGAAGAAGAAGGTACGGAATGAAAACCGAATCAATGATATCGGGGGGCGGGGGGGACCAAATCATGAAAGATAAACTGGTTTCTTGCCCAGAAAGGACAGCAGCAGCCAAAACAGGAGGATATGAATGAAGCTATATATATATAATGTGGCTTAGAACTCACTCAACCCACAATTTTGCAAAGTGATGGGGGAAAGATTTTCTTTGTGGAATGTGCTTACTCATGTGTATCCACCAAACATGTAGACTTTTGTTTATAATCTTTGACATGGTTGATCCCTGATATGCATTTTGTAATTAAATTTGATTGGTTTGATGAGGCAGATGATGGAGGATTAAAAAAAAAAAGAAAAAGAAAGGAAAGGTTGCCAAAATATTTTGTAGGGCAAAGAAAAAAAAGATGGTAGGGGGGATGAGGAAAAGCAGACAACTTTTCCATCTTTTGGGGCTATATTGTAGGGGTTCTTTTTTCTTTCTTTCTTTTATTGTTTGAAATTTCCAGAAAAGAAATCAGTAAACAAATCTTTGGAACATAATGATGCTAAACTGAATGGTGTATATGTGTGACACATATTAAAGATCACATATTTTTGTCTCCTTTTTGATTATTATGTAAAACATGCCACTTAGGCCTTGGCTTTGATTCCATCCCTTTTGGTTTGATCTTTTACTGTCCTCTTAATTGATAAAATTGAAAGCAAAGAGAGATGATGATTTGGTGAAAAGGAGCTATGGATAGGATGATATTTGTTGTGGGAGGATGGGATGAGGTGGCTAAACTTAAGCCTGCCACTTACCACCATCAAAAGCAAATCGACTTTGTATTATTTTTGAAGTGTGGGGCCCATTCCCATTTCTCTTTTTTCATTGACAAACAAAATCAGATTGTTTTGAGTTTGCCTTGTGATGCCCACCTCTTTACTTAATTATTTTAATAAATATTTCCGGATTTATAATATTCAACATTCTCTCCACTACTTCCACGTCACCTTAATGCACACTTAACTATAATCATCATTTGATAATTACAAAATTGACGTGGTATTTTATGTTCCCAAAATTGCCCTCCGCCTCCCTTCAAAGCAGAAGACAAGTAGCTACTTCCTTACCTGTAAGGATGACTTTTCATGATGCTCTTCTTCACACGTGTTCACATTCCTTTCCTTTTTCTCCTTTACTTGTCAACCCATTTTTAACCAAGTTATAATTCTATATAAATCTAATTTTACCATTTCAACTGTTTTTAATTTGCATTTAACTTCCGTATGGGGTCTTGTTGTCTCCAATACCTCTGCTGCTGAAAGGCTTTATTTCAATTTTTAATTTCCCATTTTTATTATCTTTATTAAATGATATTGTGTTTCAATAAAAAAAATATTACTTTTTAAAAGCTGTTAAATATATGGTTATAATTAATCATTACATACTGCTGGACTTAAACATAACATCTTAAACTTTCTAATATTCAAAATTATTAGTATCACAAATGTAATAAAATAAATTATATAACATGTGATCAAGGTATTTCATGATGTGGGAATGGGGCCACTTCCCAAAAAGAACAAATAAATCAAATGGCTTCTTAATATAACATTAACTTAATCCATCATTTCACTATATTTATGTGGACAGTTGCAACTAGGTGAATGTATTCACAGGTCGCTTTATTATAGGAATTTTATTAAATTAATTCTTTTATTTAAATTAATATTAATATAATACATGTAGTGAAAAAAATTAAATTATAATATAAAACATAATATAATTTAAATATATAAATAATTGATATGTTAAAAATCTTAATATTTGATACACTGACAGTGTATTTTTTATTTGATAAATAGTTTTAAAAAATAGTCATGTCTCTTTTTTGTTTAAAAATTTTACTATACTCTAATAAAACAACACTTGTCAATCTTTTGACCCTATTTGTAGGGTTTAAAAATTTCACTCACAGCATACCAAATATTTTTTTATATTAAAATGGTTAACAATTGACGTTTATTTCAAGAAGTGGTAAAAACTTTTATCAGACACTTAGATGATTTGATTCAAATAATGTAATTGATAAAACAAACCATATTAAAATGTTTAAAAATATATAAAAACATCATATATATATATATCAAATTATAATTAACATATTAAAATGGTTTAATCCCTCTATTTTTTTATACTCTTTGAATTTTTAAAATTTAATCCCTCTATTTTTATTTTTTAGGATAGCCCATTTATTTGTCTTAACATCATTAATGGATTTTTCTTAAATTTTCATTAAATTTTTTATTTTAATTGATAATAAGTATTCAAATTTAACATAAATTAATTACCAATGTTACTAATTTGATTTTATTTTTTAAATCAAACAAGTATAATAGTTAATTTTTTAAAATCAAAAGTAGAGATACTAAATTAAAAAAAATGAAAAGTACACATACCGGGGACAAAAATAAACCTATTAAAATAAAAATAAATAATATTAATATGCAGGATGAACTCAAAACTAGAGGAAGAAAATATTTGTTGTTTTTGGAAAAGGGTCCTACAAAAAGGAATCATTAAACGGAAAAGAGTGATTGGGCGAAAAAAAGAAACAAGTAAACGAGTGCCCCCCAAATTATTATTTTTAATCAAAGCCTCTTTCACATTCGTGACACGTGTCTGTTGTAGAATAGCTAAAACATCCGGTTTTATTTTAATTTATTTTTGGTCAATTATAAATCAGAATTTGAAATTAAATCAAGTTTTTTTTTTGGTCGGCTTTTTTTACTAAAATATTACGAAAATAATAATATTTTATTAAAATAAGGGTAAAATATTTAGTATACTTTTAGACTCTATAAATATGATTAGAATGTTGACAAGTGTCTTATAAAAATATAATAAAATATTTAAAACAGGAAGACATATGACAATTTTTTAGAATTGTTTGTGAAATAAAAAAGATACAGCTAGTGTACCAAATATTAACCGTGACATATGTCATTTTTTAGAAATAATTATATTGATAATTTATTATATCCTTATAGAATATTTGTCAAACTCCTGATCATTCTTGTAGAGTTTAAAGACTACACAGATAATGTAACAAATATTTTCTCAAAAATAATATGTTTTGAATAGTACTTTGAATTTTTATATTTTAATATCCAAATGGTCATTATTGATTGCGAAATTGGATTCCAAGGTGATAGAGATTTTTTATCTTTATCAGATTGATATCTAACCTGCCAAGAACCCAAATCGTCAGGTTTAATATTCTCAAACCACTATCGGTAGAGATAATTTAATGTTAAATTTACTTTAAAAAAAACTGTTCATTTCATATTATATTGGTAAATAATTTTAAGGCATATTATTTAAAATTTTATAATATTTAAGTAAAAGAATATTGTTTTGTCCCTATATCGATGATGGCTAGATAATATGTTGATTTAGGGGTGGCACAAATCTTTGAAACCGATAGTTTTGAATTGCCTTGAGCTATTGGGACAATTATTTTATTAAAAAAATTGGGTTTCGGATTGATTTTTCAATTAGAATTTTCAGAGTCGATTCTTTATGTAAAAATTGTCTTGCTTGCCTCCGTATCTTTAAGAAAGCAACCTCCTTTTTACTGCTATAACTATTTTTTTTTATGTATTTTAAATTTTAAATTTTATAATGATTTATAACATGTTTTTTTTTAATTTTATGTATTTCTTTATAATTCTTTTAGCTTTACAGAAAATTTTATAATATTTATTTAATTTAATTTTGTAAAATTAAATTTATTTTTGAGACAGATGGGGAAAGTTATTTCATAGTCAAAGGACAAAACAAAAGTTCTTAATAGAACTAAAATCAATGTGCGAAAATATACGGCAAATTATATATATTTATTCAATTATAAAAAAAATTATTTTAGATATTTAAAATAAAAAAATTATAATTTAAATATTCACATTCATTTTGACCGTTTCCATTAAAAACTTTAATAAAAATATGACATAACATTTTTTTTGACACGAGAATCAATCATTAAATATCATACTATACAATTTACCTTTGCATACTACTTAAGCGGATTAAAATATAATCTACACAATAATAATTATTAACCAAAATAAACCATCTTGTTATTTTCTCGGTTTGGGTTCCGAACCATCCCAGCAGTCGCTGACCTAGCCCCGTCCTAAGTTGTCTCCTCCCAATCGACTCAACCGCTGCTTCCCCGCTCTGCTCAGTTATCCAATTCCGGTATTTTCAAGTGACTTGTTGTTTTCGAGATACAACTCTGTCAAAGCTTCTAGATTACCTAAACTAGAAGGAATTGCTCCTTCAAGCTTGTTGTTTTCAAGTCCTTTAGAGGGAGACCAGATATTCCATATTGGGTGGTATCTCCCCACCTAGTTGGTTGTTTTGCAGCCTTAAAAATCCAAGTATAGGCATGTGACCAAAATTTGATCGAAAAAGGTATCTCTCCCTCTTGATGATTAGCATCCAAATACATGACTAAAATGAATGTTAGATTGTTTATTGAAGCTGGAATTTCCCCACACAAAAGATTCTTTGAAAGAATTGGCATGAAGGTAAATGCGTAAGGTTTGTCAAGTTAATATGACCAATGAGGGAATTGGCACGAAGGTAAATGCATGAGGTGAAGCAGGAATACTACCAGTGAATCTATTTGAATGAAAAAGTAAAGCATTGACATTTTAAGACAACCAAGGGTAGGAGGAAGAAACCCAGATAATCTTTTCTCATGCAACTGAAGTTCTTCAAGTTTTAAAAGCTCGCCAATGCTTTCCGGCACTGACCCTCTCTAGGCCCGGCCTTGGGGTTGTTTCAGAGTACAGCTGCCGAGGGCCCAAGGCTGGAAGGGCCCAAAAAAACTATTTTTTTCAGCTTTTAATGTCGGAAATTTTTTTTTTAGATTTTTCATCATAAATGTTTCATCTCCTAGGCCCCCAAAATTTTTAATTTTTATTGTATTACATTTTATAACTTTTTTAAAATGGAACCAATTTTTGTTTCGTCTAAGGTCCAAAAATATCAAGAACGGGCTTGACTCTCTCATCTTGTTTCCATAAAGATAAAGTTTTTTAAGGTTCTTGAGATGACCAATGGATAAGCAGAGTGGTGAAGATGCTGCTGGGTCAACCGAGAGGACACGTGTTAAAAAAAAGTCTTGTCAGAGTTTTGTTAGAATTTTTAACTTAAGTGGTCAAAATAAACGAACGATATAATGTGAGTGTCTAAATTATAAACTTTTTTATTTTGAAAGCTGATAAATTTTAATAGTTAAATGATTATATGTATAGATTACTCAACAAGGTGTATAAATAACTAATATTAAAGAAAAATAATTTATAATTTCATGTCTTTTTTAAATTTGTTGGGAAACATTTGTTTCAATTTTTGTAGTGAATTTAATATATTATATTTTTTAAATTTGTTTTATATAATAAAATAATTTTTAAAAAAATTAATACGAGTTAGGTCAAGTTAGGCTTAGGTTTAGCATGTATAATCTGAGTCGAGCTTGGGAAAAAAGTTAAGCTCGTTTTTTTGGGCCAAGTCAAGCTTGGTCCTAAATTTTTGGGACTTGGTCTGAACTCGACCCATGAAAAACTCTACCCATATTAAGTAATTTTAAAACTTAATTATAATTATAGTTAATAATTATAGTTTTACCAATTAAAAGTTTTAATCTTTACCTATATTAAGTAATTTTAAAGTTCTCAATTAATATAGTGCAAAAAGAGCAAGACAATAAATGAAAACAATAGGCAAATAAGGTAAATTTTGTCATAAATGGAAACAAACAAGAAATGGATGATTATTGAGAATTAAACACCATTCAATGTAATATATTACATTTAAGGGAATTAAACATTTAATTATAAAATAAAATATTGATATTCATTAATCAATAATTTCAATAATTGTAAAACTCCTATATAAACTTCAAAGAAGAAATGGTTTACTTGCACCCCCTCAAAAGTAAAATAAAACCCTAAAAAATTGTTAAAGAATTAAGTGATGATGGTGATGGAGCATAGCTTTTGGTTATCCATAATGTTTATGGTTGCATTAGGTGTAGCACATTCAGCAGATTCAACCCTTCGATTTGGGATGCTGCCTAAAGGCGTGCTTATTCCTTCATTTGGATCTAGTACACATTCAACTGTTTCACTAATGACATCGATATCTTCATTACTTTCAAAGAGTTCAAATTCTAGGATTCTACCTACAGGTGTGCCTATTCCTCCGTCAGGACCTAGTAGAAGCACATCAGATCCACCTCCTCCATCGTCAATATTGACATCTTCATCACTTTTGAAAAGTTCAAATTTCAAGATTCTACCTATAGGTGTTCCTATTCCTCCGTCGGGACCTAGTGGAAGTACATCAGATCCGCCACCTCCATCGTCAATATCGAAATTTTCATCACTTTTGAAGAGTTCAAATTTCAAGATTCTACCTACAGGTGTGCATATTCCTCCGTCAGGACCTAATGAAAGTACATCAGATCTGCCACCTCCATCGTCAATAACGACATCTTCATCACTTGTGAAGAGTTTAAATTTCAAGATTCTACCTACAGGTGTGGCTATTCCTCTGTCGAGACCTAGTGGAAGTACATCAGATCCGCCACCTCCACCGTCAATATCGACATCTTCATCACTTTTGAAGAGTTCAAATTTTAGGATTATACCTACAAGTGTGCCTATTCCTCCGTCGGGACCTAGTGGAAGTACATCAGATCCACCTCCTCCACCGTCAGTATCGACATCTTCATCACTTTTGAAGAGTTCAAATTTCAGGATTCTACCTACAGGTGTGCCTATTCCTCCGCCGGGACCTAGTGGAAGTACATTAGATCCACCTCCTCCACCGTCAGTATCGACATCTTCATCACTTTTGAAGAGTTCAAATTTTAGGATTCTACCTACAGGTGTGCCTATTCCTCCGTCAGGACCTAGTGGAAGTACATCAGATCCACCTCCTCCACCGTTAATATTGACATCACTTTTAAAGAGTTCAAATTTCAAGATTCTACCTACTGGTGTGCCTATTCCTCCGTCAAGACCTAGTGAAAGTACATCATATCCACCTCCTCCATTGTTAATATCAACATCTTTATCAATTTCAAAAAGTTTGAACTTCGGGATGCTGCCTAAAAGTCCTCCGTCAGGACCTAGTGGACATACATTGGATCCACCTCCTCCACCAACAAAAATGTAATGAACTTTAACTACTCATTTAAATATTAAATGTCAGGTATTTCTATTTGATGTAGAACTTGTTTGTACAATAAAAGCATAATATATATGTGCTTATGGTCAGCGTTCATTTTTTTTTACGCACACGCACACGCATACACATACACACATAATTTTTATAATAACAAATTTAATCCTCAACTTTTACATATTATATTGATTTAGTCATAATTTTAGAAAAAATATATATATTTTTATATATTTCTTTGAATTTTTAGAATTAGGAACAGATTGAGAACATTTGTAAATTTTGAGGATTAAATTTTTAAAATTATGATTACATCGATATAATATGTAAAAGTTGGTGGCTAAATTTGTTATTATACCGATTTTTTAATTACTACGACAGCTACCGTTTGTGACGTCAACGAGAGTGACAAAAATGAGTGATCTATATAACGTGAATGGTTAAATTGTAAACTTTTTATTTTTTGTGCCTAAAAGGAAAATTGTTAATAATTGGATGGCTATCTAAGTAGTAAATCCAAAGAAATCCAAAGAAATAATATTTACCTATATTAAGTAATTCAATTAATATTGTAAAAAAAAGAGCAATATAATAATAAAAATAAGGCAAAATAGGGTAAATTTGGTCATAAGTAGAATGAAACAAGAAATGGATGATTATTGAGAATTAAACACCATTGAATGTAATATATATTACATGTAATTTAAGGAAATCAAACATTTAGTAATAAAACAAAATATTTATATTTATTACTCAATAAATTAATTAATTGTAAAACTCCTATATAAACCTCAAGAATAAATGGTTTATTTGTATCCTTTCAAAGTAAAAAAAAACCCTAAAAAATTGATAAAGAATTGAGTGATGACGGTGATGCAACATAGGTTTTGGTTATCTATAATCTTTATGGTTGCTTTAGGTTTAGGGCATTTGACCAGTGCAACCCTTCGATTCGGGATGTTGCCTAAAGGTGTGCCTATTCCTCCATCTGCACCTAGTACGTACCCACCTTTTCCACCAATGATATTGACATCTTTGTCGCTTTCGAAAAGTATAAAATTCGAAATGCTGCCTAAAGGTGTGCCTATTCCACCGTCAGGACCTAGTAGGCGTACATCGGATTCACCTCCACCTCCACCACCGTTGACATCAACATCTTTGTCAATTTCAAAAAGTTTGAATTTCTGGATGCTACCTAAAAGTCTTCAATGGACTTTAACCACTCATTTAATTATTAAATGTCGAGTATTTCTATTCGATGTAGAAGTTGCTTATGCAATAAAAGTATAATGAAAATAATGTTTAAAAGTCTTTATTTTATATAACATGCATATGTTGTTTTGTTTATAATAATGGAGATGGAGAGTTGATATAAAATTGGACATTTAAATAAACAGAACAAGTTAATAAAATCTTGAAATACATAGTCGATCGAATCACAAATGATTTGTGTTTAAATTTTCACTAATTCAATTGCTTTACCCAAAAGAAGGATATTGAAATACACACAAAAATAAATCATTTATGCGTTGATTCTGTTCAATCTTCCTTGTTTTTTTTCCGCAAGGTAGAAATTTGGATGCTGATCAATGGCTTATTTTTACATGTTTGTACATAGAAATTAATTTCTAACTCTCATTTTAATAACTAAAAGCCAAAATAAAAACATATATATATATATTATTTGTACTCGATGGTAGAACCATCTTCTTTATCAATAATGTTTTAATTTATTCATTTTTTTAATTTATGTATTTTTAAATTCATCAATTTTAGTTTTTATATTTTTTCGAATTTTAAAATTTAATCGAGACCATATAATTAAATTATTCTAGGGTAAACTATACTATTAATCACTAAATTATGGGTAAGTTTTCATTTTAGTCACTTAACTAAAAAAGTTACAATTTGGTCTCTAGACTATTAAGTTTTTTTTTTTTAAATTCTGCTAAAGAACTCTAAGCGACAATTTAACAATCACTACAATGGATTATTACCCATCGATGAGTAGAACAAACCTTAGATCCAAGTTGATTTGGCAATTAGCGTTGGATATCAAAGAAAAAATTATTTGAATTTTAGTTTGCAAATTGTAACGTCCAAAGTTGTTTCATAAAAAAAAATTGAATTGTAAAAGAGAAAATGAAATAAAACTTTTAATTAGTGCAAACAATATGAACAAAAAAAGTGATATAGCATTGATTTTAACAATACAATAATTTAAATGAAAATTTTTGAATAGTTAAATGACCAAATTGTAACTTTTTTAGTTAAAAACTTATCCATGATGACAAATAGTGTAGTTTACCCATTATTCTATTAATGTTGTACTATGCATAAATTTATAAAGTTATAGATTTAATTTATCTTATCCAATTGGATCATACTTATGTCTCATACTTTTTCAAAATTTAAAATTTCAATTTTAATACAAACAACAATCTAATAGATTTTTTTTTAACATATGAAAAAAAAATGACATTACATATAACAATATGTTAGATTAGATTTTAGGAAAATCAAAATTTAATTTAACGAATACCATTTCATCGTGCCAAAAACTCTAAAGATTGGAAAATACAAAAAACCAAATTAAAATATAATACCTTAATCCACAAGTTACTTAGCATAATTTAACCTTTAAAAAGCAGTATAAAGGTGCCCAATTGGAGCTAATCCTTCATTGTACGAAAGGTAATGATGAGCAAACTTAGAGGAACAGATGATTTTTCTTGCATTGCCAAACAATTACCAGATTCCAACTTTCCCAACATCAAATATCAATATCAAACAGTGCTTTAACAATGGGAAGGAAATACAGTCCAAAAACAATGATTAAAACCCCAGGCCAAGCATTACATAGGATATAATAAAATTAAACCTCTACTTTCTGTTGTCGGTGTTCCTAATTTTTGTTCTGTCTATACAACTTTCTAACAGGGGACTAGCTTAGTGCAGGGGTTTCTTTTGAAGTAGTTCCAATGGGTAATAACTTATGGAAAGACAGGTTACCTTGAAGTTCACTAATACAACTGTTTTATCGAGATAAATGCAGTCAGACTCTTCTTAATCGGAATGAGTTGAAGCAGACACGTTGTCATCTACCTGCTCATCCATCTGTTTTTTATAATATCTCTGAGCAGTTGCATTGACAATCTTGACAAAGAAGTTCATTAGCATAAGCCACACAACAGTGTTCCAGATCGAAGCAAATGATAAATCCCACTTCCCCTACAGCATCATTTTTGCACAACGAATGTACAAAATTTGTTAGATTTGAGTTGGTAACAACTCAGGCTAAGATAGATTTATTGTTTAAGAGAGTGGAGTACCTTGATATTTGAAGGCAGCGGTTGTGAGGTGGACAAGTACTTGTCTTTGGCTGCATGAAGTTTTGCTGTAAGTGTGGGCAAGAATGTATCAAATCCAGGTACGAAGCCGAGCACCCAAATCAACTCATTCTCTATCCAATCAAGGAGTTGATTGTTACAGATAGAGATAATAAAAACCATCTGCAGAAAAGGAATGAAATAGGTACTTATTAGATACTTGGACGGATTGGGATCATGCTTTGTTAAGACAGTAGACAAAATTTTGTCTTCGTCGGATAGTGTGGTAAATTCAGACATTTTTGGCAAATGCCAGTACAAAGAACCAAAAACTGAGCATAATAAGAGCTTAAAATTCACGGACTTGAAAGAAATTGTTCAGTTAAAAGACGGAAAATACTGAATCAACTAGGGCTCTGCTCGCATTAAAACACAGAGAAGACGTCACAAACCTGTATGTAAGTTTTAATAATTGCCTTCCCAATCAATGTTGAGAGAAAGAACTCCCAGAATGGAATGCCAAATTGTCCACACATGATGCCAGCAAGGTCAAATAACGGATTGGGGACCTGAAACACGATTCAGTTTGTCAGCAGGTCTACGTACCAACATCAATCAACAGTGGAATAAACTTTTACTTTGGAATAAAAAACATTAAGATTTTCAGGCAAAGTGTGTCTTAGCCCTTAGGTGTCGTGCAGACAAAAGAACAGGGAAAACATAGTCATGGAGCAACAAATGTGCACCGAAAAGAAAAGTGCTCACCGAGGCAAGAATTAAAATGGTAAAGAAGTTCAAATGTTGGGAGTGGGACAACAGCCAGCGTTTGATCTTTTCCAGCTGTGCAGCTATGACTCCAGGATCCTCACTTGAGGAACCATCCAATTCTTCCATGGCATTAAATTCGCGACCTGACTCACTAGCTGCAAAAAGCAAAAGATCAACGTAAGGTACATATTTCACAGTATATAACAATTTTCAGACACAGAACAGCTAAGGTTTTGAACTTCATACAAAAAATTAATTACCAACCAAACCAGCATCAAAAGTTGGAAAAGGCAACTAAACTGCAAACTCGAGGCAATTTGATCAAGAAACAACAGTACAACATTTTAAATTTCTACAGTTTGAAGTTTAACAAATCCATAAGATTATGCAGATGCAAAATGGTAGAAATCCTCTAAAAAAGTTAAACTCAACAGTTTTAATCCCCTATTCCAGAGACTCGAAAGTAAAATACGAACTTAAAGCTTGAAAATTAGTAAAATTATGCAACCAATGGAAGATAATAAAAATTCCTAAAGCGTTATAGCAGGTACCAATGCCGATGCAAATCAGAGTGGGGCCTCTTGAATAAATGCCCTCACCAATTCTTCTGGTAAATATTGTAATAAAAATAAATCAAGTATAAAAGCTGGTGCACATACCAGCCCTTGAGATGAAGTAAGGAGGAAGCTCTCCTAGTGCAGTCCCGATACCCCATAAGATAGCCTCCAGCTGCACCTGCTGCAGTATGCTGCTAAGAGGAACCCTTGAACCATGTGTTGATGAAAACAATGGGGGCCCAAACTCTTCACAGGATTTATCCAGCCATGAAGGGCCTCTCTTCAACTGTATTGTATCATATGGAGCACTCTTCAGGTCTACTCGTCCACATTGCATTGCTTTTATGGTAAACAAGGCAATATGCGGACCCAAATAAAGGACAAAAGTATGCAGACCAGATCCTGGAATAAGAAATTGGAAGTAGACAAGTGACAAGTCATATCAAGGCAAGTTGCTTCAGGTATCCCAAAGAACAGCAAAACAACAAAAGAATATAAACGCACATATGATTCAATCAGATTCCAGAAATTTTCAGTCCCATGAAAGTCTGCATAGCAGAACCTAGAAAACTGATTTCCAACCTTTCATACCGGTAAAGCATTTCAACCACATAGGTACATCATACCTAACAATCTTGAGAACAATCATTAAAGTGCTACTGCTAATTTCGGTCTGCTAGCTTTTGGACTACATTTGATGAAACTAGATCAAGATGACCTAAGCCACTTTAGAATCTAAATAGCAGCAATAATTACATAGACATCCTTTTAAAAGGTTATACCTATGTTTCGATTCCACAAATACTAATTGACATCTGCTTGGTCAGCCAGTTTTTAGCCTATAAATCATACACTGGTATAATGGCATGAGAAAATTGCAAAATAATTCTACTCATGCAATATTCATCAAGCATACTCCTCCAGACCATCATAAAAGATCAGGAAATATGTGTTCTTACCAAGCCCAATTGAAGATGCAACACCGAGTGCGATCCACCATAGTCCAAACCGAATATACTGAGAAAGTTCATCAACATGCTGATGAAAAATGTAATGAAGAAATCAACAGTTAATTATTATTTCCACTGATCGGGTCACAATCTAGAGCAGATAGTATGCAACATTTACTAATTCTAGAAAAGTAAGACCCTTCTGAACTACATAAAAATTTGCAGGTGTATGCTTTGCTTCAACAGAAAAATAAGATAAAGACAAATGAAATATTACCTTTTCATGAGGACCCTCAATTGTTACAAGCAAAATTCCAAGAGCTGCTATTAGAGTGCTTGAAAGCGCAAGCCAACCACCCTTTGCCAAAAGATATAATGCTAATCGCTTATAATATTGAAAGATAGCCAGAAGAAATAGCCTTAATGTTTTGAAGGGCTGTGTTGTTAATGTCAAGTTTTCTAATTCTTGTTGATGTCTCTCACGAAGATCTGCAACATTTAACAAGCCTATCAGTTATGGGTTAACATAAATCCTCAACTCAACTTTTTTCTCTTTAAATGAACAATAAATAGAACTAATATTATTCATCATGATTACATAAAGAAGCTTCCATATTCACCTATAATTCATTTATAGAGATAAAATGGTAATTATATGACAAAAGCAGCAAACATTCTAGCACTAGCCACTAGGTATAGAAGTTCTTAAGCATTCTGAGAAAAGAAGCTCATATAAGCAACTAAGCCAATTAAAAGACACACCATTCCACTTGCCAATGTTATGAAATAAGCTATTCAACTCTATACAATATTGACAACATGGTCTGTACATAACCCTATGCTGACTTGATTAATAAAGCCATTCCCCCTTTTTTCTCTGTAAAATCTAAAATTTCAACAATAATAACCAACCAATTGATACGTATTCACTCACACATACTATATTGACAGTGTGCCTGCCGAACTAGAAAAAAGAATATAGAATTGAGCTATGACTGCTTTCAGCAAGAGGGAATGACAATTTTGAACCAGTCTCAAAGTGGGAGGTCAAAATATCTCGTAAAAAAGTGGAAAGGGTAAGATGCAGCATAAATAAGTCAAGACGATTTCTCTTGAGTCTCGACCTGGATTATGACACATTGATAGAGAATCACTTTAAAAGAAAATGCATACAACTCTACACTTATTTCCATCGTATTTTGGACACAGCAGAACTAATGCTAGGCACCACAATCGCCAAGCAATATATCATCAACCCACAATTTTCTTCTATTTTCATTTTCCCCTACTTCTTTTTCCTGGAAAAACCCAAGTCCGTATAAAGTAAAAACTCCCAAAAAGCACACAATTTGCACCACCAGAACCAATATCACACTTCACCAACAGCTGCTATAAGATAAACCAATACTTCCACACTAAACATAGTTTGAAGAAAGAGTGAATCTACCACTGAATGTCACACTCTAATAGTAAAAAAAAAAACCAAGTAAACAAGCTGCAAAGTTTTCTTTTTCTTCTATAAATTTAAGCAGCCTTACCGGAATGTAGAAAAGCACCTTTGTATAACTTTCACATCCAAAAATATTCAGAATCCATTTTTATTTTTAAACCTTTTTCTACATTCAGCTAAGTTTAATAATAAGCAACCCATTTTTGGTGGAGCTCGGTTAACTTAGCTATTGATTTTAAAACTAAATCATAATTAGCCTAATTAAACAAAACTTAAAAAAATTTATATACGATAAGATATCTAGAAAGAAAGCAACTTGAATCAAATTCCTAAAATGAGGGGAAAACCCCCAATGACAATAAAGGAAAATTAAAGAGTAGCAAAATACCAAACTTTCAATAGGGAAACAGTTACAAAAAAAGAAAACTAGCCTTCGGTCGACGATCCCATTTGTTGAGAAGTAGTTGCTCCTTTGCCTGAATCCATTACCAAACTCGCATACTACAATGAATTTTCCCCTTTTTCTTCAAATTCCTAAAATAAATACGGAATTTCCGTCCTTTTTTTCTCAGATAAATGGCTTCTGATTCTGGGGGAAAAGAATCAGACGGCTATAATCGAATTACTTGTAAAGGAATCAGCGTTTTTTACTTCTCAATCATGAATAAATAATATTAATAATAATAACAAGAAAAATTAAGTTTTTAGAAATAAAACAGTAGATCTAGAGAAGAAGAACAAGAAGAAATTAAAAGTAAATTTTTTGCGTGGAGATCTCTTCTCGCCTTCCTCTCTCTCTCTTCCCTGCCCTCTGTGTCTGATTTTCTTATAAGTTAACTTCACCGTAATTATTAACTTTTAAATTAATTTCTAAAATTTAAAACACTTCAATTTAGTCCTCAATGTATAATAATATTATATTAATCAAAATAATTAACTTCAACGTTAAATATTCGCTTAAATCTGGTATAAAATATATTTAAATAATTATATTTATTTTTTAACATGATTATTTATAAAAGTTAGATTTAAGATATAATTTAAATTGATATTTAATATTTAATACTTAATTTGAAGATTAAATTGATAAAAAGATTAATATAATATTAATATTTATCAAAAGTTTGATAGAATATATGGAACTACTTATTAGATAATATTTTTATTTATTTTATTTTCTTACATTATTTTTAACCTTCAAATTTTAATTTTTTTTAAATTAAAATAACTTGACATGTTTTAAAAGATAAGAAAAAAGAGAGTTAGTAATTTAAAATTTTCGTTTATCAGATAACCTAATATTTTCCATACTTAATATTAAATAATATATCAAATTCAATGCATAATTAAATAATACTTTATTTATCCATTTTGTAATCTATAATATACGATTTATAATTATTCTCTTTTATTATTTTCTTTGGGTACAATGTTCATCAACTCTTTAACACCGTCCGATGAAAATTTGGTCTAAAAATAATTTTTTTTAAAAAGAATAATTAAAATATTACAAATTAAGAGACACAATGTGGTTTCCTTAAAAAACAAATTTAAAAAAAGAGAAAGAGACAATGTGGCTGTCAGCATGAAATCTGTGCCTTTTGATCCAAATGCCTAAAAGATTAAATAATTTATTGTTTTTTTATAGAATAATGTTTTGGAATTTAAAACAATGTAGCAGTCAGCATGAATTACGTGTTTTTTATTATTATCCAAAACCAATATGTACGCAAAATAATAATAATAATAAGTGAAATAAATGTTTTCTTTTTTTTTATTGAATTAAAAACTGATTGTAAAATATAATTGAGAGGAAATTTGCTTAATATCTTTCAAATAAAATTTCAAAATTGAATTTTTTGGACAGAAAAAAATAATGTTTGGACATTTTTGTTTTTTATTTAGAGATTTAATTTAAGTTGAATGTAAATTTAATATGATTAATGAAATAAAATGTTTTGAAAAATCAAATTGCCCCATGTTTTGGGGCAAAGGCAACTTGGAATAATGTGTTGTGGTTGGCATTTGTAAGGTAACAATTAATGGTAGTTAATATCCTCATGTCTATAAATATAATGACAAGCAATTAATATTCAATATTCTATAATTTATCGTTTTTTATATAAAATGAGAAGCTTTCTGGTTTATTTCGGTATTATGTTTATTTTATTGTTTATAATTAGAGTTTATTGTTTACGGTTATTTATTTCAATAATATTATTTTTAAAGTCTAAATATGTATTTTTCTTTAAAAATATAATGTATCTTATTATTACATCAAATATTTATTAATTTTGAATACCATATTTAAATCTTATCATTTAGAAGTGTAATTTTTGGGTTTTAGTCACATCACGTGCCTATGTCATTTATGGGTTTTATTTGTTTCTCCTGTTTCGGTAGATTATTTTTTATTTTTTATTCATTGTGCTTTGTCAATTTGATTTTACATTATAATTGATTGGGCATATATTTCTATTTGTATTATACTTTCGAGGGTATTATATTTAACCATAATGGTTTATTTAAATTCTTTAACTTTACCAAAAAAATATTTTAGTCATCCATTTAATTTGTTATCTTTTTTACCCTTTAAATTTGTGTTGTTTGTAAAATCACTCAAAATGAATAGAAAAATTGAAGTTTGTTAATTTCACTAACGTCCCATACACATGAATGCCGTGTTAGTAAATATTTAATTTTTAAAAATTTAAAAATTTTTAAAAAATTAAAAATTATTTAAAAAGTATAAAAATATTTTTAAATTAATTAATTGTTAACGTGACATTCATATGACAGTCCAAATGTATGCCCTTGTTTAACTTTTTCATCCATTTTGAGGTGATTTGATAAACAATACAAGTTTAAATGTTAAAAGAGGAAAAAAAAGACTAAAATTATTTTTTTATAAAATTGAAACGTCAAACAGATTATTATTATTATCTATATTTATAATAATAAGATTTAAAAAAGAACTTATTAAAACAATTAAAGACAAAATAATATTTAATTCTTGTGGTATATTTTTCTTTTAAATAAATTATTATTGAAACATATGTTTTAAATAAATAAAATGATGATCTGATTAAAAGAAAAGTCAAAATTTGATGTTTTAATTTGAATAGAATGAATAATATTAATATTTTTTTATTTTTTATTGAACCAAATCCAAATTAGGCAAATGCTTTATTTGTTGAACTTTAATGGTTCCCTTCCCTTGAACGATAATCAAACCACCAAACCAATCAAATGTGACATTTGCTACTTTCTTCATCATTATTGTTTTCCTTTTAATTTAATAATCCTATTTTTATATTAATTTAATAATCCTGTTGAATATTACTTTATAAGCAATAATTATATAAACCAATTATTTTTTAACTAATCTAATCAGATTTTGGTGTACGTCACATGTGTAGCCCATGTTATAAAGGCGATTAGATAAGGCATCCACACCTTGTTGCTTTGCTTTGTTTTTCAATTATTTAGAAAGTGATGTTTGATTGACAATGAGACAATATAATATTAAATATAATATATGATATAATATTTTAATATTATATTTTATAATTTCCTAATGTGGGGTTGAGAAAGTGGCCATGATGAAACACAACAAAACCATTTTTTTTCTGAATTTTTTAATTTTTATATATAAATATTTATGATGGAAAATTTATTAAGCAAGGAATAATAAAGAATGTTTCTTTTTTGCTTTTTTGTTTTAAATTTTTTTAATGTTTAGATTTGAGTATTGTCATATTAATTATATGTATTTTTATAAATTGAGTTTTATTTTAATTGGTATAAATGTTATTATTAGTGTAAGACGACTGTGAGTTTGAATGTGTTAAAACGCGTTATTCTCTTATTTAAATATTTAAAAATATACGAATAATTTTAACTATTTTATAAAAAAGAACATACGATAAATTTAAAAAAAAATACTTAAAAAGTTTGAGAGAAACTTTTAAGCATATTTTCCTTCTCAGGTCGTAAAATCCCTTTTCACGTACAAAGCCTACAAGTTTGTGTCATTGTATTAAGGTATAAATTTTACTAAACTTTTTATATAATTAAGGTATACGTTAGGTTTAATATATTATTGGGTATTCAGGTTTGATAATTTTTTTAATACGGTACTTTTTGTTTTTGTATCTAATTCAGTACTTGTATTTGACAAAAAGTTTTATTTTTTTGTACCTAAATGTAACGATAGTTAATTGTTAATATTATTAGGTTTAATTTTTTTATGATTTTTGTTAATAGAATAAATTTAGTGTTAATTGTAAATTTATTTAATTTTTTGTTTAATTTGTTAAATATAATCTAATAGATATGATTTAATTTGGGTTTTAAGATTAATTTAATAAAAGTTAATTACTAATATTCTTAAGTAATTAAGAATTTTCATTAAATCAACTCTAAAACCTGAATTAAACACAAAAAATTAATATTGTTATATTTAAGTACCAAGACGTATAACTTTTTATCAAATACAAATATCACATTAAATAAAAGATAACACAAGTATCACATTAGAAAAAAGTGTCAAACTCATATAACAAATTATATATTAAGCCTATTTTTTACATTTATTTTATGATCTATGAATATCCTTTTGAGATTTATGACTATTTTTCTTAGTAATATTATCTTTAAAATTTAAATTTAAATCCTTCCTTTAAAAAATATGATGTATATTACCATCATACTCGGTGATATGTACTCATTTGATGGTTAGTAATAGTACACGAGGAAAATATCCAGTTTTTGTGTAAAAGAAGAGGAAATATCTAAGTTTGGGTGTAAAAATGGAAGTGATTTTGGTGATTAGTAGATGAAGCATTTTGACAAACAGGTAGTGGGGAGTGATGAACTTTCCAAGAAAGCAGTAAATGCGGTGAATGGGGGACCAAATGGGCAAGTAGTATTTTGGTGCAATCCAACTTTTGTCCCACAGCAATGATGGTTTTTTGGGGGGGCACGAAGAGAAAAGTCATTGGTTTCTCTTGTTCTGATTTTTTTCTTTTTTGTGGTTACAAATAGCTTGTTGATTTTTGGTTGGTTTGAAAAATGGGGGACCCAAATCATTAGAAAAGTGCATTGAGATTGGGCTTAGATTTGATTATTCCTGTATTTATAGGATGATGATTGAATAATTAATTTATTTTAAATTAATTCTTATATGAATTTTAATACTATGAAAAAGACTTAAGTCGCCATTTATTGCATATATATGTAATAAATTATGCACTTTTACTGGACCTGAGTATTTTCTATGATAAAAAGCTTAAGGGTATATAAGTTCTCCCTTTAAATTTCTTTGACCTATAATTTTTATTGTTATTATTCAATTGACGTGATGGTTAATGATAATTGAATTAGTCGTTACAATATTGAGGTGACAGTCCACGTCATGTCAATAACAATTATTGACATGGACTATTATATTAGCACATAATAATCAACACAACAATTGTTAACGATCACATTAGTATAATAATGATCAACTATAAAAATCGCTGGCCAAAAGATTTAATTGATAAATTTTAAATATGTGATGACTTAATCGGTGGTGAAGCCAAGGAAGCATGCACTTGACCACTTGTTTAAATGGAAAATTTTCCATTTAGCCCATTTTAAAATATAAATCACTCAAATCTCTAAAATAATAATAATGTAATTTAAGTATTTTTACAGAAATTTTAACTTTAATTCTTTAAAAAATTTATAATTTTGTCTCTACTCAAATAAAATTTCTAGCTTCCTTGTTTATCCATAAGCCTTTTTCATGCAACTCGTTGTTGTTATTGTGATTAAAATTATCTGCAATAATCCTTGCTTGCTTGATGACAAATTATGATGATGTGATCCTAATGGTTCAGCCTCCACTGTATTAGTGCCTGTCGATTCGGTTCTTCCTTTAGAAGGCATGCAAGGTTTGTTATTGTCTCATGCCCACTCATGGGGACATGTCAGTTTCACAATTCCATTTCATGTTATAGATTGAATGCCATCACCTATGTTTTTAAGGTTACCCCAATTATTCTCCCACACTCTTGTTTTCCATGTATTATGATATATTTGGATGGACGGTAAAATTAATTGTCATAGTGATGAGATCAAAATTAGTAATTGGATATTAGTTTGGATTCAATTTTTTTTTCTCCCACCAATTTTCTATTTATTTTCCTCCTCATTTATTCCATTTTTTTTAAGTTTGTAGATTTATTTTATGAGCATCTCTGTTATCTTTACAAAATTGTGATAGACAAATAATGATGTTTGTCGTTGTTGAAACTCTACCAGCCACCACCAATTTCTCTTGAAAATAAGTGTCTCTTCGTTAGTTTCTTAATTTATTTATGTTTTCAGAGTATTTTAGAATAATAAATAATTTTACGAATCGGTTTGGACCCATATTGTCTTTAAGTTTTATATATATATATTTTTTGTTTGTTTACATTGGTTAATAAATTTTTACTTTTAGAAGTTTTGTCTGCTATTGTAATATGCTTTTTAGTATTGCTTTTACAAATGATTTTGAGGATGATTTATCACCGTCCTTTCTAGTTTAGTGGATACTCAGTTCTCTTGCCAATTTTTACTATTTATGGTTAATTTTCTTATCATATTAAATGCTTGCAATCACTTTAGATATGTTGTGCTTAAGTTGTGACAGAGTCAATTATCAGTGTGTCATAATATTTTATTAATGTTGAGGCTCAAGCATTTGTTGTGTTTATAGAGTTTGTCCTTCACCACTTACGACCTATGTTGGTTTGTTTTTTCTCCCAAATTGTACATTCCTGTTCATGAAATGAATTAATAAATTTCTCTTTCAAAAAAATAAATTAATTTTAATGTTAAATGATCATTAAAACTATGAGAATAACTTACATTAGAATGATCCTATAAACTAAGGTTTTTAGGCATCAATAAATTTTTGCTACACCGTCAAAATTAAAGATATGAAATTATTATTATACACTAGTCCATAGAGAAATTAATTTATAAACCCTTCTTATCACATTATCCATGGTCCTTTTCAATTATTTAATAACATTTCAACAATTTTTCCAAGTCATTGACACATGATTTTGGTAAATTTTTACCAAAATCATGTGTCAATACATGGAAATAATTTCCAAAATTATGTGTCAATGACATGGAAAAATTTGCACAAAAATTACTATTTTTTAAAAAAATTGGCTGCCCAAAAATAAAAAAAAATATTAACTTGTGGAAAAAAATTATTAAAATTTGTAAAAGAAGAAAAGATGTTTGCTTATAATTTAAAAAATTAATTATTTTAAGTAGTTTAATTAAAGTTAAATTAAGTTGGAGAATATATTATATATAGATGAGTGTATAATAATATTTTGTTATTTTTAAAATTTAATGACGCGACATTATTGTATTAATAACTAAAAACTATATTTTTAGGATAATAGTGATATAATTTATTCTCTAAAACTATTCATATTATATTTATATAAAAAATAAATTATTTAAAATTATGTAATTAAATTTATATTGATTAACAACATATATTAAAATATTTTTATTTTAAATAATAACTAAAAATGTATTTAATATTAAATACCAATATAGTAAAAAAAATTATTATTTGAAAATAATGAAAGAGAAAAAAAATTTGCCTTCTTTTTGGAGGTCCGATCTGCTCATTGGTCCTCTTTGGCTCCTTCCTGCACCAGTGAAAATGCTTTGTCCAGTGAGACACCACTAATAATTCTTAAAATGTCCATTTATGTATTCCTTGTGTCTTGGGGACTTTTTTTTCTTCTAACAAAACCGTAAATTGATATTTGAGCTTACAAATAAAGAAAATAAATTATAATTAATAAATGGTCAGGTATATTTCATTCCTCGTTTTTCATATTTTATTTCATTTACCCTACATAATTCTATTATAAAATAAAAAAATACTTAAAACTTTAAAATATTTTTCTAATTCTAATATATTTTTAATATTTTATTTTATTTAGAAATGTTATTATGTCCAAATTGCATATTTTTTTATAATATTTACTTTTATTATCATTATTCTTTTTTATAATATTTTTTTAATTCATAAAATTCTAATAATCTAATTTTTCTAAAACAATTATTTATCCATGCAATTACGATTTCTAGTATTTTGAATGTGAAATTCCAAAATTTTAAAAATTTTCAATAATTTAAAATATCTGTCATTTAAATTACTTTATTTTTGTTTACCTCAATTGGGGGAAAAGTTAGGAAAATACAAAGAACGCCTTTAAGCTGTAAAATACCATTTTAATATTATTAATATTTTACATAAATTATTTTATTAATATAATATGATTTAAAAAAATTATTGTTATCAATCGTTTCATATCACACTCGATTTGATCGTTAATTTCAAACACGTGACATCACATTATATTATTGAAACAACTTACATTAATTATACACATATTTCACGTAATTAAATCACATTTAATTTCTAACCTAGTCATTCAAGATTTAAGAGAAATATAATACAAACTTAGAGTTCGAACTCAAACCTATTTAGACCATAAATTATTTTTGGAAATTTGAGCTTCAAAGTTAACATGTCTTGGGACACTACATGTTGTGTCTTGAGATCTTATTTTCCTTTTTTGTTTTTTTTTAATATCTAAATATAAAAGGTTATTGTCACTTGTCTCGAAGCAAATGTCACTTGTCTCGAGACTTCTTTTCATTTTTTTCACAATTTAACCAAACAAAAACCGTGAAAATTACTTTTAATTTTTTTATTAATTTTAATATATATCATTTTATTTTTCTTAATAAAGAAAAAAACAAATTCTAAAAACAAAAAAGATAAGGTAATGTTTAAAAGCAAAAGCGCAGCATTAAAATGGGCTTAGCTTTACAATTTCATTACCTAAAATCTTTAGGTTGTAGGGAGGTCCATAATCATAATACATATCCATATAAATCTCAATAATTAATATTTTTAGTAAATTATATTTTTTTTAAGTAGAAAATAAAAAATCCATTGAAAATCTCAATTCGATTCGAAACCCTAAATCCCAATCCCATTTCAAACCCCAGACATCATAAATCTCAAACTTCAAAACCTTCATTTCTAAATTGGTTATTGGAACCCCAAAATAAAAAACAGTTTCCTTCTGCCTTGGGACTGAAAGAGAGCATTTCTAATAATGTCTGGCGAAGAGGAAGAAAACGCAGCTGAGCTCAAAATTGGAGAAGGTAAGCCTCCTTTCCGTTGTTCTTTAAAATTATTAAAACCCACATGCTAATTTCTTTTTGTATTTTTGATTGTTATGGATAGAGTTTTTGAAGGCGAAGTGTTTGATGAATTGTGAAGTGGCTCTAATTCTTGAGCATAAGTATGAGCAGCTTCAGCAAATGTCTGACGATCCCATGAATCAAGTTTCCCAGTGAGTCCCATAACCAACCTCAATTGTGAATTGGATCTTTTTATTTTTCCCTCGTTTGAATATTTCTGTGTAATTGGCTAACTGGGTTTTCTGTTTAATTAAGCCGACATTATTTTTAAAAACAATTAGCGCCTTTTTAAACATAAGCTTCTTTCGGTTTTTTGGTCTTTGGGACAATATTTTGTTTCATGTAAATAGAGTTGTTGTATCTGTCTTATTGTTTGTATTAACTTTCTTGCCTGAGGGGTTTGTTTGGTGCACATGATAGGATTAATTAGGGTGTAGCTTCTTTCTGGTTGCTATATTTTTCAATCAGAAAGTTATTTGGACTTGATATACTGTATAGATGATTGTAGAAAGCTATGGGGGAGAGTGAAGGATATATCGTTGGGTTTTGCTGAATAAAGAGATGGCACTTTATATGAACAGAGTTGTCAAGGGCACAAGGCTCAAAAGAAGCCCTAGCCTAAGGGAATTAAAAAGCAATATGTATATGTATGACTTTTTCTATAAGTCTGTTTCTATATATTGATATGTAAAGCTTAAGATATGTAACAAATGCTTAAGTGCAGTCTATGTTATCTACAAAACTTCCAATTTCTTTTATTGGTCAATATGCATGATTTCCTTGTGATTCAAGTCTCTTGTTGAATACTCAAATATAGAGAGAATCATAGATTTTGATACTTTCCTTTCTTACTTGTAAAGGTATATCTAATGAAAAAAAGTAAAAGAAATGATGGAGACCTTCAATTAAGCAGGCCTTTTCATGCTTATCGCCTTATAGTAAAGTGTGCCTAGGTGAACTAGACATGTGCCTAATCAAATTGGCCACACCCGAAAGGGTCTAAGGCACTTTTGTTGTCTAGTGCTAGAGCCAGCATTGGATATGCATGAGTCAAAATAAGATAGAAAAAAGGCAACTTACTTATTAATTTTACCATATTATATCATTAATTCTGCTCACCAAATAGACCCTGACTGTAAAATAAGGACCCTCTGATGGGATGTGTATAGAAAATTGCATGCCTTTATTGCTGTATTTCCTTTCACATTTGATGCGATGAATGATTGTCTTTTGTCTTTGTTTCACAGGGTATTCGAGAAGTCACTGCAGTATGTAAAACGCTTCAGCCGTTATAAAAATCCAGATGCTGTTAGACAAGTTCGAGAGTATCCTCTAAATTTCCAAAAATGTTAAATAGACCTTATTTAAGCATATCATATTTACTGCTCTTGATAAGCTTTTTGGGTGCTCCTTTCTCCTATAAATTGTTGTCCTTTTGGAGCTGTCTCTTATTGTGTTGTGGTTTGTTGGATCAGTTTATGGTGGAAGTTCAAAGAGGTTTAAGCTAACTTCAGCTGATGTTAGTTTAAGGAAATCTCAACATATTGTCAGTACTTTTCTATGATCTGATTAAAGCAGATCGCATTATTTTCTCTTCAACTAATACTTCCTCCTTATGACAATAATGCTTGCGCATATTCTATTGCTTTTCTTAGGATATTTAACTTGCCTCTCTATTGTGAACCTTAACTGATGATCAGAATTTTGAGTAGATATCAGTTAGCTGAATTCGAGGTGAGAATCTATACTTTTTAAAGCATTAAACTTAGAATTATGATGTTAATGACCATGTAGAAAAACCTTCATATTGTGCTTTATTTATGCAGCTATGTGTTCTTGGCAACCTGTGTCCTGAAACTGTGGAGGAAGCAATCGCTATGGTGCCTTCCATCAAGGTAAAAATTGCTAAGCACACTCGTGTAGTTCTACAACTTTTATGCTCATTTTTCTTTTCATTGTTCAGATAGTAATTGATTTGTTCATCCTCCTTTCACTTGTATTGGTACCGTATAAGTTTGAGAAAAAAAAAACCATTTGGCCTTTCTGTTTGTCTACCCCTATAAGTTATACCACAAAAATTGATACAAATTGGATGTTGTTTAGATTATATTGCTGCTTCCTTTTCACATGTATTGTCTAGCATGTCTGGAGGGGATTTTGAGGTTTTAATGGCCTCTCTCTCTCTACATATATATATAATTGTTATACTTGTTTTAACCTGTGGCAACGAATTGTCCTTGATATGCAGACTAAAGGACGGGCTCACGATGATGATGCCATTGAGAGAATGCTAAATGACCTGTCTCTTATCAAGAAATTTGAATAGTGGCCGCTAAATTACTGGCTGTCTATGACACTGAAGACATTAATAGAATGTTGAATGCCCTTTCTCTTACAAAATATACATTTTTATCTATTTTACCCATGTGACCCAAAAATCTTAGTGTGTTGAATGGTTTATGTTCTGTAAATTTCTCATTAAGGTGCTGCAAATCCGCATGTCTGAAAACGGCTTTTGCTATTTATTCCGGTGATTTTTTTGGTTTTTAAGTTGTATACTCATATTTTATGAGTGATTTTGCTGAGGAGTACCAATTACCATGATCTAAATTTTGTTTCCATCAAATATAATCGTTGCATTTAATACTATATTATTGTAAGATATATATTAATTAGTGAGGTGAATCTGAGTTGAAACATCGAATCATGAACATGGGAAAAATCAACTGTTTTAACATCATTTTTGATCCAGGTTTTTAGTTTAATATTCTTGAAATAGACATTTATGATAACAGTGTTCATTTTTTCTTCAGTGTTCATATTTAACAGATATTCGATCTATTAATGTCTTGTTTAATATTGCTTTTGAAATTTCAAGCCAAATAAAAAAATTAAAAAATCCATCATTTACAAAAGTAATTAGTTTATATCATAAATTCTATATATTAACTAAATTAAATTTATATTTCATATATTATACCATAATTTTTTATATATATATTTATTAAATTCTTGAGTTGAATATTTAGTAAAACAAAAATCATACTAAGATGACATCATAGTATTTCAACAAATTATAATAATAAGAGACATAAGAATTACGTAATAATAATAATGCATTATGTTGTAGGCATAAGAGTTTGGTGAATAATCTCATTTTCCTCTCTCAATTATCAATAATAACAATAATAATAAGCCCAAAAAATGTTACTTCGAAATTGAATAAATTATTGTATCAATTACAATTTTTTATTAATTTGTAAGAGTTTTATTTGGATGTAATTTTATCATTTAAAATATGGTTTATATATTTAAATTAAATTTTATTAACAAACTATATTAATTGCTTAAAAGGTATTTAAAATTTGTATATCATTTATCATAATATTAACGAATTTAAATATCATACTACACCTATGAACTCGTTGAAAATATTGTTGAAACAAGCTTTGATAACAAGAGAAAACCAACAAATATATATGTAATTTAGTGTAAATCTACGTTGAAGCCTTGTATAGACACGAATTTAAAACAAAAAACACAATATAAACAATAATATAAACCCAACCAATTACTCAACTGTTACAACCTGGGAATCGCACTTTTAGTGTGAATCTAGTCCCTCAAACAACTTCCTCAACCGAGAATTGTAAACACTCACCAAGCTTATAAATAATTCACGGCGTTTTTGCACTTAAAAGAAGTTACTCAACATGAATTATATTGTGCTCACTTGGCTCAATAATCACACTAAAAGAGTGAAGCTTAACTTAGTCCATGACTTAAGCTTCCTTAAAATGGGAATAAGCTTCTTTAAATTTGGCCTCCACATTATGTTAGAAATTTAATATTTAATTTATATATTTTAATTTTTTAAATAATTTGGCCTATCTACGTTTATAATATCATTAGTTAGTCTAAATAGTTAATATTATTAACTATTTCAATCAAAATACTGGCATCAATTTGAGAACACTATTTCAATAGAAAAAAAAAATTTATTTCATCTGATGATTTTGAATGAGTGTTTTAAGAAAAAAAAATCATAATAAATATTTTTAACGATATTTTTATTATTATATAGCAATCAAGTGAAATATTTTAACCTTTTTTTAATTGCACACCAAAGAATTTAATCGAATAATTTTAACGATGGTAACAACTACACTTGAATTTTTAAATTCGAAAAGTAAATGATTATTTTCCTGAAAATAAAATTAGAGAACTAATTTCAAATGTACAAAGCATATAGGGATTTAGAGCATATTTGAACATTCAAATTTTTACTTTACAGTTCGATATAGATAAATAATCAACGTATCGCGAAGAAGTGTGGGTAGAGAATCATACTAATATATATTTAATGGTAGGACTCTTACACCCAAGGAATAAAATTTTATATTTGAAAAAAAATTGTATATTAAATAATATATTTTTTAAAATTTAGATTTGAGGAATGTAATTTTATACATTATTAGGACATCCAATTATTATTTTTGCAATATTAAATTTTGATTTTTATAATTTTAAAACTATGAATTTTAGTCTTATAGATATTATTCATGCAATTTTAAGTTTCAGTTCATCCTAAAAGTTCGTTCTTTCAAGAAAAGAACTTCGTGTAATAATTATGTCATGAAGAAGATAAGCACATGCATCATTAAGAAACAATCCTCTTTCTCAATATTTCTATACCTCAAAATCAACTATTTTTTATTAACCAAAGGAAAAGTAAATAATTTTTATTAATATCTGAAATTTTAATTTTAATTAATATATTTTAATTTAAAATATTAAAATATTAAATTATTGTATTTTTTTATTTTTTATTTGTTTTATTTAATTTTGTCGTAAAAGTTGTTGATGTAGCAATTATTTAAAAAGGCAAAATAAATATTTTAGCTCTCTACTTTCGTAGTTTTTGTTAATTTGGTTTTACTCTTTAAATATTTAATATTGTAGGTTTAAACTCGAATTATGCAACAAATAGGAACAATAAACGAGAAAATTAGACACAAACATTTATGTAGAAAATCCCTCCAAAAAGGATAAAAACCACGGGCAAATGAGGCTTCGGCTTTCCACTAAATGAGTAAACAAACGAGAATACAATATGGAGTAAATAAACTTAAATGTGTTACAATCTCAAACCCCGAAAACAAAGTTCTAACTCTCATAAAGTTCTCTAAAAAAGGGGTACAAAATTCTCTCCATAGTTATTACGAAAAACTCTCACCAAAACTTATCCGTGATCACATCTTGTCGCCCCTAAAAGAAAAGTCATGTAGTACATCTTTAATTACCTATTAATTGGCCTATTAAAACATGGATTCAATGCCCCTTTAAATAGGCTAAGATTAGAGGTCTAATCATACTCAAATATCACTGGAGTAATCAGAGTTTAACTGTGAAAAAATTGCAAGGTTTAACTGGAAGAAAAAACCCGATTTATGTGGGGAACACAATACATTGGAAACCTTCTCGTCATGATGTCACTGGCTTACTTTAGTAAGTGTCTACAAACTGTTTGATAAATGCGAGGCATGCCCCACAAATGTTTCTGAACATTTTTATATATTTTTTAAAGAGTAAGAACCAAACTAATAAAAAATTGTAAACATTGAAAGCTAAATCTTAACATCTTAGCAAGCCGAAAAAAATGGAAATGAAAGTGATTTTTTGTAATACCCCATACCCGTACCTGAGACCGGGATAGGATACAAGGCATTACCGAGATTTTTAGAATAATTTCAATTAATTTATATTATTTAGTATTCATTTTCATGTTTCATATAACATCCTTTTCATATATTCAAATCAAAATATCATATAAAATACGATACAATACTTAAATTGTCATATTTACATGCTCATTCAGGATATACAAACCTACCTGACTAAATTGCAGAAATACCAAGATTTAGGGGCATATTGGTAATTTACCATTTTCCCAAATTTCACCCAATCTTAAATTAATAATTTCATTCAATTTATTAATTTAGATAATAAAACAATTCATTCCCTTCAATTTAGTCATTTTTAACATTTTTATAAAATTTACCCCCTAAATTTTTACTTTTATTCAATTTAGTCCATGAGCTTAAAACATGCAAATTCGCCATGCTAACTGAATATTCATATATATTTTCCTCCTCCTCCTCTCCATTCCACATCCTTAATGTATATAACACACTTGTAAGTAACATTATCTATAATTTTTATTATTTACTTTTATGGATATTCAAGCTGTCCATCTGTGTCATAGTCACTAAATTATTTATATCTGGAGCTATAAAACTCAAAATTAAGATCCTCTAATTTTCCCTGAAACTAGACTCATATATCTTTTTACCATAAAATTTTCATAATTTTTTTATTTAGCCAATAAGTACAGTTTATTCTTTAAAGTTATCATTGTTCTGCTGTCTGACAATTTCGACCCTTCTTTACTAAAAATTAATTATCTCACAGTAAAAAACTCGGATAATATTCCCGTTGATTTCTCCTGAAAATAGACTCATTAGGGATTCTAAATATATAACTTTAAGTCTCTAATTATTTTTATCCAATTTTTGGTGATTTTCCAAATTCAGAACAAGGGAACCCAAATTCATTCTGACCTTGTCTCACAAAATTCATTATATCTCATAATTTACAATTCAATTGCTTATACCGTTTCTTCTATAAGAAACTAGACTCAATAAGATTTAATTCCATATTTTATTCATCCTCTAATTAAATTTCTAAATTTTTGGTGATTTTTCAAACTTAGACTACTGCTGCTGTCCATAATAGTCTTAGTGCAAAATGTTGATTTTCTACTTTTAATTTCAATTTAATCCTAACTAAATTCACTTACTTTTTTTATCTTAATTCATACTTTATTTCTACTCAATTTTTAACCAAACTTAGACATAATTATCTATTTTTCATCATAAAACCATAATTTCAAAATTCTTTCAATTTAGTCCTTAAATCATAAAACTTATGAATCACTTTACAATTCAATCCTTATTTCATTTCTAACTTGAATTTCTATCAATTTAGCCCTTAATTCATCATTTTACTCAACATGAACATTATCTAGAAATCTAATAACTTTCAAAATATCAACTTAATTTCATCAAAATCTTGTTCCAAAGCTTCTAAAACATCAAAATTAAGTAAAAAGGACTAAATTGACTTACCTATTAAACTTCCAAGCTTCAAACCTTGAATTTTCTCTTTTCTTCTTTCTTTTCTCTTTTTCTTTCTTCCTTCCCCTGTTTCGTCCCACATTCTGTTTCTTTTCATTCTAATTCTTTCTTTCTTTTTCCTTTTTTATTTACTTTACTTTTAATAATAATATATAATATACTTATATAATAAGCAAACATATATGTGTATTACAAGTGTATGTATACTATTGGTACACATATAAATTATTTTTACCATACACTTGTCTTATACTTAATTTATTTATCAAATAATATCAATTAAATAATAATAAATACATTAATTATTTACTTAAATAATAAGTGAATACATACATGTATTACAAATATATGTATTATATTAATTACACATGTATTTTATTTTTGCCATACACTTGGCACTCCTTTTTGGCTTATTTTCCTTTTTAGTCCCTTTACTTTTCTTTATTCTATAATTAAACTTTCACTCTTCATTCAATTTAATCCTTTTATCTAATTATCCTTAATTAAGCTAAATTCACTTAATTAAACTCTAATTAATCACTCATTTTACTTCGTAAATATTTTTATATAAATATTTACGAATTCACTTTTCATAAACAGAGATCCGAAATTATACTTTTTCCGTATCGGTAAAATTCAGGTCATTACATTTTTTTATTATAGTATTTTTTATATTTCTCTTAATCCACATTTCCTTTAGTTTATCTCTTAATTATGCTTAATTAATTATATCCAAACGAAATGTGAGTTTAGATGAGTGGTGCGGTGTAATGCGATGCGTTTAACTTACTTTCTATTTCACGTTATAATATCTAATCTCACTAAACGCAGCTAAAACACAGTCCTTTCAAACTCACTTGAAAATATATATTATGTTATAAAATTTAATCGAAAAAAAAAAAACTTCAAACGTTGATGTTAACTCAACGCATGAGGGGCTAGAATACCAAAAAAATAAAAAACAACGTGAAAAGCAATTATTTTATTTTATTTTAACCTTGATTGCGACCCAAACATGTTTTTTTCCTCCAAAGCTTTACATAGTACAAAACAAATCCTAAGAAAATATGTCATTTGATGTTGGTGGTGGTGGTGGTCCAATCTGATGCACTATTGTTTTGAGGGTGGGATTAAATTATTCGTGTTTAATTTTTTATTTGATATTAATGTCGATTTAAATCCTTATTTTTTTATATAGAAAAATTCATCTTCAACCATGTATTGAGTTTTTTTTATTAAAATCAATATAATTTTAATTTAAAAGGTAAAAATAAAAATAAAACAATGAATTTTAAATTCACAAATATAAGTCTAGGTCAAATTAGAGATTTGATTTTTTGTATTAAAACAATGAAGAGAATCTCTATAAATCACAAAGACTTTATTATTACTATCAAATAATGACACCAAAGCATTTTGTTTATTTGAGGGGCTTAATTGCATAGTTGTATTCATAATTGTAATAAATTCATTTTAAAATTATTGATTTTATATCAATAATGTCTTTACGTTATTAAAATCGTTAATTTAATTGTTAAATGAGATGTCAGATCTTATCTGACATAATATTGTAAAAATCTTGGTTTTGAGGTTTTTGAATTTTTTACAAAACCTATCATTTTCTCGGTCTTTTTATTTTATTTTACTTTTAGTTTTTAATTTTAAAAGGACGACTTTTTTTGGCCCCTCGACTTTACAAAAAAAAAAAGTCATTTTAACCCTTGCAGTTACATTTTTTGTCAAATCACCTCAAAATTGATGGAAAAATTAACGTTTGTTAACTATGCTTGTACACGTAGATTGCCACATGAATGACATGTCAATATTTAATTGATTTTTAAATTTTAAAAAATATAATCTTTACTCTTTTTTTAATGATTTTAAAGATTTTAAATTTTAAAAATTAATTTTTTATTTTTTTATTTTAAAAAATAAATGTTGATGTATCATCCACATGACAATCCACGTATATGTCACGTCAACAAAATTACAAAACATGACTTTTCTATCTATTTTGGAGTGATTTGACAAATAATACAAGTTTAAGGGCTAAAAAAGACGAAAAATTAAATGGGGCACTAAAATGACTTTTTTTTATAAAGTTTAAGGTCAAATAATTCATTATGTCTTTTAAAAGTTACGAGGCAACATTTTACTTTTCTTTATATTTTTCATTTTAAATTATGTCACATGAAATTTTATAAGTCATTTAATGGTTTCAATAATGGGAGGCCATTTTTGGTTTAACATTGATAGTTTGGGAATATAATTAGAACGTTTTGAAGTTTAGAGACCAATTTAGAATGAGGGTCATAGTTTGGGGATGTTTGGTGCAATTAACTCAAAAATTGCTCCCTAAACTTCAAAGCGTTCTAATTACATCTCTAAACTATCAAAATTGTATCAATCAAGTCCTCCATTATTAAAATTGTTTAATTTAACCATGAAAGAAAACACATCAAATCTTATGTGGCATAATTTAAAATGAATATTGTAAAAACGGATGTTGTAAAAAATCTTGGTTTTAAAGTTTTCATAACTTTTACAAAAGTTTTATCGTTTACTCCGTCTTTTTTATTGATATAACATTGATAATTTAATGATGCAATTAAAAATTTTAAAATTTAAAGATCAATTTAAAATAGATATCATAGTTTTAAGATGTTTGATACTATTACTCTTTACGGTGGAGGGATTTTTTTTTATTTTTTTTAGATTTACTTCAGACTTTGGAGCTAAAAGTAAAAATGAGAGAATGAAGGCTACTGATATTTTGACACTTCTATTAGGTTTGAGAGCACATGGCAAATGAAGTAATTTTTTAGCAAGCATGATCAAATATATTATTTCACATATCTCATTCCTAATTAACTATTGAAAAAAATTGTTTATCGCAATATTTTCTATTTTAAAGATTTTAACTCAATAAACTCTTACAAACTTTCCTTCACCAAATGCTACAATTAAAAATTTTAACTACTAAATCTTTCATCTATATCCAAATCAACTAACAAAACTGAAAAATCTATTTACCAAACACCGTATTATTTTCTACCGGAAAAAAAGTACAAAATTAACGGGTGGTGGTAGTAAATGAGAAATATAATTAACTGTTAGAGCTATCGTTTTCTTCGGCTCTGTCATATTACACGTTTTTGGGTGTTACGACAAATTATATTGGCCCCATTTAAAGTAAGCACTTTTTTAAAAATTTTCTTTTGTCTGTGGGTATTAATTTATTAATTTTCTCACATTCTGGGAAAGTTAATCGATTATCTGATCTTTATTAAAAATCCTAGATAAGATCTTGACACGTGATTCAGACCAGAAATATTATTTTATGTTCTTCAGTTTTCATATTATGCGAAATAACAACAAAAAGTTTACCCACATGCATCAAAGAGTTAATTCCAGAACAAAGAAAAACCCATTCAATAATATACCCAATAAAAGTACTATGAAGGCAATTTTACTGAGAGTAATTATTATATTTTGTCTTTTTTTTTTAATTTAAAAAATAGTAAATTAATTTATGTAGGATGCATAAAAAAATAAATTGTTTTTTTTTTAAATTTTATTTATTTATATTATTAAAAATTAATAAAAAATAAATGATCGAAGCAAAGTTGCACGAAAATCAAAGCTCAAGCCGAAATTTAAAAAAATCATTTGAAGAGGTTAAAATGAGATATTACGGAGAGATAAACTTTATATTTAAAAAATCAAAATCAACAAATCCGTTAAGACATTATCATTTCTCATGAAAGTTTTATCTTGTAAATTCTACCAAAAAGTATGAAAACCAAGGATACGTGTCGATGATCCCTATTTATGATAATGAGAGTGAGAAAACACAGCAACCATCATCTAAATGTTTTTTTAATTATTTAGGTATTTTATAGAGAAGTTAGGACAGTCTCACTCCACATAGATTTTTCAACGTATTTATCTAACGAATTCACTACTCAATCTTTCTTATTATGTAAGTTTATTAAGATGTAGATATTGATCACGAATTTTAAAATTACTTTATATAGATTTTAAAATAAAATTTATTTTACATAATTTATGTTTATTTTATATGTAGTGGTGAAGTTATTTTTTTTAACGGGTCGAAATTAAATTATATATATTTAATATATTTTTATCATTTTAATAACTTATATCTTTATTTTTTTTTAAATAGTTAATTTAAATTTTTATCATTTTGAGGAACTAATATATAATTTTATTATTATTAATTTAAAATTTTATAATTATAAAAGATCTAAATTAAAATTTTACCAATTTACGGGTGTCAGAGGAGGTGCTCATGGGCTAGGTCTAGGTCGGGTATAAATATGATATTAACATATTTTATACTTGTCCAAGTCTAGCCCGATCTAAAATCTAGGCCTAAAATTTTGTTCTAACCCGCCCATCTTATTTTTTATTTTTTTAAATATTTAATAAATTTATAAATTTTTTATTTATTGAAATTTTTTATATAGTTAGCTTAACATTATTTTAATTTTTAGATTAGAATAGTATTATATATTTAGTATAGGTTTATTTTTTAATGTGTACTAAATTACTTAATATATAAATATAATATAATATAAAGTATTATAAACTTAAAACTGGTCAGATCGGGCCAGATTCGGATCTTAAATGTTCAAGTTTGAGCCCAATTCATATTTTTAACGAGTTTAATTTTTTTATTTAAATCTTCTCAAATTTCAAACAGACTTTTAAATCTAAACAAATAACTCAATCCGTAAATAGTTGTATCTACCACTGTATGAATGTACTTGCAAATTATAAATATATATAACCATTTATTTGACGTTAAAAAATTTCAATCATTAATTTTTTTTAAAGTATTAAATATTTTTTTAAAAGTAATATTTTTACATATTTTAAAATTTTATATACAACAATGGGTTAGTTTAACCATCACTTCATTGAAATATTAAAATAAATAAATAATGTTAATTTGCTTTATTTTTTTGTGCAAAAGTCAAATTGATTTTTATGCTAGTGACATGAAGTTGTTATTATGTCCAGACAAGGACAGAAAGTTTAATCCCAGTATTATTGGGGATGAGTCACTTCAATCCCGTCAATTTCTTTTTCTTAGATTTTTTGAACCGTTGATGATAAATGTGTTTGATTACTCTTCTCAATATTAATTTTGGGGTTTGGATTTATGGAGTTATTTTACTAAAATAAGATTTGTTTTAGAGTTTTTTGTGTGAATTTGTTTTAGAGGTCTCTCTATTATAATGACTTGAACAAATTAGTCCCTCTAATGTTAAATAGATTAATTTAGTCCTTGTATTATTAAAAATATTAATTCAGGACAAATTGTAATAAAGTTAACATTTACTGTTTTTAAAAAATGTTTTTATTATTCTATAAATAAAATATTTTGTTTGGAATTGAACTACGATTGAAGCAAATAAGAATCAAATTGATCCATTTAATAATAAATGGACTAATTTAATTCAATCCCACTAATACATGGACCACCTTTTACATTATTTAGTAAAATTTCAAAACTTTTTTCATAAATACATTTAAAAAAATTAAAATCTTCAAGCAAAATAAAATCATCAACAACTTTTTATATAGTATTTTTTTAAAGTTAAGTTTCATATTTTAAATATAAAATATTTGTTTCACATTATAAAAATTAAATTTTACTGTAAAATAAATAAATAAATATATATAACTCAGTTCACTTCAAGTAACCATAATTTTTTAACTTGTATTTTATACACCGCCCAAACACCACAATTCAAATTAGTTATTGATTTTTCTTAAAAATTAATTTTTTATACAAATATTATTCTTTGAGTGTGAATTAATTTTTAGCTTTTTTGCTGTCAATACATTCCAGCTTGAAGCTCCCACTACCTTTTCACACACTTTTGCACCATGTTTGAAAAAAAAAGGCAAAGTTACATCATAGGTCCCTGTATTTTTCAAAAATTTAGAATTTAATTTCTATTTATTTTTATTTTTAGGAATTAATGTTTATACTTTTTAGATTTCAAAATTTAAATACAATTGTTAACAATATTAATTTTTTTTTGTTAAGCTTATCATCATGACATTTTGAAATAAAAGATATTCACTTCATACCAATATAATTAAAAAAAAATGGTGTTATAATAGACCCAAATCTTAACAAAATTGATTTAATAGTGTTAATAATTAGAGCCGAATTTTAAAATTTAAAAAATAGAAAAACTAAAATTTATAAATAAAAGTACAAAAATTAAATTTAAAAATTTAAAAAATACGAAAACTAAATGAATTTAGTTTTTGACGGTAGATCACATGAATCTTAATAAATATCTGATGGATATGAATATTGGTGTGTGTTGACTTTGGACGCATCGTTTCAATTTTATTTATATTTTTAAATATTATTCATATACTTTATAACTTAATTTTAATTGCTTAATAAAACTAATTATAAATTAATATACATGTATTATACCTTTAGTTACACATATAGAAATATGTTTGCATACAAATATAATTTTTTTAAATGATTAATTAAGTTAAATGATTTAAATTAATGATTATGTTATATTGTAAATGTAATTTTAAAACATAAAAATTATTAAGGAATAAATTAAAAATTGATTTAAAGAAATCATAATAACGTATTAATCAATATAAGTGGGTACGCACCGATATAGACTAGTATTAACCTAAATAGATCGTGATATATCAAATTTTTAGTTAAAACGGAACCCATTATAATATTATTTTTTAAAATTATAAAAATAAAAATATCTTTATATAATATTTTTAAGTGGTTGTCACCAGTAATCCATTCTTTGGAAAATAACAAGGAAAGGATTATTAATGAATGATGGTAACATGACCATTGACGTGTAGCATTATTAATTTTAGCCATTAAAAAAATACATGATGTAATAAAACAACTTATTAATAAAATCCAAACTAAATTATTTATTCTATTCAAGGTTGTTGAATTGAGTGATGAATAATTTAATATTAAAATTGTGTGTGTGGATCTCATGAATAAATATAATAATTAATATTAGGAATGTTTACCTAATTTAGTACTTTTATTTATTTAACTTTAAATTTAAAAACTCAATATAATTATCCAACCTAAAAAAGATGTTTGAAAAATAAAACCCAAGAATGATCCTTTTTAGCTTCTTTTTAAGAAATTTACTATAAGGTATTGGTAGGTAAAAGTATCATAAGCCCCTTTATATTAGGAGTTGAATTACATTTTTTATTTAAAAAAAATAATCATTATTAGTTAAATTAAAGAATAAGCTGATCGTTCCGTTAAAAATTCTATTCATTTCTATTGTTAAGAATTGAGCCTTGTATGTTAGCTTGAGGTATATGTGATAAGTCAAGTATAAATGAATGAAATTATTAACAAAAAAAAATTAATTTGTTCTTTGATTTAACATTTAAGACTAGTTTACGTATTTTTTGACTAAAAAAAACAAAAGACTTCTAAAGTACTTTTAACCCATATTGTTAGTTAGAAGCATGATAATCATATAAAAAAACAACTCATAAAGCAAAGACCCTTTAGCATCCAAAGTTTGTTGGATTTTCAGTCTCATCATCTATATATATGATATATAGATTTTGTCTGGTTATTTTCATTTTTTTGCCTATTGTATTTTGTACTAATTTGATTATAAATTTTAAATCTTAAATCCTAAATTTTAAACATTTAATTATAATTATTTAGATATATATTTATATTTAACTTCTCATCTAAATGTACTCTATTTGAAACTATAAAACTAAAAACAAATAGCTCAAATTGCAAATATAAAATATGGTAATTTACTTTGTAGTCTATTTGCAATTTGTATTTATATATTATAGATATATCTACAATTATACCAAGTTGTACGAAGACCAATGAGTCAATGACCACCATGGACCCATAGAATTTGGAATGGAATCGGGTCCTTTAATTAGGTACTAATAAAGAGATAAAGATGTCAAATGCTTTCAATAAAAAAAGCAAAAAAACTAATAAAGACATTGAAAAAGGCACTGTGATTGGTTGTCATTCCCCTATATTTAAGTCCTTGATGCGTCCATCAACTCCAACTCTACAACAAAAACCAGTTTCCGAAATCCTCAAATAGATCATTGGTTTTTTTTTTTTTTTTGGTTCTTTGGGTAGCTTTTGCAGCTTTTTTGATGGGGTTTTGTGGGAAGTTTTGTGGGAAACCAAAAACGAAAGATAAAGGCATAATGGAAGAGGATGACGAGAAGATGAAGATCAAAGGAACGGTTGTTTTAATGAAGAAAAATGTAATGGACATGAATGATCTCACTGCTTCGTTTCTTGATCGAGTTTATGAGCTTTTTGGCAGAGGTGTTTCTTTGCAGCTTATCAGTGCTGTTTATACCGATCCTGGTTAGTTTCTTTGTTTTATTTTTCTGGGTTTTTGAGCTTAATATAACTTAACATGCCTGCTATTATGTCACCTTTGCTTTGAAGTAATGTTCACTCGGTGTTTGTTTTAATACTTGTATCAGCCAATGAGATGCGAGGGAAGCTTGGGAAACCGGCAAATTTAGAGAAATGGATCACAAAGATTACTCCATTAACAGCAGGGGAAATCACGTTTTCTGTCACATTTGAATGGGATGAATCCATAGGTGTCCCTGGAGCTTTCATAATAAAGAACCGACACCATAGCCAGTTCTACCTCAAGACAGTCACCTTAGAAGATGTTCCTGGTCATGGCAGGGTTCATTTCGTTTGCAATTCCTGGGTTTATCCGACACATCGATACAAGTATCATCGAGTCTTCTTCTCTAACAAGGTAACTTTGTTGTCCATTTGCAAGCATTTTGTTTGGTTTTGTTAATATTTGGGGTGATATATATATAACTTTGATGTTTCTGGTTTTAGACCTACCTTCCATCTCAAATGCCTGTACCCTTGCGTAAGTATAGGGAAGAAGAGCTGGTGAATCTCAGAGGAGATGGAAAAGGATGTCTCAAAGAATGGGACAGAGTTTATGACTATGATTTCTACAATGACTTAGCGATGCCGGAAAGGGGTCATGATTTTCATCGTCCAGTTCTTGGAGGATCGTTGGATTGTCCTTATCCCAGAAGAGGGAGAACCGGTCGGAAACCACACAAAAAAGATTCGAGAACGGAGAGCAGACTGTTTCTTCTAAGCTTAAAGATTTATGTACCACGCGACGAACAGTTTAGCCTCGTGAAGTTCTCAGATTTCGTTGCCTACGCTTTGAAATCTTTGTTTCAGGTACTTATCCCAGAGGTTGCAGCATTATGTGACAAAACCATAAATGAATTTGATTCCTTTCAAGATGTACTTGATCTTTATGAAGGTGGTATCAAACTACCAAATGATGCCACTCTTAAGAAGATAAGGGATTGTGTCCCTTGGGAGATGATCAGGGAACTTGTTCGTAACGACGGTGAGAGATTGATGAAGTTCCCGATGCCTGCTGTTATCAAAGGTATATATATTCGAGTCATAGGTTTAGTATATTTGAGTTTTCTCTTACGACTTACAAATGACCCCGTCATGTTGTTACAGAGGATAGGTCTGCTTGGAGGACAGACGAAGAGTTTGCACGAGAGACACTCGCAGGCGTCAACCCAGTAATCATCAGTAGGCTGCAAGTAAAATACAACATTTTTTGTATTTCACTATCTTTTATCTCAAAAAAGTATTTATGGTCTAATCTAAATAAATCATATAACACGTATGTAGGAATTCCCCCCTGCAAGCAAGCTTGATCCTGAAGTATATGGAAACCAGAAAAGTACCATTACAAAGGAACATATTGAGAGAAACATGGATGGATTCACTGTGGAAGATGTGCTATTTCACACTTTCATCTGTTTTTTGCTAGTTTGTAATGTTTCTTTCTAGATTACTAATTGGTCTCTTTTGATTCAGGCTCTAAAACACAACAAATTGTTTATATTGAACCATCACGATGCCTTGATGCCTTACTTGGCAAGGATAAATTCCACTACCACAAAGACTTATGCCACAAGAACTCTGTTTTTCCTACAAGAGGATGACACGCTGAAGCCATTGGCAATCGAGTTGAGCTTGCCGCATCCGCAAGGCGACAGCCACGGTGCTGTAAGCAAAGTTTTCACCCCGGCTGAGGATGGTGTTGGAAGTTCGATCTGGCAGTTGGCTAAAGCTTATGCTGCTGTGAATGATTCTGGCTACCATCAGCTGGTTTCTCATTGGTATGATGCTGAAATGCCGATGCTTGATGCTTTATGTATTTCAAATTTAGCAACTTGTTGTCATGTTTGCAGGTTAAACACCCATGCTGTAATCGAGCCATTTATAATCGCTGCTAATAGACAGCTGAGTGTGGTTCACCCTATATATAAGCTTCTTCATCCCCATTTCCGTGATACAATGAACATAAATGCTTTGGCTCGTCAGACACTCATCAATGCCGGTGGTGTACTTGAATTAACAGTCTTTCCAGGAAAATATGCACTTGAAATGTCATCTGCTATTTACAGGAACTGGGTTTTCACTGAACAGGCTCTCCCTGTTGATCTAGTTAAGAGGTAAATCTAAAGCCAAGCTATATACTGATATCTTTCATTAATAATTTAAAGCAAACACCTTTAAACACCCTTTATTTTCAGAGGAATGGCAGTGCCGGATTCGAGCTGTCCCTATGGACTCAAATTGATGATAAACGATTACCCATACGCCGTTGATGGGTTAGAAATCTGGGCCGCCATTGAAACCTGGGTAACCGAGTACTGTTCTTTCTACTACCCATCAGATGAAACAGTAAAAAACGACACTGAAATCCAATCATGGTGGTCGGAGGTCAAAAACGAAGGCCACGGCGATTTAAGAAGCGAACCATGGTGGCCGGAGATGAACACATTAGCCGATCTCACCCAAGCATGTACCATCATCATATGGATAGCTTCCGCTTTCCACGCAGCTGTCAATTTCGGACAATACCCATATGCCGGATACCTCCCAAACAGACCAACAGTCAGCCGTCGGTTCATGCCGGAACCAGGCACCAAAGAATACGACGAGCTCGAAAACGACCCAGATTTGGCTTTCTTGAAAACAATCACCGCACAGTTCCAAACTTTACTAGGTGTATCACTTATAGAAGTCTTATCAAGGCATTCAACCGATGAAATATACTTGGGGCAAAGAGATACAGCGGAATGGACCACCGACGATGAACCCTTAGCCGCATTTGAAAGATTCGGGAAGAAACTGTTGGAAATTGAGAGTAGGATTATGGAAAGAAACAATGATAGTAAATTGAAGAACAGAGTTGGACCGGTGAAGGTGCCGTATACATTATTGTATCCTAATACATCGGATTATAGCAGAGAAGGTGGGCTTACAGGGAAGGGAATCCCCAATAGTATCTCGATATAAAGCTCTTTGCCATTGGCAGGCTTTCCATGGCAGGAAAGTATCGATTTATGGGAATATAATAGGTTTTCCCTTTTTTTTTTTTTGGGTGTGTAAACTTCAACCAAAAGGTAAGTTAGAGATGTCAAAGAATAAATTAGATTCATTGCTTGTGCAGAATTAGATTTCTGGATATGATCGGAGAATATAGGGAAGAGTGGTCCAAGTGGAGAGGATGACTTAGGGATGCCAACTTTATTTGGGTTTAATCCGATAATTCTAGCATTATTTTTCGATTTTAAATTCGAATTATTAAATTATTTATTTGATATTTCATTATGTTATCTTCCAAAGTAAATAATAGGATACCCATTGTTCAATCTGAATCAATTATCCATACAAATAAAACCAACTTAAATGATAAATGTATGTAAGTTAGAGAAATAATTGTATAAAATTGTGATTCTATGTTATCTTAATAAAAAAATTTGATTTGTCATTCTCTTATTAAAAAATAAAATTTTTTACAATTTCTTCTCATGCAAATTAGTATGGGTATAGTAAAAATAATGTTGACGTGACAGGTCCAGTCAATAATTTATTAATGAGATATCGATAGAGTAATCATTTTAAACAATTTTCTTAAAGGATATAATTAAATTAATAAAAATTAGATTTATCAAAATAGGAATGATTTTATTTTAAGGTGACTAACAGGATAAATTTATCCAATTAATTTCAACATCAACTTCAAATTTACTACAAATAACAAATAAAATATACAATCAAAATCTAAACCTATAAAATAACAAAATGAATATATGCAAATACGTACTGAATGGGTAAAAGTACTATATAAGCTTTTATATTAGATTGTATTTTGCTCACTCTACTTAAAAAAAAAGATAAATTATTCTTTAATGTTAGGGTATTGAACAAATTGGTCATTTTTATTAAAAAAATCATTTGTTTTTACTATTAAAAATTAGCGTAACTATTAAAATAACCAGATAATAACACATGGTGTGTTACGTGTATTTTATGTTGATATATAAAAATTAATTTATAATAGTATAAATTAATGAAAATCTAACAAAATTACTATTTTACTCTTTAATTTATTGTATATTTCAATTATTAATGTAACAGTCATTGTCTATGTCCATGCCAACAAAATATTAGATTGATTAAAAATCATTTGGGTTGGGTTCACTATTTATTAAAATCTTATATATATTATTTCAACAATTGGAAGTTGGAATAGAATTGCTAAAAATTAAATTCAAATTCTTTTATACATTTTTATTTTATAAATACTTTTTTATAATTAAAATATTTTTTGTACTAGTTTAATATTTTCGAAGTTTATAATTATCTCTCTTAAATTTTTTTTACATAGTTTAAACTTAAATTCTCTTCTTAAAAATACAATATATTTTATGTTTATATTTATAGTGATATATGCATTCATTTTAAAAGAATTATTTATCTCGCAAAAATAAATAATATTATTTTTTTGTTTATTTTTGTATTAAAATATAATATTAACACCTGATCCACACAGAACTAATCCAATATATACCCAGTATTTAGAGTGTATGTAGTAAATGCAATTTCTTTTTCAATCTTCGAGTAAACATTTTTTTTACAGTGATTAAAGTATTTTTTCTTTGTTATTAATGTTACATGTTATGTTACATGGCAACATCGTATTAAAGCAGCAAAGGATTGGATTCGAAAAAATTTGCCGGCCGAAGCTGAAACTCGCTATGAACGGTCGGCATCACTGGAAAATCTTCTTGATATGGAATGTGATGGACGCCTAAGGTGTACCATAAAACTATATCTTTGTTTTCTATCTTTCTATTCCTGCAAACAACATACCCGTATGATATATTTGTAACTGTACACAAATTTAAAATAAACTCAACGCATTATTATTTGTTTCCATCAAATTTTGGTAGTAGGAAACAACATATTTAGTGTTTAGGATTTAAGATTTAGAATTTGAGTTTAAAGTTCTGAATTTTAAATTTAAAGTTTGAGGTTCAAACCTTAAGATTCAAAGTTTTAAGTTCAACAAATTAAATAAAAAATTACTAAAATTATGTATTAATAATATAAAAATTTATTAAAATATTTTTAAATAATTTAAAAAGTTATGAATGAAATGGTGAAAAAATTTATAAAATAATTTCTCAATTGTATTCGGTCTCAAAATAATCATTACCCCTGTCCCTATAAGAAAAAAATTAAGTAAAGCTATTACCTCTGGCTCCAGACGGCTAAGCCATCATCTCCACGGCTTCTATCAGCATAAAACCCACCAGCCCATCTCTCTGACTTATTGTATGCTGTCACCCAAACTTGGTATTTGGTGTAAGCGGTCCTAATTTCAGGATAATCATCGTCGGCTAAGAGAGAAGTTATCGGCTGCCCCGGTATTAGTCGGTAAGCCACTTGATTTCCGACCTTTGTTTTCTTATTTGGGTTCGCAATCAACAACTCAGCTGGCTCTAAGCCAAGCCGTAACCGAGCATCCGCTTCCGTTTTAGCGGTTTCCGTAACGACCCTCCAATAGCTTTTTCTTGGAGAGGCGTTAACGTCCGTTACTCTTGTTGTTTTTGGTTTGGCTCTGACGAAGGAGTTGCTGTTACCGTCAACGTCAATATCAAGGTAGTATGTGAGGTAATGGTCGTGGTTAACGGCGACGGTGTTGTCGGCTACTAACGTTCCGTAAACGTCCGCCGTTATTTGCTTCCTATTTGTGTAAGGACTGCCTTTCAGCAATAAAATCCCCGTCAAATCCACCTGAGAGACAACTAACGGTTAGCATGAAATATTTTAATTATTTTTAAAATTTTAAAAAGAAAAAAATATAATTAATCTATTCGAACTGAATTTATATTAGTCGAAAAAAATTATGTAAATATATTTGTAAATAATTTATATTAAAAATTAATAAAACTTTCTTTAATATTGAAGTTTCAAAGATATTGGAGTTATTTACCTCTTCTAACTTTAAAAAAAATCAATTTAATCTTCCTATTATTATTATTTCATCTTAAAATTAAATGGTACAGTTAACATTTTTTTTAATCTTCTTCACGTTGCACATACACTAATTGCCACATGGATGATACACTAACTTTTAATTAAAATTTTAAATTTTAAAAAATTCAAAAAATTATAAAACCTATTTTTAAAAAATTTAAAATCATTAAAATTGTTTAAAATTTATTTTTTAATATCTTTTTAATTTTAAAAAATTAATTAAATGATACAAGTCATCTACATGGCAATTCACGTGTATGTCACATCAACAAAGTTAACACTCGTTAACTTTTTTATTTATTTTTAGGTAATTTGACAAAAAATACAAGTTTAAAAACTAAAAGAGGCAAAAAAAATTAAATGAATAACTAAAATGATTTTTTTATAAAGTTGGAAGGCCAAAAAATAATATTGAAGTTTCAAAGATATTGGAGGAGTGAGAGAGAGGTAGGTACTTTGGCCCTTTAAAATAAAAAATTACTACTTTAATTCTTCAAAATTTATAAAAGTTTAAATTAATATATGGTAAAACTATAATTTACGGTTAAAATGTTAAAATTTTAATTTAGTCATTTTAAAAATCATAAAGATATAAGTTAATATAATGATGAAATTATAATTTAGTGCTCATAAAAATATATAACTTAATCTCGACCCCTCCTAAAAAACTATCTAGCTTAACCCTTGGATATTGGTATATTAAATTTAAATTCCATCATTTTTAAGTTATTTTGAGTTTATATTGTTTTTATATAACTTGTATAAAAATGTAAAAAAAAAATTGTTACTTTAAAAAAATCAGTTAAATCTTTTTCTGATTGTATTAATGTCGGATTAACTAATAACACTAACTCAATCAATAACTCAACAATTTTGATTCAAACAAGAATCTATACCCGACTCAACTCATTTTGACCATAGAAAGGCAACAGTCCAAACTTGAACCAACTTGAATGTGAAACAATACAATTTTAAAATGACCTAAACCAATAACTCAAAATTATTTGAACCTTAGTGTAAAACCTAGATGATAAAACTTGAATGATTTAAAATCGAAAATTTCAATTAATAAACACGAAAGGACCCATAATCCTAACCCTAAAACAATACTAACCTAAAATTAATCCAAATCTAAAATAGTATAAAAAATTCAAAACCCTAAGTAACGCAATTTAAAACCAACCTAACCCGTTGACATTGATTCTAAAATATACAAAGTCAACCCATAAGAATTAAAAGAGTTTTAAAATGTGAAGGTTTAAGAATCATACCCCAATTTTAATGGTGCCACAATGCTTGAATTCCCAGTCAAGTACGTAGTCGTAATTTCCCACGGTAGCTATCATTCTGACAACCAATGTTTTTTCTGGTTGCCCACTCCTTATCTACAAAATTCATTTCAAACAAAAAACCTAAGCTCAATAATTATTAGGTCAAACTGTATATGAAATTTTTTTAAAATAATTTAATGCATATTTTAAAAAAAAAATTTAACAGTTAAAAAGTCGCATAGAATACCTTACCACAGTTCCAGGGTTATTAATTTCAGCATGTCTCCACGCAATATCACCTGCATCCCTTTGAAATATGCAAATAACCTTTTCCATTTTCATAGCCTGTCCGTCTGCCCCTGCCACGTACCCGTCCATATACTCGGCATTCGCCGGACAATCGATCAATGGCTGCAGAGTGCTTGCGGATCGTCCAAACCCGAACTCTCCGATATCCATGAAAGTCCTGAAATACCATTCGCTTTCGGGGTCCATATACGGCACGAAGGTTTCGGACACATGACCCCTGTATAGAACCTGACGGTACTTCTTCATTCTCGCATCGAAAATCGAAGCTGTCGATATCACGGTCCCGGCTCGAGCATTGAATCCCACATGGAATTTCCAGTTACCCCATTTCACGTTGTTTCCTTCAATTTCGAACCCTTTTCCCGTCGCGTTATTACATGTGACCGGATCAATCTTTTTGTTCGATCGGAAATCGGTTCCCTCGGCTTTAGGTACAGGAACTCTGAATCGATCGATGTAGTTCGTGATACGCATTGAATCAACATCGATGAATAAACTAATCCCTTCGATCGGCCTTGCGTAGACATTAACCGAGCCTCATCGATAGTAACATGTGATCCGAAGAGTTCGTTTTGTCACCTTTTCGCCGTACCAACCAACGGTGAGTGGCACACAAGAAACTTCGGACATGTTTAAACCCCTATTCACAATTGATTTCATGAATTTTGGGTATTGAAAAGGCAGTCTACTAGCCTTAACAAACTCATTAAAAGTAAACGGAGGGTAACCACGACCGGTATAAACACGGTTCGATTCGATCGATCCACTGGCTAAATCAACAACGAGTTCCCGTGTCTCCCCTCCAGCTCGAACCACCACCTTAGCTCGTCGAAACTGAGCGTTTTTGTTTGTTTTCTTCGAACATAACCAGCTAAGAACATCGATTTTCTCCGGTTCTTCGAGATCGACGAAGTGATACGTAAGATTAGGAAGCGAACCGATACTCGATTTATCAACTATGAGCTTTATCTGGTTTAATTCAGTTGGGGTAAGGGGATCTAAAGGATGATGATGAAAAAGGCTCAGACTTGAACAAAATTGTAATAAAAAAGCTAAAAAAAACAAAGGAATAAAAGTCATGGATTCTGATTTATCTCCAAACAGAAACATTTGACTAAGCTGTCATGTTTTTAAGACAAAACTAAACTGTCTTGACCTATATATAAGGGAATATTTATGCATATAATAAAAAGTACCCAAAGGACAAGACTAGGTCCAACTGCTAAATTAATGGAGGGTTTGCTCACCACAAAAGCATAATATATAATCACTGCCAATTGCCAACTGCTCAATCTTCCCATTATAAAATTCCTGTCCTTTGAATATTCAATGCAGCCTCTGATACTTTCAACTCTTCTTTTATTGTTTGTTACTCTTTAAAGTCTTCTTTCGGTGGCAAAACGTGAGTAAATGTAGTAATTATATCAGGAGGTAAATTATATTTTATTTATTTTATTTAAAAATAAATAAATTAATCTCTTTATATTAGATTAAATAGTAAATTGATTATTTTATTAAAAATTTCGTCCATACGGTTAAAAATTAATCCTTGTCCATCAACGTGAGGTACATATGACACGTCATATATATATGTTATTATCTGATTATTACATGAGTCACACCAATTTCTAATATTACAAATGGATGTAATTTTTAATAGGAATAATTGGTTTGCTTTTTTATTTAACATACAAGAAATATTTTGTACATCTTTTTAGTAGAGAGGTAAAAATAAAATTTGATTCCAATTATATGAGGTTTCAGGTATTTTTACCACAAAATATGACATTCAGTTTGAGAGAATTAATTTGTTAAAATGTTGGAGGGCTTAATTAATTTTTTCAAAAAATTAAAGGATTTAATTAAAACTTCTAAAAGTTTTGAGAACACTAATAAGAATTTTCAAAATTTTTAAATTGTCTAATGATAAATTTTTTTTTAAATTTTCGAGGTCTCCTAGCATTCCCCCCTATATCTTTTTTACTTTTTTATTTTTTTTTGTAAATCGTATAATTCTATTGAATCTCAACTTATCTAAAATTGAATTATATCAGTCTTTCAATAAATAAATAAAACATTATTAAATTAATTTTTTCTATCCATAAAACCCGAATTCAAAACTTTATTTAAAAGATATTAAATTGTTTTTCCTTCACCTAGACTGGATATATATCAACGTTATAAATTAATAATTTTAACGCGGATCACGTCATTTGCATGATGAGATTATTGTGTAATAAAAATCTTCCTTTCTAAGCGGGACATTGCACATTGCCCCAAACTTTCAAAGGGTTACTTTGCTTGCATTAAGAGCAAGAATAACATGATTTACTTTGCTTAATATATATCTACATGTTGTCTTTTCTTATAATATATATTATCTGCAGAATGAAACATGTGCTGTGGTCCTGTAAATTACATAAGTTATTGAGCTGGATATATTTGCTGCAAAAACAAATTATTGTATTAATTAAAAATCTGTCGATTGAATTTTAATTTTATTAGCATTGATATTGTTGTCAATGAAGGGAGACTTGAGTTCGAGTGCGTTAAAGTGCATTATCCTCCTATTTATGAGTTATGGAGAGGCTATAAGTAATTCTACATATTATGTCAAAAAGATTAGATATAAAAAAAGTGAATTGAAGAAAATTTGATATTTAAGAAATAGGAAAATAAAAAGTCAATATGTTTAAAATATCTTTAAGTAAATACATTTATGCTTTTATATTTTTTAAGTGTAAATTAAATTATTAATAAATTTATTTTTTAGACACTTAATTTTAAAAAAGTTATAAAATGATTGACTAATTTTTTTAAAAATTTAAATCAGTAGAAAAATACATTTTTTAGATTCGCTGCTGTATAATTAATTTATACTGCTTGATAAACACTCACTCTCTTCTTTTACTCCCAAACATATTGTTTCCTTCCTTTCCTTTTAGATTTCTCCTTTCCTTTCTTTCAAGTTTCACCATTTTTTCCCTCTTTCTCTCTCCCTTTTCCTTTATACAAAATTGGTGTTAAATTACCTCACCATGTGGTGCAATTATGCAAACAAACAATTGGAGCGTAGCTATGGAGTTAGCAAGGGCCCGGTTTCTCTTAAAATGAATCTTTTTTCATCTATACTATTTAAAATTTTTAAAATTTTAAATTAGTAAAAATAAAATTACTCTTTGTCCTCTTTAAAAATGATAAAACATTAATTTATTCCTTTAAAATTTATAAAGATATAAATTATTTAAATAGTAAAATTATATATTTACTATTGTAATAATTAAATTTAATTTTGACTTCTCTAAATTTTTTTTTGACTTCGCATGTAAGTTATTTGGAGCATCATTTTTGTATAGACTAGCAAAGGTACGTGGCTTGGCCTGGTAATTTGGGCCCAATCCTTCCTAAATCCAATATCGTTGAATACCCTGATTTAGCATGGTTTTTTAGGGTTAAGTCCCTGTACTTGAAAGCTTTAGATTTAATCATTTTATTTTAATTTGGTCATTTTCAGTATTTATTTTTTTAAAATTTAAAATTTCAATCATCACCAATTGATAATTGTTAAATTCATTAAGTTGAGTTGTATTATTTCCGAAATTTGATATGGTAAACATATTATTTTCACATATTATTCACTAAAAATCTGATCAATGGATTAATAAATGTTATTTGCATCAAGATTGAAATTTTAAAATTTTTAAAAAAGAGAGACTTAAAATGATGCAATTAGAGAATATTAACTAAATCTACAATTATATGCATAGTATAGGACTAGTGATTGAATTTAACAAAACATGTAAGGTTTGAGGTAGGACTAAAATTTCAAATTTTTTTAAAAAAGTACAAAGATTAAAATTGACCAATTAAATGACTAAATTTAATCAAAATTAAAATACATGAATTAAATCTGCAACTTTTTAAAAATATATGGACTAATTTGAGCACAAAATTTTCTTTTGTTTTATAGTAATGGTGGGAAACGAGTTGAACTATTTTCAGCTGAAAATTCAGTTACAACATTATTGGATGAATAGAATTATTAACGATATTCGTTGTTAAACTATTATCACGAATTATACACGTAAGTTGAATTCTATCTGAGCGAAAAATGAGCAAACAAAGTTAAATATTTTCAATGTTTTATGTATTTAAAAGATAATTTTCTTATATTTATATTTAAACATTTTTTAAATAAGATTTCAAATAATGTAATCCGTCACGTAGATAACGGGGCAAGCCTTGATCTTAAAAGCGGTAAATATGTTTTTTAATCTCTTCAAAATTTATGAAAGTATGTGTTAGTATAATGATAAAATTACATATTATTAATCTTTCAAAGTTTATGATTATGTGACGAAGTAACTGGACCTAATCATTGGTTGAGCTGAGTTTAGGTTGGAACAATGTTAGATTTATTTTACGGCCAAACCTAAAAGAATGAGCTTAAAATTTTGTTCAAGTCTGACTCGATCTACTGCTATAATTTTTTTAATATTAATTTTAATATAAAAATAAGTTTTAAAAAATATAATAAATCAAATAAATTAAAAATATTAAAATAAATATTTATATTTAAAAAATATATACTTAAATTGAGACAGTACCCAAAATTTATTTAAGTCTAAAAATAACAAATTGAGCATCATGGTAGAAATTCAAGTTCTGATATAAGGAATGCGTGATAATTCTAACAATGAGTGGGGAAGGAATAATGAAATAAATAGGTTGCCCCCTCATTTCTGCTGTTACCAAACTCTGTTTCAATCAATACTTAAAACCATAATAAGGTTAGGTTTCAATAAAGAGTAGAGCAGTGTATTTGAATTATTATTCATTTAATAAAAATATTTATGTATTTTTTTAAAAATATTTATTTTTTAAAAATATTTTACTATAACCTGAATTAAAATTTAAAAACTCCTTTGTTAGTGTAGGAAATAATTTCTGATATTATAATATTTTTTATTTTAAACGTCTGAGTTGGAATTTGAGAAGCTTTATATCGCATAGATTTTAATCAAAGAAAACTATAAAAAAGAAAAGAAAAAGTGAGTAGTCTAGGAAACTCTAGAACGTAAAGCAAAGCTCCAACCCATTGTGTAGTTTCCAAGTGCTTAAAACCCTCAACCCTTCTCGCCTCTTCTACTCTCTTCATTTCTATTTCTTTGCCACCTTCTCCACCTCTCTACAATTCAACATTCTCTTAAAAACAAATCCTAATCCTAATCCTGCTTCCTGTTTTTTTTTTTGGCAGTTGCTTTTATCAGGTTTGCATTTTTCTATACTCTTCTCTCTGCTTATTGATTCCATAGACCTTCCTCTGTTTTTGGCCCTTTTTCTTTTCAATGCAGCATGGAATTATTGGATTTTGGATTGTTGTTGTTGTTGTTTTCTTTGAATGTTGAAGAAGTAAAGCATTTAGTTTCTTTACTTGGGTCGGTTTTGGTTTTTGATTTTTCATGCTAAAGTTGACGGCTTGATGCTACTTTGGTCCTGGGTTTGTATTGAAAATTCGAGAACTTGGTGTCAAAGTGATATTTTAATGGATGATTAACCTTTTTTATTTTTTAGGAAATTTCATTCTTGGGGTTTTATGATTTTAATGGCTTTGAATGGAAATATTGAAGTTAAGCTTAAGCTTTATGAGTTACGAAAGAAACAACCACTGATTTTCTTTATTCATTTTAAGGTGAACAATTTGACTGTGAGTTTTATGTTGATGGTGGGGTTTTGAGGTTTTAGCTTAGAAATATCTCGGGCTTGCTAAATTTTAACTGTTAATGGGAAATGATAGTACATTTCAAGTGTTTGTAAAAAGACCTAAATGAATGATTGTTTTATAAGTCTATAGTTTATATATGATGCTGTGTTGGAGACTAAAATGGTTGTCTAATTGTTGCTTGTGGGTTCTTAAAATGGGATGTTCACTAGACATGGATATTTTTCTATGGAAGTTTATTGTTATGCTTTTAAACTGGGTAAGGCATTCATAATAGTGTACGTTTTTAAGAATCTTTTTTAGGTACTCTGTGTTTCATCTGTTTGTCAACTTCATATTGTTTGCTATGGTTGTTTTTCTACCAGTTGTTTGTGGTTGCTAGAATGTTTAATTTATTGATCATGAATAGTGTGCTGATAAATGACATTGATGTTTAATTGTTTTGCCAGTTTGAAGAGATGGCTGAACCAGCGTACACCGTGGCATCTGACAGCGAAACAACAGGGGAGGAGAAATCTTCATCTGCTTTTCCAGAAATTGCAATTGGAATTGATATTGGAACTTCACAATGCAGCGTCGCGGTCTGGAATGGCTCACAAGTGGAGCTTCTGAAGAATACTAGGAACCAGAAGTTAATGCGTTCTTATGTCACTTTCAAAGATGATATTCCTTCAGGTGGAGTGAGCTATCAACTTTCTCATGAGCATGAAATGTTATCTGGAGCTGTTATCTTCAACATGAAGCGACTGATTGGAAGGGTTGATACCGACCCAGTTGTTCACTCAAGCAAAAGCCTTCCTTTTCTGGTTCAGACATTGGACATTGGTGTTCGTCCGTTTATTGCAGCCTTGGTGAACAATGTTTGGAGATCCACTACGCCTGAAGAAGTTCTTGCTATATTTCTGGTTGAGTTAAGAGTCATGGCCGAATCTCAATTGAAGCGGCCTATAAGAAATGTCGTTTTGTCCATTCCAGTTTCATTTAGTAGGTTTCAGTTGACTCGAATTGAACGAGCTTGTGCTATGGCTGGTCTTCATGTTCTTAGATTGATGCCTGAACCAACAGCTGTGGCATTACTATATGCACAGCAACAGCAGCAGATGATACATGACAATATGGGCAGTGGAAGTGAAAAGATCGCTCTCATCTTTAATATGGGCGCTGGGTATTGTGATGCTGCTGTAACAGCTACAGCTGGGGGAGTTTCTCAGATAAAAGCCTTAGCTGGAATAGCAACTGGAGGAGAAGACTTCCTTCAGAACATGATGCGCCATCTCTTGCCGAATTTTGATAACCTCTTCTCAAGCCGTGGAATTAATGAGATCAAGTCGATGGGGTTACTTCGAGTTGCAACTCAAGATGCCATACACAAGCTCTCTTTTGAAGAAAGTGTGCAACTTGATGTAGATTTGGGTAATGGGTTGAGAATATGTAAGCAGGTGAGCCGGGAAGAATTCGAAGGGGTAAACCAGAAGATATTTGAGACGTGTGAGAGTCTCATAATCCAGTGCTTACATGATGCAAAGGTAGAGGCAGATGATCTGACCGACGTAATAGTTGTGGGTGGCTGTTCTCATATTCCAAAAATAAAAAATCTTGTCAAGAGTGTATGTAAAAGAGAACTTTACAAAGGTATGAACCCACTTGAAGCAGCAGTCTGCGGGACAGCTCTGGAGGGGGCAGTAGCTTCAGGCATCAGTGATCCTTTTGGCAACTTGGACCTCTTAACCATTCAAGCCACACCTCTTGGAATAGGGATACGTGCTAATGGGAATTCATTTGTGCCCATTATACCTAGAAACACTACAATGCCTGCTCGCAAAGAACTGGTCTTCACAACTGTCAATGATAACCAGACTGAGGTATTGATAATTGTCCATGAGGGTGAAACAGAGAAGGCAGACGAGAATCATCTGCTTGGCTATTTCAAGATTAGTGGAATTCCACCGGCACCTAAAGGAGTTCCAGAGATAAATGTCTGCATGGATATTAATGCATCAAACGTGCTGAGAGTTTTGGCTGGAGTCATAATGCCGGGTTCTCAACAACCTGTTGTTCCCGTAATGGAAGTAAGGATGCCGACTGTTGATGATGGGCACGGTTGGTGTGCAGAAGCACTGCATAGAGCATATGGGTCTACTCTAGACTTGATGACTGTCCAGAAGAAATAAAACTCGATGCTCTCTTCATCACATTTTACTTGAATGTTGTATGTTTTTTTCTTCCATTAGAGAATCAGTCTTCAGCAACAGTTCGTTGTAATGTGTTTTTTTCTTACTTGCATATATATATGTATATGTATATAGTTGCATGCGTGTGAGCTTGGTGTAATGAAATAAAGCATATAGCAGCAACTACTTTGGTGCTGTCTATGAATCCTAAAATGTATTTCAAAAGTACTTCTGACTCAAAAAGTTGTCTGTCTAGCATTTCGTCTGGCTTCGAAAGTGCTTTTGACCCCAAAAGCACTTTTGAGAACCAATGCTAAACGAAGTCTAAATCAACTGTTTATATTTTAAAAGTTTGATGATGTCGCGAATGATTTCAGAAATACAGCTTGAAGAGATAAAAGTAATCAGAAAAACAGATCACAACTCTAAATCAGACTGAAATTCAACAATAAAATGAAGTGGCTGAACCTTTTTTTTTTCCTTTTTGCAGTTCAATTTTTGAAAAGGTTCTCTGAAGTGGACATAGAACAGGCAAATGTGCATTGTATATACATGAGATGAAATATAGTCTAAATAGAACCTCTCTGTAAGTAGTATCCATTCTGAATTTCATTCTATTTTGGTTGAATGATGATACTTAGTTGCAAGGGTTGTTTTCATCTAAGTGTTCAACTCTCTCATATGGATTGCAGATTGTTAAGTTTCATGGTTCCTAATTATGGTTTTGACCATACAACAGAAACTTTTCAACTTCTAAATGAAATTTAGTTTCTCAAATTTTATTCCTTTGACGTTTGAACCCTTTAAGCTACTAAACAAGGGTTCTTTGAGTCAGACCAGACCACATTGTTCTTCTTTCATGTTTAACCTTTATCCATTTATTATTATTATGGACATTGTCCTCTGTTGATTAGACAGTTTGGGAGAGGGAAATTACATAGACATAGTTTGAACCCTGATCACTGGGGTGTCAAGAAAGGGCCTTAATCACTGCTCCTTTATGTTATTGACCCATCACAAAGGGTGTTTAGTTCCAATGAGATATAATATGCAGCAACGCACGGAATCACATCATTGCCTACGTGTGGATATATGATTATATATCTGATATATAATCTTGTATCATACATGTCCGACTTCAAGTACGATAACCTTGAAATGCTCAACGAGACCGTTAAGACTTAGGAAGGGAGTTTTGAGCAAATTTATGTCCTTTTTTATACCAACTCAAGAGAGGAATATCCAAGCTTTATTTATAGTATAGAAGTTGAGTAACGGAAACTCTAAAACTAAAGCAAAGCTCTATTCCATTGTATTATTTGCAAGTGCTCAAACTCTCTACTCTTCTTGCCTCTTCTACTCGCTTTATTCTATTTTTTTGCCACCTTCTTCACCTCTCTCAATTCAACATTCTCTAAAAGACTCCTAATCTTGCTTACTGTTTTTTTGCAGTTTCTTTTATCAGGTTTGCATTTCTCTTTACCCTTCTTTTCTCCTTATTGATTCAATAAAACCTCTGTTTTTCTTTCTTCTTTTCAGTGCAGCATGGAATTATCAGATTCTGGTTTCCTGTTCTTCTTTCTTCTTTTCTTTGAATGTCCAAGAAATAAAGCATTTAGTCTCTTTAACTGTGGGTTATTTTTGGTTTTCATTTTCATGCTAAAGTTGACAGCTTGATGCTTCTTTGGTACTTAGGTTATATGGGTTAGTATTGAAATTTCAAGAACTTGGTTGTCAAAAAGAATTCACTTTTATGATCTTTTGATGGATTATTAACCTTTTTTAGGGATCATTCTTGGGGTGTTATGATTTTTATTGGCTTTAATGGATGTGTTGGAAGTTAAAGCTTAAGCTTTATGGTTATGAAAGAAAGAAACAGCCATTGATTTTCTTTGTTCATTTTAAGGTAGGGGTGAGTAAAATCCGATTCGATTCGAAAAACTACGTCATTTTGATAAATGTTTATCTTTTCTAAAGTTAAAAGTCAAAACTATTAAGTTAAAAGGTAAAACTACGTTGTTTTGATAAAGTTTACTTAATTTGTTTTGATAAAGTTTACTAATTAAGTTAAAAGGCAAAACCATTATATTATTTATGTTGTTAAATATTTTTATACTTCGTTTACTAGTTAAATAATCGGTTCATTTAAGTGCAACAGTGCAACATTGAGTATGAATAATAGGATTCGTTAACTCGACTCGACTTGACTTGAAATTTTTTGACTCGATTCTATCCGATTCAAAAAAAATTCAAATTGAGTTCGGTTGCTAAAATAGGATTCGTCAACTTGACTAACTCGAAATTTTTTGACTCGATCCGACTCGAGAATACTCACCCCTATTTTAAGGTGTTGATGGTGGAGGTTTTGAGGTTTTAGCTTTGAAGATTCTCTGGCTTTTTAAATTTTGAGTATTAATGTGGAATCATAATGCATTTCATGTGTTGTAAAAAGATTTATATGAATGATTGTTTGTATAATTCTCTAGTTTACATTACCATGCTGTGTTGGAGACTAAAATGGTTGTCTAATGGTTGCTTGGGGGTTCTTAAAATGAGATGTTTACTAGATATGTATATCGTAGATTACTTTCTCATATTTTTACTTGCTGGTATTTACATTGATAATAGTTTACATTTTAAGAATCTTTTCGAGGTAATCTGTGTTTCATCTGTTTGTGAACTTGGGTTTTCATACTTGGTAAAAGGAAAGTTTAGTTTTGATAAAAGAAATGAAAGTATATGTTCTATGGTGGTGGCATTGTATACTATATGTGAACAAGGACTTATAGTTTCTCTAAATTTCTTGTTATTTACAGAAATCTTTTGGGATCAAGAGAAAATGCTTGTTCATCTGATTCTGACTTCATATGTTTTGCTATGGTTGTTTTTCTACGAGTTGTATGCGGTTGCTAAGGCATCTAATTCATTCATCATGAGTGTTCTGATGGATGTTGTTGCTGTTTAGCCATTTCGCTAGTTTGAAGGAATGGCTGAAGTGGCATACACCGTGGAACCAGACTGTGAAACAACAGAGGAGAAATCTTTATCTGCTTTTCCAGAAATTGCAATTGGAATTGATATCGGAACTTCAGAATTCAGTGTCGCTGTTTGGAATGGCTCACAAGTGGAGCTTCTGAAGAATACTAGGAACAAGCCGTTAATTTGTTCTGATGTCCCTTTGAACGATGATATTCCTTCTGTTGGAATCTTTCTCATGAGCATGAAAGGTTTTCTGGAGCTTCTATCTTGAACATGAAACGACTAATTGGAAGGGTTAATACTGACCGACTTGTTCAAGCAGGCAAAAACTTTCCTTTTTTGGTTCAGACATTGGACATGGGTGGTCGTCCGTTCATTGCTGCCTTGGTGAACAATGTTTGGAAATCCACTGCACCTGAAGAAGTTCTTGCATTATACCTGGTTGAATTAAGAATCATGGCTGAATCTAAATTAAAGCGGCCTATAAAAAATGTCGTTTTGTGTATTCCAGTTTCATTTAGTCGGTTTCAGTTGACTTGAATTGAACGAGCTTGTACGCCGGTCTCCACGTTCTTAGATTGATACCTAAACCTGCTGCTGTGGCATTACTATATGCACAGCAGCAGCAGCAGCATATGATACATGACAATATGGACAGGGGAAGTAAAAAGGTCGCTCTCATCTTTAATATGGGTGCAGGGTATTGTGATGTTGCTGTAACAGCTACAGCTGGGGGAGTTTCTCAGATAAAAGCCTTAGCTGGAAGTGCTACCGGAGGAGAAGACTTCCTTCAGAACATGATGTGCCATCTCTTGCCGAATTTTGATAGCCTCTTCTCAAGCCATGAAATTAATGAGATCAGCTCAATGTGGTTACTTCGAGTTGCAACTCAATATGTCATCCACAAGCTCTCTTTTGAAGAAAGTGTGCAAATTGATGTAGATTTGGGTAATGGGTTGAGAATATGTAAGCAGGTGAGCCGGGAGGAATTCGAAGAGGTAAACCAGAAGATATTTGAGAAGTGTGGGAGTCTCATAATCCAATGCTTACATGACGCAAAGGTAGAGGTAGATTGTAACTTCCCCTAACCCTATACCGTCGTCGGAACAGTGTTACGAAACATTATCTGTAACGACCCAAATTTCAGTGATATCGGAATAGTGATTTGAGATCACTAAATCCGACAAGTATGTTTGAAAATTTAATAAATTAATAATTATGAGTCAAGTGTGAATTTAGAAGAATATTGAATTAGTGAATTTTGTGTTAAAAAAAAAGAGAGAGAGAAAAGAATTTAATAAGTAAATTGGGTCTAAAACGAGGTATCAAGACCTCGAATGCATAATTCGAGCCATAAATATTTTTAAAAATATTTATGGAGTGTAAATAAGTTAGTATTAAAGTTTCGTTAGAAAATTTTAACGTTTGGATAGTCAATTAATTAAAAATGACTAAATTGAAAAAGGTACAAAACTTGATAAAATGATTAAATAGCTCAAGTGTTAAATGAGGGAGGACTTAAAAGGAAAATTAGCGAAAAGGGAATGGATGAGGCGGCATAAGCAAGAAAAAAAAATCTGGAATCAGGTGAGCTAAGGGTAAAATGGTAAATTTTACAAAATTAAACAAATAAATTGAAATTGAAAGAGATTTCTAGGCCATTCTCATAATTTCGGCCAGACAGCCATGGGAGAGAGCTTTTAAGCTGGTTTTGCACAATTTCACTGCATGTGAGTCTATTTCTTGCCCTTTTCTTATATTTTTTTGTATTTTTAAGACTTTTGCAATTAGGTCCAATCATCTAATTCATTAGTTTTTGATTTGGTGGGTGAAATTGGAAGTTACCCTGGATGAGTAAGGGTAGTATATGATGAATTATTATGAAATTTAAGTTCTAATTTCATATTAAGGTTGTTTTATTAAGTCATTTTGATAGAAAATGGTATTTAGGACCTAATTGTGAAAAAGTTGTGAATTAGATGTTGGTGTTGAAATTCAGAATATCAAAGGTTTTGAATTAGTTTATAATGATAAAATAAAAGTGTTAATTGAGAAAAAAATTAGTTCAATTGATGGGTGAATTGAGTAGGGACTAAATTGTAAAAATTGTAAATTTTGGGGTAAAAGTGTAATTTTGAAATTTGAACAGCATAAATTGTGAAGTGAAATAGAAATCAAATAAATGCTAATGAGTAGAAATAATTTATATTATAGATCAAGAGAAACGAGATTCAAGTCGTGATCGAGGGAAAAATAAAGTTTACGAGGAATAGGCTCAATTGCTAATATTTTATATCGAGGTAAGTTCATATGATTTTTAATAATGCAATGTGTAATTTAATGTTTTGAAATAAAAATTTCATGAATGATATAGTATATTATTGCATATAAAATGTCATTAAACTGTGATAATTGTAAAATGATATTTGAATAAAAGTACAAATTAAATGGAACAACGGACTTGAGTACTTTCATTTAGTGGCTAAGACGAATTGACGGAAAAGACCATGGTTGGACCATGACAGCATGTGAAATGTGATTTCCGTATAAGACCATAGCTGGGCTATGGCTTCGGACAAATGTGATATGTGCTTCCGTATAAGACCATATCCGGGATATGGCATCGGTGTGATATGTGCTACTGTATAAGACCATATTTGGGATATGGCATCAGTGTGATATGTGATCCGTGTAAGACCATGGCTGGGTTATGGCCTCGGTATGTGATATGTGACTATGTGCAAGACCATAGTTTTACTATGGCATTGTGATAATGAGGTACTCAATTCCGTAATCGTTCCCTAATTTGATTATGAACGAAAATGTAAAATAGCCCGAAAAGATTAAGAATTGGTGAATACTATGAAAATGACACGATTTGGAATAAGTTCTTGATACTTGATGACATTGAGATTATGGATCTATGCTTATGAAGCATAATTATGTGTTCTTACCATGATGGATGAAATGATATTGTATGGATTTAGTGAATAATAGTGGTGAATGAATAAATATAGCCTTGGCAGTTTTGGGTTACTGCAGTAGTGTAACTTTTGAAATTCACCATAAATTGTGGAAATTGAGTTAAGGGCTGAATAAAATATGAGATTAAAGCCTGATGAGTCTAGTTTCATATAGAGGAAATGGTGCATGCAATTGAATTTTATGTTATAAGATATTTAAATTGTTGTGAGACAGAGTTTGAATGACTTTGAGATCCCCTGTTCTGATTTTATAAAATCATTAGAAATTTTAAAAAAAAAATTATGAGTTTTAATTTATATATTTAAAATCCTTATCGAGTCTATTTTCAAGAGGGATAGACGGGAACATCATCCAAGTCCCGAATTATGAGATAAATAATTTTTAGTGAAGAGAGATCAGAACTGTTGGATAGCGAAACAGGGGAAACTTTAATGAATAAACTGTACTAAATGGCTAAACCAAAAATTCTGAAAATTTTATGGGAGAAAGGTATATGAATCTAGTTTCAATGAAAATTAATGGAACTTAATTTGGAGTTTCGTAGCTCCAGAAATAAATTATTTAGTAAATGTATCTCGATAAAACAATTTAAGCTGAGTATGTATAATTGTACAATTGTGGTGTTTTATCTTAAAAGCATGTTGGTAATTGCTTATTAATTTCATATGGACTTACTAAGCATTTATGCTTACTCCCTCCTTTTCATTCCTTGTAGTTTTAACAAGCCAGCTCGGAAATCGGGAACGGTCGGAGGCCCACTCACACTATCCGTAAACCATCTTGGCATAATGGCTTGTATATTTTGAGTATGGCATGTATAGCATTATAATCATTTTGTATATATGGTCTTATGATATGGATAATGAGTGGTATGGAAATGCTTGGTAATGATTAGCCATTGGAATGGCTAATCATGATCATATTTGGTGTTATGTATGCTAAATTGCTAGCTAATCCATGGAAACCATGAAATAGGCAAAATTTACCATAAAATAGATTCAGACAGCAGCAGTGACGTGAGTTTGAAAAATCATTAAAAATAGTAGAGATACAATTAGATGATGAATAAAATATGGAATTGAAGAATTGTGAGTCTATTTTCATATGGATGGAACAAAACAGGTATATGAGTTATATTTTATGAGAAGTTTAAATTTTTGTGAAACAGGGGCAGAGCGATTTCTGGATCCCCTGTTCTGACTTTGGAAATTCACCATAAATTGTAAAAAGATAATTAGAAGTCATGTTTTATATGTACAGATTCCTTATTGAGTCTAGTTTTATTAGAAATAAACGACATAGTCATTTAAACTTTGTGCAGGGAGATATCTAATTCGTAATACACAGAGGTTAGAGCAGTCGAACCCTAAAACAGGGGAGACTTTAACTAATAAACTGTACTAATTGGCCTGACCAAAAATTCTAAAAAAAAATTAGTAGATATATATATGAGTCTAGTTTAAGGAAAAATTTACAGAATTTGATTTCGAGTTTTGGAACTTGAGATATGAATTTTTAAGCAACTATGACGCAGTTGGACAGCTTGTCCGAATTTGTTTAAGTGCTCAAATAAGTTTAGTAATGCCTCGTGCTCGACTCCGGCGACGGTCTCGGGTAAGGGGGCGTTACATTATCAGTCAGTACAGTCCAATTTCAGTCATTAATTAAAATAAATATTCATACTCATCCTAGTTTTAAGATGTCGTCCCTTTAATGGGCCTTCGCGGTCCAATATGGACAGTAAATTTAATTTGGAACTAATTTAGAATCAATACGAATTTTTTTTTATATATTTCAAAATTCATACTATATACCATTGCCAACCATAATTTACTTAGTTCATCAATACTTTTACAACTTAAATGACTCTCATTAAACATCCTAGGTACATGCCATTATCAATACTAAACATACTTTACCTCATTGAATTCGGGATCGGCCTAGAATGCTGATTCGACAGTCTAGCCTTAACTTAACCTGCGCACGGAAACAAACCGTACGTTGAGTATACACTCAGTGGTATTTCTATAATCCGAACACTTGATAATATAACAATTAAACTTAAAATCACAATAACAAATATAACTATTCATTTATTTATTTTATAGATAAGTTTCATTTACTTACCATAAAAATTCTATACAAGCCATATAACAAACACAACAACATATTTGCTCAATTCTTTTCATTTGCTTACCGTATAAATTCTTTACAATATATTCACAATTCATTTGTATTTCCACTTTACTTCTTAACAATATACCATTTTAATTTATTCTAACATCAATCATCATCCATTTGAACTTCACTCATTTCATGAACCTTTTGGTTCAGGTTTTCAATCTCATATCTCAATTTCAATTCTCAATTCAATTTTTCATTTAATTTCAATAGCTCAATCAATCAAATTCACTCGATTTATCTTTTCACTTATTTACCCCTATTAATAAGACTCGGACTCTGATAGATACGTGGATTCCTCCCAAACACACCAGAATATCCAACCCAAACACACCCGGAATATTATAAATCCTCCATAACACACCAGTATATCATATCCTCCCAAACACACCAATAAGGCATTAAATGCCTCTTCAGATAAACCGAAGTATATAATAACAGAAACATCTTCTCGGCCGAACTACAAATCTCTTCATCACATCATAAATCCAATGGCATGCCATTTGTATCCAATCTAGTCCGATACTGTTAATAGGGTATTCGATTCACTTTCTCAATTTAATAAATCTTTCATCAATATACCATTCTAATAATCACATATATTCACACATTTTCATAATTTCATATATTTTCATTCAATTCAACAAATATATTTCAATTATTCACATTAATTCATAATTTAATACAACTCAATTCACTTTTCAATATCAAATATTCAATTATCACAAATCTCATATATTCATATCAATTCCCTCATATTCCAATCAATATAATTTTTCAATATAACATTCATTCAATATTCAAATTTTTACATAAATCATATATATAATTTATATTTCAATCAATATAAATTTGATAAATTCATCACATACCAAAATCAATTCATTTCAATTGTAAAACATCATAATTCTAACATTAACAATTGTCATATGTATATAAATATAACAAATAATGACTGAGTTCGGATTATAGAAATACAAACCGAAATTTTCGAGCTAACTCCCGTTGACTTTGTCTTGTCCTTCCTTAGCCGAGATTTTCGATACCACATTGACTATTAAAGTTTAAAGCTTCAAAACCTTGATTTTCTCTTTTCTCCTTTTCTTTCTTTCTTTCCTTTCTTTCTCCCCTGTTCTTCTCTGTTTCGTTTGCTTTGTTTTTCTTTTTCATTTCATTTATTTCTTTATTTTATTTCTTTATTTTATTATTAAACTATTATAATATTTATTATTTATACATGTGTATATTTATTAATACACATGTATTAATTTTTCACCTTACACTTGTCATAACTTTTATTTATTTAATTAATTAATATAAAATAATATTAATATAATATATTTTAATTATAATTATTTTACTTATATAATAAGTAAATACACATGTATAATACATGTGTACCATTTATATTTGTACACATTTAACTTATTTTAACCATACATTTGTCACCCCTTTTTGGCTTATTTCTTATTTAGTCCCTTCACTTTTCTTTATTCTATAATTAAACTTTCACACTTAATTCAATTTAATCATTTCTACTAATTACTCTTAATTAAGCTAAATTTACTTAATTAAAGTCTAATTAACCGTTCAATTGACTTCGTAAATATTTTTAATAAATATTTACGAATTTAATTTTTTAGAAATAGAGACCTGAAAATTCACTTTCCCGATAACCATAAAATTTGGGTTATTACATAGATGATCTGACCAACGTAATAGTCGTGGGTGGCTGTTCTTATATTCCAAAAATAAAAAATCTTGTCAAGAGTGTATGTAAAAGAGAACTTTACAAGGGAATGAACCCACTCGAAGCAGCAGTCTGCAGGACAGCTCTGCAAGGAGCTGTAGCTTCAGGCATCAATGATCCTTTGGGTGACTTGGACCCATTACCATTCAAACCACACCTATCGGGATACAAACTAACAGGAATTCATTTGTGTCCATTATACCTAGAAACACTACAATACCTGTTCATAAAGAACTGATTGTTACGACAGGAAATGATAACCAGAAAGAGGTATTGATAGTCATCTATGAGGGTGACGCAGAGAAGACGGAAGGGAATCATCTGCTTGGCTATTTCAAGATTGCCGGAATTCCTCCAGCACCTAAAGGAGTTCCGCAGATAAAAGTCAGCATGGATATTAATGCATCAAATGTGCTGAGTGTTTTTGCTGGATTAATAATGACAGGTTCTCAACAACCTGTAGTTCCCATAATGGAAGTAAGGATGCCGACTGTTGATAACTGTTACTGTTGTTGTACGGAAGTACTGCATAGAGAATATTTGTCCACTCTAAACTTCATTTGATTTGAATGTTGTATGTTTTTTTGGTCCATTAGAGAATCAGTCTTTAGCAACAGTTTGTGTAATGTGTTTTTTCTTACTTGCGTATGTATATATAGTTGCATGCATGTGAGCTTGGTATAATGAAATAAAGCATGTAGCAGCAACTACTTTGGTGCTATCAATGTATCCTAAAATGTTTATGATGTCGAAATAGATTGACAGGAATGTTTGAGCCAACACTAAATCAACTTTTTTATGTTTCTAAAAGTTTTGATGTTGTTGTCAATAGAATGATTTCAGAAATGCAGCTTGAAGAGACGAAAGTAAACAGAATATGTTTCCAGAAATAGTAAGTAAACAAATTACAATTCTAAATCAAACTGAAATTCAACAAAGCGAAGTGGCTTAATCATTTTTCTTTCTTTCTTGCAGTTCAATTTTTGAAAAGCTTCTCTGAAGTGGACATAGAACATGAAATATACATTACATGAGATGCAATCTAGTCTATGTAGAACCTCTCCGTAAGTAGTGCCCAGTCTGAATTTCATTCTCTTTTGGTTGAATGATGATATTTAGTTGCAAGGGTTGCTGTCATCTAAGTGTTCTAATCTCTCATATGGATTGTAGATAGTTAAGTTTCATTGTTCCTAATTATGGTTTTGACTAGACAACAGGAACTTTTCTACATCTATATGAAATTTTCTCAAATTTTCTTCCTTTGAAGTTTGAACCCTTTAAGCTACAAAACAAGGATTCTTTGAGTCAGACCAGACATGTCTAAATTTATTATTACTATTATTATTATAATGGACATTGTCCTCTGTTGATGAGGCCACTTGGGAGAGGGGAATTACATCGACATAGTTTGAACCTTGATTATTGGGGTGTCAATAAAAGGCCTTAACCATTGTTCCCTTGTGTTGTTGACCCATCACAAAAGGTGTTTAGTTCCAATGAGATACAAAATGCAGAAACACATGGGACTGCAACAGTGCCTACATAGATATATGATACATATCCGGCTTCAAGCAAACATAACTTTGAAATGCTTAACGAGACCTGCAAGACTGAAGGAGGGAGTTTTGAGAAAATTTAAGTCCGTTTTATACCAGCTCAACAGAGGAAGATCCAAGCTCTATGTATAGTATAGAAGTTGAGCAAAGGAAACTCTATAACGTCAAGCAAAGCGCCATTCCATTGTATTATTTGCAAGTGCTCAAATTCTCAACTCTTCTCGCCTCCAATACTCTCTTCATTCTATTTCTTTGCCACCTTCTTCATCTCTCTGCGATTCAACATTCTCTAAAAGACTCCCGATCTTGCTTACAGTTTTTTTGCAGTTTCTTTTACCAGGTTTGCATTTGTCTTTACTCTTCTCTTATCTTATTGATTCCATAGAACTTGCTCTGCTTTTCCTTCTTCTTCTTTTCAATGCAGCCTGGATTTATCAGATTCTGGTTTCTTGTTTTCTTTTAATGTCCAAGAAATAAAGCATTTTGTTTCTTTTACTGTGGATTGGTTTTGGTTTTTAATTTCTTTTCATGCTAAAGTTGAAAGCTTGATGCTTCTTTGGTACTCAGGTTATATGAGGTAGTCTTGAAAATTCAAGAACTTGGTTGTCAAACAGAATTCAGTTTTATGATCTTTCGATGGGTTATTAACCTTGGTTTTTGTGAGTTCCATTCTTGGGGTTTTATGGTTCTGTTGGCTTTGAATGGAAGTGTCGGAAGTTAAAGCTTAAGCTTTATGAGTTATGAAAGAAAGAAAGAAACAGTCATCGCTTTTCTATATTTATTTTAAGGTGTTCAATTGTTTTGCCAGTTTGAAGGAATGGCTGAACCAGAATACATCGTGGAATCTGAGTGTGGAACAACAGAGGAGGAGAAATCTTCGTCTGCTTCTTCGGAAGTTGTTATTGGAATTGATATCGGAACTTCACAATGCAGCGTCGCTGTCTGGAATGGCTCAGAAGTGGAGCTTCTGAAGAATACTAGGAACCAGCCGTTAATTCGTTTTGATGTCCCGGTCGATAATGATATTCCTTTAGGTGAAGTGAACTATCATCTTTCTCCTTACGATGTTTTTTCTTTAGGTGAAGTGAACTATCATCTTTCTCATAAGCATGAAAGATTATCTGGAGCTTCTATCTTGAACATGAAGCGACTAATAGGAAGGGTTGATACCGACCGAGTTGTTCGCGCAAGCAAAAACTTTCCTTTTTTGGTTCAGACATTGGACATGGGTGTTCGTCCTTTCATCGCTGCCTTGGTGAACAATGTTTGGAAATCCACTACACCTGAAGAAGTTCTTGCATTATATCTAGCTGAATTAAGAATCATGGCTGAATCTAAATTGAAGCGGCCTGTAAAAGACGTCGTTTTGTGCATTCCAGTTTCATTTAGTCGGTTTCAGTTGACTCAAATAGAACGAGCTTGTACTATAGCTGGTCTCCACGTTCTTAGATTGATGCCTGAACCTGCTGCTGTGGCATTACTATATGCACAGCAACAGCAGCATATGTTACGTGACAATACGGGCAGGGTAAGTAAAAGGATCGCTGTCGTCTTTAATATGGGTGCGGGGTATTGTGATGTTGCTGTAGCAGGTATAGATGGGGGAGTTACTGAGATAAAAGCCTTACTTGGAAGTGAAATCGGAGGAGAGGACTTTCTTCAGAACATGATGCGCCATCTCTTGCCGAGTTTTGATAAGCTTGATATCAATCAAGTCAATGGGGTTACTTCGAGTTGCAATTCAAGAAGCCATTCACGAGCTCTCTTTCCAAGAAAGTGTACAAATTGATGTAGATTTGGGTCATGGGTCGAGATTATGCAAGGAGGTGAAACGGGAGGAATTCGAAGAGGTAAACGAGTATATATTTTTCAAGTCTGGGATTCTCATAGTCCAGTGCATGCACGATGCGGATGTTGACGTGGAGGACCTGACCGACGTAATAGTTGTCGGTGGCTGTTCTTGTATTCCGAAAATAAGAAATCTTGTCGAGAATTTATGCGAACGAGAAATTTACCAAGGAATGAACCCGCTCACAGCAGCAGTCTACGGGACAGCTCTGGAAGGAGCGTTAACTTCAGGTATCGATGATCCTTTGGGCGACGTGGACCTGTTAACCTCTCAAGTCACAACTCTCGGAATAGGGATACGAGCCAACCGGTCTGAATTTCTGCCCGTTATACCTCGAAACACTACAATGCCTGTTCATAAAGAAATGATCTTCACAACCGTCAAAGATAACCAGACCGAGGCATTGATAGTCGTCTACGAGGGTGAACCAGAGATGGAAGACGAGAATCATCTGCTCGGCTATTTCAAGATAACCGGAATTCCTCCGGCACTTAAAGCGGTTCCAGAGATAAATGTGGGCATGGATATTAATGCATCAAATGAGCTGAGTGTTTTGGCTAGACTCATAATTCCAGGTTCTCGACATCCTCTAGTTCCCGTAATGGAATTAAAGATGCCGACCGTTGATGACGGGCACAGTTGTTGCGCCGAAGTACTGGCCAGAGCATATGGGCCTACTCTGGACTCAATGATAGTCCGAAGGAAAAATCATTCGATTTAAATGTTGCATGCATGTGTAATGAAATCAAGAATGTAGCTCGTTCGTGTGAACGTAACTTCTCTTCTTCACTACTCTTGTCGAGATCTACAAAAACTTGTTGGAAATTATGACACATTTCCCTATTACCACAGATTAGAGCGAATTTAATATAATTACATTTTTTTAAAATAATTTTGTTAACATATTTATTCTTTAATCTATAAATAAAAATATAATATATTTTAATATATTTAAACTCACGTTATCTTGTATTTGTAACAATAACAATATTAATCGAGCTAATAATCAATTATAAATATAATTACATATTTTAAATAATGATTGTATTGAAGAAAAAGTTTGAAAAGCAAAAGGTTCAACTTCTTTATAAAGGGAAATCGAAGTGACATTTACAATGAGTAAAATGCCGAGAAGAACCAAAAATCGTTGGGTCTTTGAACTTCTTATGATGATAGGTGGAGTTCAATTACTGGGTCAGCAAGCTATGCCACTGTGACACTCTTTAAAGTCACCCAATAGGACAGGTGTCCTATGGGGAGGGAGACTCTTGTAAATTACTTTTTTGTTTATTATTCTTTAAGGGTAAATTCCACATATAGTCATCTAACTATCAAATATTTTTATTTTAGGTATTCAAAATAAAATGTTTGTAATTTAAGCACCCATGTTACTTAGTTCAATCATTTTGATCACTCCGTAAGTTGATGTAACAATTAAAAATTTTAATTTTTAATTTTTACATATTGCATCAACTTAGTGAGGATTTTTTTTAAAAATATTCAAAATTTACAAATAGTCTCAATTTGATCATAATTATAAAATATTCAAAGAATATATATAAATAAATATTTTTAAAATATAATAATAAATTTAAAGATATATATAAAAATTTAAAATATTGTTGACGAGAAATAATAATAAATAACATAAAAATATATATAAAAAAACATGTTTTTCAAAAATTATAATAATAAATTTAATATTAATATTAAACAAAAATAATTATAATTATAGATTTTTTATTTTCTTAAAATTAGAATCAAATTGAGAATATTTGTAAATTTTGAAAGTTAACTTTTAAAATGCATGACTAAATCGATATAATATGTAAAAATTTAAGGGCTAAATTTATTATTATACTGATTTTTTTAACTATCAAGTCAACTTGCCTTTTGTGGTTTTGATGGGGTGAACAAAATGACCGAATTATATAACGTGAGTACTTAAATTGTAATTTTTTTTATTTTAAGTGCCTAAAATAAATTTTTTTATATATTTAAGTGACTATCTATATAATTACATTGAGATTTAATTACACTGTTAGATATTTATATTTTTTATCCATAAAATTGGAAGTGGAAATAAGAAATTCCAAATTTTTAGGCTTATTTTACTTAAAATACAAGAGTTGGACCCAGAAAAAGGCAAAAAGAAGCAACCCCACAATTGGAGTATTCTTCCCTATCCAAAACCTTGTTTTTAAAAGCAATAGATGAGAGTGCATGTAGTGTAGGAAACTAGAAAAAAAATGGGTTAGTATAATATTTGGTACTCTAGTTTAATTTTAATATTTAATTTGATACTTAAGTTTGGTTTCAATATTCAATTGGATATCTAAAAGAATTGGCCTTATGTGGCCCAATAAATATTTGACATATTTGCTTTAATAGGTTAGAATATGCTGTTAGCCCTTGTACTTCTATAGAATTTGAAATTCAATCCTTATACTTTAAAAGTTAAAAATTTAATTCTCTTACTTTTTCAATTTAAAAATCCTAGCTTAATCATTATTATCGTTGGTAATTTTTGCTACAGTTTTTCAATTTAGCCTATTTAATATCCTTCAATCATATACCATGTTACAAAGAGCAACCTAATCAACATGCTAAATTAACAAATTTTAATGAAAAATACTTAAGATTTTAATGATTAGATTGGGATTTTTTAAATGAAAAAGTAATAGAATTTATTTTTTGACTTTTTAAGTACAATAATTAAATCTCAAATTTTGTCAAAGTATAAGTACTAACAACATATTTTAACCACTCTACTAAAAAAACATATGTACTTAATTAGGACAAAAATAAATGCTTAGGTACCAAATTAAAATATTGAAGGTAAACTCAAATACTTAAATATGAAAAAAAAAACCTCTAAGTTTTAAATTGAACATCGAACCTAAACTTAAGCACTAAATCAGAACGAAAAAATCTCAAGTACCACAATAGACATTGAAACTGAACTCAGTTATCAAATAGTATAATAACCCAAAAAAAAATTGTGGCTTGAAGCATAAGTGAAGTTAGTGAGACAAAAAATGTGGCCAAAAGAAAAGTTAAGCAGAGCTCTGAAAAACCATAGCTGATTGGTAGGGTGGCTTCTTATTCCACAAGTGAAAATAAAATAAAATAAAAATGGGAGGTTTTGACAATGACACTGCACCAACATCAAAATCAATCCATGATTGGCAAACAAGTTAATGTAAAATTTTTATCAATAAAAGGAAAAAGAAAAGCCAAAATGTTGAACCATTAGACTTTTCTTTATCCTACTTATGTAACCAAAACCCTACAGTTTTTGTTCCCAGTGACCCTTTGGGGTGCTTTTTCTTATCATAGCCACTCCTCCTTCTTCAGATGGGGTGGCTTCAATCCCTGTTTTCTCCATTGAAGAAACTCTGGTTTCGTCTCCACTCAGCTCAGAGAAAAAGTATGTTCATTAATTTCCCTTCTATCTCTCTGCATTTTTCATGGTTTTTTTTTTCTTTTAAATTAATGCAGTGTTTCTCAGCAATGGGATTCTTAGATATAGATAAATTCGATCAAAATTTTTTAATTGATTTTTTTTTATAGGGAGAGGGATATACATTTTGTATGAAGATGTGAAATCTTGCCCTTGTGAGGATGTGCATGTTTTATGGTCAATACTGGTGGAATCAAATGCACCTGCTAAAACATTGAACTGATCAAGAACCCTTTTTCTGGGTATGATTTTTTCTAAAGAAGCAGATCTGTTGTACATAAATATATATATATATATATGATATATCCGTTTTCGGGTGAGTGTATTATACGAGTATGTATCCTATATGAGAAAGTTTAAGTCTTTTTTTTTATACTTGTATTCGAATATATGTTGAATGTAAATATTAAAAATTAAAAAATATAAGAAATTTGAATTACTCAGTATAATTATTTATGATTATTAGTGAGAATTTTCTTTTGGGTGTTGCATTGTCAATTTTCAGCAGTTAATTTCTTGTTTTCAATATCTATATTGAAGTTGACTAAAGCTTCTGAATGGATGTAATAACCTACTTAATATATTTTCATATCTTCATTTACACTAAAACAATGGGAGAAAATGGGACTGCTTTCACACAATTTTGTGAGTAGATTGGTCCACTCCAATCTTTTATGTAACAAAGATATTATACTTAAATCATACTTTATACTTTTTCAAGTAACACTTTGGTGCATTACAATTTTGGGGCAGAGAATACCATTTGTAGTACTTCAACCTCGACATTTTTTTTGGATGTTTTACTTGAAAACTTCAATCACTTGCTAATTGGATGTACAAGTTTTGTTTTAAAGTTTAACATATAAATAGGAAAATATAATTTATTTAGATTAATGGTTAAAATTTTTATCAAGCATAAGTTTTGTTCTCCTCCCCGTTATAATTAAATATGGTGAGATTAAAAACTTTGCTAAATATATATTCAGATTTTAATCGTAATTATAGTGGTAAGGTATGAATGAAAAATTATTATTAAAAACATTAAAATTTGGTATAATAAAAATTACATTAAATTATAGAAGGATTAAATATAAGGGAAATACAAATAGAAAGCATTGTGAATTTGATCTATGATCACTAGAATGAGTTTATGGTGTGGGCGGACAATGACGATAGGGGCTTCCAAACTATTATCTTTACCTCATATATTAGAAGTGTTCATAGGCCATGTTCAATTTATATTGGCTTCATATAAAATATTTATACCAATTTTTAAGCTTGGATTTAATTTGATCTGAAAAATGAGTTTACTTTTTTTTTTGTTTAAATCCTACTTAATTTAAGAAAAGTAAATTCGGGCCCAAACTAACCCGCCCATATTTATTTTTTTAGATTAATTTTTATTTAAAAAAATAAAATATATATATTCACTAAATACATTAAAAACGTTAAAATAAAAGTTTTAATACATTAAAAATATTTTAAAAATTATTCATATTAAAAAAATTATCTTAAATATAATAAATATTTTTTATATTAAAAAATAAATATAATAAATATTTTATTGTATTAAATATAATTTTTTAAAATTTATATTTTAGGTTGGATATTTAATTGAGTAAAATTTTTTAAAAATTTTAATAATGAGTTTAATTGTTATTGAATTAATAATTTAATATATATAATATAATATTTTTTTATAATATAACATATTTGGGTTAGACTTGGCTCGAGGATAAAAATAAAGATATAATTTTTTTTATAACAAAACATTTTACTGTATTATTTGAAACACTATTTTATTATTTAACACGATTAATTTCAAATTGTTTTGTCAATATGGTTTACTACTTACAGAATAAAACTATATTATTTAACATATTTTAAACACGTGATTTATACTTTATAATTCTAACAAAAATTATTAAGATGTACCAATCGACCACTGCTTAATAAATATTTAAAAATTCACCTTCTTCAATGTCATAAAATTTTCTTTTTCTTTTTTTTAATCTCAAAGTCGTATTAATTTTACTGTTATTAATTAAAATTCCATAAGTTTTCAGAATTGCAGATTACTCCTTTTAAAATTAATCAAGTATGTCAATAGAATAACTTAAATTAATTTAATCATTCTAAATAGAAATTGTTGATACAAGTTTTCAGTTAGGAGTTTAGTGATGATTCACTTGATATAGAGCGTGGACGGGAGTAAAGTCGCAAGTGATTAGGTTGGAGGAAGAGAGGTTATGAAAAGCTCCATAGGAGCTCAGTTGGTGGAGGAAGAAAAACCAATTTTCTAAGTCCTTGAGAGTGTATACAAAGAAGGTACTTAATGGAGCCTATGTAATAATACCTTATTAGTAATGTAACGTGACCAAAGATATTATTTATCTTTTCAGTCCCCCCTTAATCAAAGCTATACATAAGACTGTATGTTAGGATCGTCCCGATTAAGCAACGAACAAGTAAAAATAGTAGAAGAAATTGAGAAGATGAACACACAAATTTAACGTGGAAAAACCCCTCAAAAGAGGATAAAAAACCACGGGCAAAGATAATTTTACTATAATGGCAAAAGAATGAAGAGTACAAAAGATGGAGATAAAAACTAAACCCCGAAAACCCGAAAACAAAGAACCCTCAAACGTAAACACAAAATTCTCTGAATGTGTTATGAGTTCTAATCTAATGGGTGTCTCTTAATTCTAAGATTGTAAAGGAGCCTATTTATAGGCTAAATTAGTAAGTCAAATAAACTATACTAATAAATGCTAAATATATTATACTAATAAATACTAAATCTTCTAGAAAGAAAATATATTTTTGTTTAACTTGACTTGCAAGCAATCTCTTAGAATTTGGGTCACACAATTCTAACAATCTCCACCTTGACACAAATTCTTTCAATGCCATCTTTGCCAAAACCCGCCACGGGCCTATCTTGAACTATGCAGGGAATTAACTGAGTCGAATCTATGCTTAGAAGCTGGAAGACTTCTAGCCTTCGACTTGTGCACTGCCAAATCAAAACTAACCCGGGTCTGATTTTCACGAATACAGTGCCCTAACTTTTCAAAACCTGCATCCAAAAGAGAACCTCTCTTCAACGAAACGGTCATACATTTTTCCCTCCTATGACCAAGTTGCCTCCGCTTCAAATGAGTTGACTTTGACTCCGTAACGGACGAGGGACGTCCAATTTCACCGGTCACTGTAGAACCTTCCAGAATATAAAGACTGCCGGTTCTTTTACCTTTTAACAAAACGAGAGCTCCACGAGATACTTTAATGTCGCTCGACTCGATGTAGATTCTGCATCCTTTCAAGTCTAAAATACTCAAGGAGATGAGATTCTTTCGTAAATCAGGTACATACCTGACATCTGAGAGTGTCCTAATCGTCCCATCGTGTATCCTAATTTTAACAGTACCAATACCGATTATTTTACTAGATGAATTGTTTCCCATGTGCACAACTCCACCTTCAACTAAACTGTATGTGGAGAACCATTCTCTATTGGGACACATGTGGAAAGAACATCCTGAATCTAGGATCCACTCAGACGTAAGCTTGGAGTTATCGCTCGTTGACACTAACAAGAAATCATCACCGCCTTCATCGACCAAATTAGCACCAGCTACATCTTCCTCGTTACTCTCAGCAGCTCTTTTATTTCGCAGTTTATAACAATCTGCTTTGACGTGACCTAACTTTTTGCAATAGCGACACCTTTTGTCTCGTTTCTTTGATGCTACCAAAACGGAAGCTTGTCTATCTACTTTGCTATTCAAATCAAACTCATTGTCGAGTTTGTCTCTACTCAACAAATGACCCTTCACATCTTCGAACGAGAGTTTGTCTCTGCCATAAATCAGGGTCTCCCTGAAAGACTTGTATGAAGAGGGTAAAGAGCACAATAATAGCATAGCTTGATCTTCATCGTCAATATAATCCTCAACATTCTTTAAATCATTTAAAAGAGTAATGAATTGACTGATGTGATCTTTAAGAAGCTCACCTTCGTTCATGCGAAACGTAAATAGACGTTGTTTCAACACTAAACGGTTAGCCAGAGACTTAGTCGCATAAAGAGTTTCTAACCTTTTCCACAAGGCGAATGAGGTCTTCTCCATCAATACCTCTTGCAATACTGTATTCGCGAGGCACAACTGGATTGCAGACAAGGCCTTTTCATCAAGCTCTTCCCATTCTGTTTGATTTAGATTCTCAGGCTTTTTCCCTGTAACAACCTTTTTCAAGCCATTTTGAACTAGAATTGACATCATCCGAACTTGCCGCAGATTGAAATTTGTCTCACCATCGAACTTCTCAATTTCAAACCTTGTTGCTGCCATCTCTGACCGGGCTGATCTATGAAAGTTAAACTAGCTCTGATACCACTTGTTAGGATCGTCCCGATTAAGCAACGAACAAGTAAAAATAGTAGAAGAAATTGAGAAGATGAACACACAAATTTAACGTGGAAAAACCCCTCAAAAGAGGATAAAAAACCACGGGCAAAGATAATTTTACTATAATGGCAAAAGAATGAAGAGTACAAAAGATGGAGATAAAAACTAAACCCCGAAAACTCGAAAACAAAGAACCCTCAAACGTAAACACAAAATTCTCTGAATGTGTTATGAGTTCTAATCTAATGGGTGTCTCTTAATTCTAAGATTGTAAAGGAGCCTATTTATAGGCTAAATTAGTAAGTCAAATAAACTATACTAATAAATGCTAAATATATTATACTAATAAATACTAAATCTTCTAGAAAGAAAATATATTTTTATTTAACTTGACTTGCAAGCAATCTCTTAGAATTTGGGTTACACAATTCTAACACTGTAACACTATATAGGTCAATAGAGAAACCTTCAAATAAGGAGTTAATGATCTAATAGGACAAATCTAAAGGAACAAGCTGGGGTCAACAACTTCTTAATCCAGTGGCAAAAATATTATGTTGTAGGCATGAGATCTTTAGTTCAATCTCAAGCAATCCTATTCTTTTTTCCCACTTATAAAATATTAAATTGGATAAGAAGTGTTATATCAAAATATTAAGGTCCATTCTCAAATATTACTAACTTGAGTTAGTACAACATGGAGATACCTTACAAATCAACCAATAAGAAAATAACTTAATTTAAACCTTAAGCATAAAGGATAGATATATATTAATGTTCTTAATGGATCATCTCCTTCTTCTCATCTCATATTCCTTGCAATCTTATTTCTTTATTTATAAATTTTGAGAGATCAAAAAGTAATTTCATCATTACATTAATTTATAGTTTTATCATTTAAAAAAAATTAAAAACAAATTTGTCATTTAAAGTGAGCAAAGCTCAGGATGAGCCCCTTAGATTTACCCTGGACTAAAGCTAAACGTTAGGCTGCAACATCAAATGAATCAACATAGAAACCTCATAAGATTACCATATTCGAACAATGAGTTCATGACCAAACAGGATGAATTTAAGGGGTAGATACTGAGCTTTGCTCATTTTAAATGATAAATTTGTTTTTAATTTCTTTTAAAAATAATAAAACTATAAATTAATGTAATGATGAAATTATTGGCCAAAGTATTATAGAGGTTCATGTACCAAGATTCAAATTGCATTTTGCCCCCTTACTCAAAAAATGGGTCAATTAGTTATTAGATATTAGATCAAATAGCTAATTGGTCATTTCCGTTTAAAATTTCATCAATTTATACTGTTAAAAATTGGTGTGGCTGACGGAATAACCGAATAATGACACGTGGTTGCCACGTGTGTCTCATACTGACGTACAAGGACCAACTTTTAATAGTAGAATTGGATGAAAATTTTAACAGAAGGATCAATGTGCTCTTTGATCTAATGTACAAGGACTAATTTGTTTATTTTTTGAATAGAGATGGCAAAATACAATCTGCAAGAGCTTCTATGGTACATTTACGTAATATTATCTTTTAGCCCCTAACTTTTTCCCTACTTTCGCTCCCGTAATCGAGCAATAAGATTCAAACTCAAGCTCATGCCTTGGTCCAGTCATTAATAGATTAACAGTATTAGATATAATTCTAAAAGAAATTAATTTACAGAAGAAGATTGACCCAAAAATTCTACCAAAGTTAAAAAAGGCAGAATTACGCTGTACAAAGGCAACTACCTCTTACATAGAAGCCAATACTCCAATACTTAAATCACTCGATATATATATCCATAGCCTACAAAATATTAGGAGGAAATGCTTATAGAATCTAGTTTTCTACATTTCAAACAAAATTTACCCAAATATTGAAAGGTATAGCAAATAAGAATATGAAACAACGGCTACCAACATCATTATTTTACAATGAGTAGCAGACCATTCATCGAAACAATTAGACTGTTTCGACGACGGTGATGATGACTCCGGCACCGAGCTTATCGAACTTGGAACAACAAAAAAGGAAGACCTGGTACCTTTTCGATGGCGATGACACCGCTTCGAAGCTAACATGATATTGATCAAAGCCATGGTTGATAGTCTGTCTGCTACTTTTTGAGAGCCAAACGACTTAGGGGATAATATAAGGTATTATTTGGTACAAAATGGGAATGGATTGATTGTTACTTTACTATAACAATTTATAAAGATAGGTGTGGAGGTTTGTCAAATGAAGTAGCTTTCTATGCATTTTCTATGAAAGTTCCCATGCACTTTGATGGGGGCAAGTTCTTTGAATAATGATATGTCAGTTTTTTTTAGTAATAATAAATTTAATTCTTAATATTTGTATTTTTTTATCAATTTTGATTCTATTATTTTAGTCAAATATAGATATAACTTTTCATAAAAAGTCAAATCGCTTATTTTTAATAAAAATATTTATTAAAACCTTAATTTTTAACAACTATGGCATAATAACTTATGTAGTTTATGTTGACATGATATTATTTATCTTATATTTTATAATAACAAATAATTTAAAATTTTTAAAAAATACATTAAGTTCATCAAAATTAAAAAAGAAGAAGCATGAAGTACTTTTGAATTGTCATGTAGTTACCACTTTTAAAATTTTAAAGTTTTAGTTAGTATTTCTATTAAAATAAATAGCAATTAGAATATTCTTGAAAATTTGATGGTTATATTCACTCTTTTTAAAAGGTCAGGATAAAGTTTAACTAAAAAAAAATTAAATGTTAAATTGACAAAAGAGACAAACAAGAACGACTAAACTTATCATTGTGCCTTTTTGTTAGTGTGAATGAAAGAAACCGTGGGTAATTAATTGTCACATGTGGGAATGAAAGCTTTAAGTTGAAATAATAAAGTTGAATGTTCAATTCAAGTGACTCTTATTATTTATATTTGTAAAAAGAATGAATTTGTTTTAATAATTCTGTAATTGAGTTAACATCGAATCTACTTAAAAAAATATGAATTTGTTTTAATAATTCTGTAATTGAGTTAACATCGAATCTACTTAAAAAAATGTATTAAACAATATGTTTAAGATTATGATTTAGATTTAAAATATTGAATTTTCAATTAGACTAATCCATTAATTTAACGATCAATTTTCAATTTAAATGTTGAATGTTAGCTCAAAACTAAAATGAAGTATCTTTAAAATACACAAATCAAAATTTAAATATGTTATAATTACCACCAACTTAACTTGTGATGTGAAAAAATAATTTTAAAAAATTTTAATGATATTTTTATAAGATGTGAAATCTAAATTTTTAGGGTAGTATAAAATTTGATAAAAAATTTTGAAATGGACTGGTTATTTCAAAACACCACGTCACATGCTACTGTTTTTATTCAAAAACGCCGCTGCACTTTCCTGGAAATTTCCGTGTTGGAAGGAAATTGATGATGAAGAAAACACGTAGCCACTAACAATTGGTTGTGGACTTATGATTATTTATCTCTAATTTCTTAAATTAATATTATATTTAAATTAACAATAAATAAATGAAGGAAAAGTAGATTATATACGATCCAAAACTTAGTGCCATCATGCGATGATTCATGTTTTACATTTTCTTTAGTCAAAAAAAGTGATTGCCCCATTTCCATTAAAAAATTATTAATGGCAAAGTAGTACAAGGTCAATGTATCTTTTATTAGTGGTTTATGTCCAAGTAAAAAAAGTCTTTAAAGAATACAAAATAAATTAATAAACTTTTTATTAAATTCTTACTCGCAGTTATCGTTAAATAAAATAATAAATTAAATTTCTCTGTTTCGTCATTGATCACATTGATTGTTAAAATAAATTGACAGACTAATTAGATAGTGACACATGACTTTCTAATTTAATCTAATATTTTTCTTAAAAAATATTAAAAATCAGAAAAATTATAAAAAAAATATTAAAATTGATACAAATTTATTAAGATTATAAAAACTTATAAATATTATAGAATGTAAAAAAAATCTATTAAATTATAAAAATTTTATGAAATTAATAAACCTTATTTAAAATATTTAAAATTTAAAAAACATATTATAATTTGAAAAATTTTAATAAATTATAAAAAATTAAAACTTATATAAATTTATAAAATTATTTAAAAAATCATAAAATTTTGAACATGACCAATTAGCCCGAAATTGGTAAGGATATTTTTTTTAATATTTTTATCAAACAAAAATTTCATTATTCAACTATTAACATATGTTAAAATACAATATTCTAACTAAGATTTTTAGAATCGGACTAGTGATCGAACTGATCAACTTATTGATTTATTAGTTCAACTAATCCGTCCAATTCAATAAATAAAACATTAAAAAATATTGAAATATTAAAAAAAAAGAGTCCAACTATCTGGTTCCCATCTAACTATATGGTTCCCAAGTCAACCAATCTAATAGTTTTCTTTGGACAAATACCTTTTTTTTTTGGTCTAATTCGTCCAACTGACTTATCCGGTCTAGTTCAATTTTTTTTTTATATTTTTTATTTATTTATAATTTTTATAAATTTATATAATTAAATTTTTTTATAAATTTATGATTTCATAGAATTTTAATACATTTTTATAAAATTTTAAACATGTTTTACTAATTTTACAAATTTTTTATAATCTGTTAGATTTTTATATTTTTATAATATTTATATAATATTTTATAACTTTTTTAAGTTTATATAAATTTTTATTTTTTAATATTTAATAAATTTCTAATTTTTTTAATTTTTATGAGAAAAAAACATTATATTAAACTAGAAGCTAGCACATGTCGCCATTTGATTGGCTTATCAATTCTTTTTAACTGTCAACATGATCAATGACAAAGAATGTTAATAGAGAAGCTTAGATGATTATTTTAACTAACAACAATGTTAATAGAGAAACTTAGATGATTATTTTAACTAACAACATGAACTTAATTGAGTATGAATTTATTATAACAACTTAATTTAATTATTTTACATTTTCTTAAAAGTACAATAGATGGGTGAAATTATAAACCAGACGATAACGAGAAGAGGCTAAGGTGTTTATATTTAAATTTGGTAATTTTTAGTCTTATATTTTCAAAAATTGTAATTTTAATTTTGACCTATTTGTTAAGTTTTATTATTTTTTAAAATTTAATGTAAATATATTATTATATTTATAATTTTATGTTAATTTATTTTTTTCACATATTATTCTAAAACAAAATTAACTAATAGATTTAATGACTATCATTTGCGTTGATATTAAAATTTCGACTTTCGAAAAGTATAAAAACTAAAAATGATCGGATCAAAGAAAATAAACTAAATCTACAAGTTTACAAACAGTACCACAAGACCACTAATAGAATTTAACTAAACATATTTAACTGCTACGATTGGTTCAAGATTGAAATTTCAAATGTGTTTAGATACTCAAAATGTGTTTTTATTTTCAAATGAAATATCTAATTATAAATTCCGTTTCTTTTTATACAATTTTTAAGTAAAATGAGACAAAATCGATAAGTTAAATATAAGTTTTGACAAAAAAAACTTGAAGTCGTAGAAAAGTTAGTATAGTTTGAAAGTTTATTTTATTATTAAGCCAAAATAAAATGGGTTAATATGCAAATTTACCACTGTATTTTAGATAAAAATTTAAAATTGTCACTATATTTTACTTTTGTTAATATTTGCCATGTACTTTTGAACTAAAGATAAACTCACCATTCAACTTCAACTCCATATTGAATTTCACCACCTCACTTTTGTTTGTTTGAATTTTAAAACTAAAGGATGGTTTTTATTATTATTAAATTTTAGTGTTTAATTCAAATTCAAATTAACTTGAAGTTAAATTTAATAAAAACAATTAAAATATTTTATTTAAATAAATAAAATAATTAATTAACATGATAGTAATAAAAAATTATTATTTATAAAATCCATTTTTAAAAAATTGACATCGAATAGTAATAATTAATTAACATGACATTGATCAATTTCAATCTCTGTACTTTTTGAATTATTTAGTTTTAATTCTTATACTTTTCAAAAATTGAAATTTTAGTCATGACCTAAATAGTAGTAGTTAAATTCAATGATTAGTCTTGTACTATGTGTACAATTGTAGATTTAGTTCATATTCTCCAATTGGATCATTCTTAGTCCTTATACTTTTCAAAATTTAAAATTTCAATTTTGACGCAAATGATAGTCATCAATTTATTAATTGGATTTAAGTGAGTAATATGTGAAAATAACAAGCTGACAATGCATTATACATATGATAATATATTTATGCAATCATATTTTGGAAATAGAAAAACCTAACTTAACAAATTAAATGGTTGTTGTTTGATGAGTACTGAAATTATTAAAAAGTACAGAGACTAAAAATCACCAAATTAAAGTGCAAAGGCTAAATTCACAACTTTTGTAAAGTACATGGACTAATATCAGAATTTAACCTAAAATTTCGTACGAGGATAATCCAAACAGTTGGTTACAATTATCCTATCAACCAAACACAACCGAAAAAATACATCCCCTTTATCTACCCAAAACCCTAGTCAATTTTCTTCTTCATTTCAGCTTCAGCGCCGGCGCCTTCCAATACCACCCCCCCCAAGCGGAGCGGCGCTCAAAGAGTATCAGCAGCTTCAAATAAACCACAAATAAAGTAAGCCCTTAGTGCTCTTCTCCTTTTAATAAACTATTATATGCGTATATAACTACGTATAGTAATGTCTGGCTCTGTTTGCTTTTTTGTGCATGCAGAGCAATGGCGGACAAGGCTGTTACCATAAGAACTCGGAAGTTCATGACCAACAGGCTCCTTTCAAGGAAACAATTCGTGGGTTATTTTTTATTTTTTTATTTCATTATGACAAGTTCTAGCTTTCATTCGTTTTTTTTTCTCTTTCTTAGATTGCTTTATATTGTTTATTTACTGAGAAATGTAGGAAGAGGTTTGACTGAATGGGGTTTCGGTAAAAACTTGATTTTTTTTTTTGCCACAGATCATAGATGTTCTTCATCCTAGAAGACCAAATGTTTCAAAGGTATTTTAATAAGTTATTTCTGTTTTTAAGGTTCGAAGTTTATTTGTGTTTAACTAGCTTAAGTATGAACTGGAACGTAGGCTGAGTTGAAGGAGAAATTGGCTAGGATGTATGAAGTAAAAGACCCAAATTCCATTTTTGTATTCAAGTTCCGTACTCACTTTGGAGGAGGGAAGTCAACTGGTTTTGGGCTTATTTATGACTCAGTTGAGAATGCAAAGAAGTATGAGCCTAAGTATCGCTTGATCAGGGTAAAATCACTGCCTTTTTTCAAAGTTTAAGCATTATCAGTTAGATTAGTGACCATTTATTATTCATTTGATGTTCTTTATACTTACTGTGGCATTTGATTTGTCTAGTTGAACAATTACTTGGTATTATTTAGGTCTTCAAAAGTTCAAGTTTATGTATCGCATTTAATTGGAAACACTGCATTTGTTTTAGAACTTTTACGATTTGGTACCCTTAGTTTTAGATTATTCTTTTCAATTCAAAAGATTCAGATTCTTAATAGTTTGATGGATGACATGAACTTACTCCATAAGTGTGGTTCATTCTTTCATATATATCTTAGAATATAAGTAATGTATGCTGGGAAGCAATAATTTGCTTATCATGAATAACTTTGCTAGAGATAAGGCGCCAAGAATTCATGATAGATGGCATGGCATCACTATGCTATTAGATTTTGGTTAGTTTAGCTTATTGCTTGACACTAGTTGTTATCTCATGGATTGATAGTTATACTTTCAGTAAAGTTCGTAGTGTAGAAATAAGTTAAGAGAAGTCATTAAAACAAGCTGAATTTCCTATATCGTTGGGGTCTTTACCTTTGTATAAAGAATGCTCCTTTGTTTCAGACGGGAATGCAATGCATGCAACCTTTCTCTCTTTACCTCCTTTCCCTTCTTGCTTACACAAGTTGAGTGCATGTGCTAATGCACATACACAGTTTGTGCATTGATTCTGAAGTTCTTTTCTTCCAATGATAGAACGGACTTGATACCAAGGTTGAAAAGTCTAGAAAGCAGATGAAGGAAAGGAAAAACAGGGCTAAGAAAGTCAGAGGTATTAAGAAGGTAATTGGGGTGTTTGTTTTTTCAACTGTTCTTTCTTGAATTTATTTTGTCCATTATTTGTGACTTTGCCCACATTGCAGACCAAGGCTGGAGAGGCTGCCAAGAAGAAGTGAGATCCCCATAGATATGAACTAAGTTTCATGCAGCAATACAATCAAGCCCCTACTTATTTACCTCCATTTATATTGTTTGCCATTGAACTTCAAATGTGTAATGCTGAGTTCATTCTTCTTTTGAATATCCATTTGGATTTTTGTATTATGGACCTACTTTACCTGTTCCTATGGAGATTTTAACTTGAAATGAATTTTTGGGGTTGGAAATTGAAATCTGAATCAGTACCATGTTATGTTACCTAATGCTTTGAAATTTGCTTCTACCAATTATTGTTCCTTTCTTTTTCTTTGAAAGAAATATTAAAAATTAAGGTGATGATAGACTTATGTGTATGGTTTGCTTTTTGTTTTTTTTATCTTTTGCAAAAGAATTGTTTTTAATTGATAACCAAATGTAATTAAGTAATATTTTTAAAAATTGTATTGGACACTTTAGATAATTTTTCTTGAAAATGTTTCATTAATGTTGGTGTTATAGTTCATTAACACAATCTCAATTCTTACACAAATAATTGTTCTAACATAAACACTTAGTATAAATTTAAATATGAAATTAAAAAAATGAAAAAAATTAATAAAAATATTTTTTCAAAACTAGTAAAAATTATTTTTTCTTTCGATGAAAATAAATCATATGAATGATTAAAAATTAAAGAGTAAAATTAATTTATCCCTTAAAATGGGACTTTTTATTTGGTTTTTATCCTCATAAGATAATTTTGGAGGTACAATGTTGTTAATTTGGCTCTTATTCTTTTTTTTTTCAGTTAAATTTGAAATTCAACTTTAAAAAAAAGTTAAATTTAATCATAAACTTTTAAACATAACAGCTTAAAGGACAATCCACTTGTGTTCCATGCTAATTTTTTTATGATTTTTTTTATTTTTAATTTTAATTTTTATAAATTTTGAATTATTTTTTTATGTGACATATAAGACAAATGATATTATGTTAGTATGATAAGCACATGAACTGTTATGCATATTGTCATGCCAACAACATTAAAAATTAATGCTTTAGTCATAATTTTCATTAGAAAAATTGATTTAACTATTTTTTGAAAGGTTAATGACCAATAATTGTCAAACTAATAAAAAGTATAAATATTGAAACCTAAAATAATAAAGAGTTGGTGAGTTTGAATGTAGAATTACATGTAAAAGAATAATTGATGTTATAATAGTGTATCAAGCAGGCTTATAAACCACGAAGGAGGGAATAATCCCAAGTTTTGCTGTATCAGCCAACCACCCATCACCCTTTGTGGTGTCAGAAGGAGTAAAGCTTCTAGTCTCCATATTATATACACCCACATTTTTGTTTCTCTTCAACGCATACGAACCATTTGGAGCCATTGATGCATATAAAAAGGCTTCGTAGTCATCTATTAAATATATGCAATTTGGTTGACATCCACAAAAAGCAGAAGCCACCACAGATAATGAGCTGTTGTCATCTACAAACAAAGCACAATTTTCTATGCTTTTCATCTCCCTCCATTCCCATCCTTCTGAATCTAACTTCAGATTCCAAATTCCGACTCCTTTTGTGTAATTATAACCCCCATGCCAATGCCACCTATTTATTATTTCAACTAGCAATAGTTCCCCTGTAAGTTACTCCACAAGATATTTTGTTTCAAAATTTTCTAGCTCAACCTATGATTTATAGGCAAATATTTAAAAAATGACCCATCAACCTCATTAAAATAAATAATTTCACCCTTATGATCAACTGCACAAAAGTGATCTTGGTAGTATATAAGATCATGAAGTACGCCCCAATTATGGTTAACATAAGTCCATTTTTTGTCTTTGCTTGGCTTAGTATATGCTACGTGATGATCGGCACCAAATATGGCCATGACCATGTAATCGTCAGGGTTTGATGTCGGATTACCAGAAAGTACAACCTTGCGAATGTGATCAAAATTACTACATGGTGGATCCAATGGTGGAAGAGTAATATAAGTATTTGGATCACAACCAATTTGTTTCCCGAGGACCAAACACAGTGGGTTGAGTAAACGAACAACTAAATCGTCATCCACGGTGACCAACCATCCGTTGGAAGAGCCGACAAATCGGTCGACAGATGGTACTTGAAATGGCAAGGGAAGAAGCTTGCTGTCTTTGATGCTATATAGGTTCCAAACACCTTGGGCATTGAGAGGGACAATGAGCATGGGGTGCTTTAGGGACAACAAGTAGTTGATGTTCTCCGTCGCAACATTGTGCCACGCCGTGCATGTTGCACCGAATCGGAAATAGTCTGACACTGAAGCCAACCTTTGTAATATCAAATCAACAAGCTCATTTGGTAGTTCTGCCCAATCTATAAGTAACAAAACCAAACATTATTCAAGTTATAAAGTCAGTTCTTTAAAATAATTAATAGTTTAAGAATACAATAACTCACCCGAATTCATGCTTATCTACTTTAATGAAAACTACAATAATATATGCTTTCCACTGTAGAAAGAATTTGGTTTTGTGAGATAGCAGATCAAGTTCTTAATTATGTGTTAATGCATATACATATATATAAGTTGGAAAGAAGCGTAATTAGATCTAAACTTCAAATCTCTATTCAATTAAGATTCGTTGAAACTCAATTCGAATCTACAAACAAGAATAATTAGACCCAAACTCCATTACATTATTAAATTAAGATTCAGTCAAACCTAATTTGAATTTATAAAATATTATTTGAAATCCAACGAAAATCCTTATAGAAATCCGATTTAATTAAAACAAAACCAATTAGGATTGATCTTACATATATAATAAAATTAAATATAATAATATTATATTATATAATTGTTTAAATTTAATTTTTAATAAAAATCTAAAATATTAAAATAAAAGTAATATATTTTTAAAAAATAATATAGACAAGTTTCAAACAGGTTTGAATTAGAATTTGTGTAAAATTTTAGAATTGAGTTAATATTTAGTTAAATAATTATAATTATTTATTTTAATAAGGGCTGATATTATCCTAAACTATAACAAACATGTCTACGTAATCTTGAAAAGAAAATCAACCTCACAAATCAAGTGTCGGTAATAACAAAATTAGCAATTAATTTAAATATTTTTGAGTTACAATCACAGTGGTAATTATAATATGTATACATTATTGAAAATTTAAATATAATATTTATAATAAAAACTCGAAAAAATTAAAGTTTTAAACATTGAGAAACTGCAGTAATAATTTCTTGTTTAAATTAAATCCACAGCAAGATCTCCCACCCGCTATTTCCACGCGCTTATCCTCACGTTTGGAAGTCACACCCCTCGCTAATCATTCTATTCATGATAGATGACATGGCATCAACATGATATTGTATTTTGGTTATTTTGGCGTATTGCTTAAGACAATAGCTATTATCTCATGGGTTGATACTTGTACTTTCAGTCGAGTTCGTAGTGTAGAAATAAGTTAAGAGAAGCCATTAAAACAAGCTGAATTTCTTATATCATGGGGATCTTTACCTTTGTATAAAGAATGCTCCGTTGCGTCAGACAGGAATGCAATGCATGCAACCTTTCTCTCTTTACCTCCTTTCCCTTCTTGCTTACACAAGTTGAGTGCATGTGCTAATGCACATGCGCAGTTTGTGCATTGATTCTGAAGTTCTTTTCTTCCAATGATAGAAACGGACTTGATACCAAGGTTGAAAAGTCTAGAAAGCAGATGAAAGAAAGGAAAAACAGCGCTAAGAAAGTCAGAGGTGTTAAGAAGGTAATTGGGGTGTTTGTTTTTTCGACTGTTCTTTCTTGAATTTATTTTGTTTATTATTTGTGACTTTGCCCACATTGCAGACCAAGGCTGGAGAGGCTGCCAAGAAGAAGTGAGATCCCCATAGATATGAACCAAGTTTCATGCAGCAATATAAGCAAGGCCTACTTATTTACCTCCATTTATATTGTTTGCCATTGAACTTCAAATGTGTAATGCTGAGTTCATTCTTCTTTTGAATATCCATTTGGATTTTTATATTATGGACCTACTTTACCTGTTCCTATGAAGATTTTAACTTGAAATGAATTTTTGGGGTTGGAAATTGATATCTGAGTCAGTACCATGTTATGTCACCTAAGAAATTTGGATTTACCAATTATTGGTCCTTTCTTTTTCTTTGAAAGAAATATTAAAAATTAAGGTGATGTTAGAATTATGTGTATGGGTTTTTTTTTATTTTATTTTATCTTTTTTAAAAGAATTGTTTTTAATTGATAACTAACTGTAATTAAGTAATTTTTTTTTAAAATGTACTGGAGACTTTATAAAAGATATTTTTTCTTGAAAATGTTCATTAATGTTGGTGTTATAGTGCATTAACACAATCTCAATTCTTGCATAAATAATTGTTCTAACATAAAAAATTTAGTATAAATTTAAATATGAAATTTTAAAAAATAAAAAAATTTCTTTTTCAAAATAAAAAATATTTTTTCTTTGGATGAAAATAAATCGTATGAATAATTAAAATTAAAGAGTAAAATTAATTTATCACTTAAAATGGGGCTTTTTATTTGGTTTTTTTTTAATGTTGAAAGGAGAATTTTGGAATATTAATTTAGACATAATGTCAAAGTTAACCTTTAATGTTTACGTTTTTTTTTGTCAATTTGACTTTTACTCAAGTTAAATTTGACATTTAACTTTAAAAAAAAAATTAAATCTAACTATTAACTTTTTTAAAAAGAAAAATAATATTTTTAATGAGAATACTAACTAAAATGTTAAAGTTTTAAACATAATAGCTTACATAACAATCCACTTGTACTCCATGTTAATTTTTGTATGAATTTTTTAATTTTATTTTTGATTAATTTTGATTTTAATTTTTATAAATTTTGAATTATTTTTTGATGTGTATGTTAGTATGATACGGACGTTGTCATGCCAATAACATTAAAAATTAATGCTTTAGTCGTTACTTTGGTTAGAAAAAATAATTTAATTATTTTTCAAAAGGTTAAGGGTTAATTTTAGCTTAAAAAAGAATAATTATCAAATTAATAAAAAAAATATAACTATTGAAACCTAAAATAATAAAGAGTTGGTGAGTTTGAATTTAGCATTACATGTAAAAGAATAATAGATGCTATAATAGTGTATCAAGCAGGCTTATAAGCTACGAAGGAGGGAACAATCCCAAGTTTTGTTGTATCAGCCAACAACACATCATCCTTGGTGGTGTCATAAGGAGTAAAGCTTCTAGTCTCCATATTATATACACCCATATTTTTGGTACTCTTCAACGCACACGAACCATTTGGAGTCATTGATGCATATAAAAAGGCCTCGTAATCATCTATTACATATATGCAATTTGGTTGACATCCATAAAAATCAGATGCCACCACAGATAATGAGCTGTTGTCACCCACAAACAAAGCACAGTTTTCGATACTTTTCATCTCCCTCCATTCCCATCTTTCTGAATCTAACTTTAGATTCCAAACTCCGACTCCTTTAGTGTAATTATATCCCCCATGCCAATGCCACATCTTTATCATTTCAACCAACAATATTTCCCCTATAGGTGACTCCACAAGATATTTTGTTTCAAAATTTTCTAACTCAACCCTATGATTTATAGGCAAATATTTAAAAAATGACCCATCAAACTCATTAAAATAAATAACTTCACCCTTATGATCAACTGCACAAAAGTGATATTGGTAGTATATAAGATCATGAAGCACGCCCCAATTATGGTTAATGTAAGTCCATTTTTTGTCTTTGCTTGGTTTAATATATGCTACGTGATGATCGGCACCAAATATAGCCATGATCATGTAATCGTCGGGGCTTGATATCGGATTAGTAGAAAGTACAACCTTGCGAATGTGATCAAAATTATTGTATGGTGGATCCAACGGTGGAAGAGTAATGTAAGTATTTGGATCACAACCAATTTGTTTCTCGGGGACCAAACACAATGGGTTGAGTAAACGAACAACTAAATCATCGTCCACGGTGACCAACCATCCGTTGGAAGAGTCGACAATTTGGTCGACATTTGGTACTTGAAATGGCAAGGGAAGAAGCTTGTTGTCTTTGATGCTATATAGGTTCCAAACATCTTGGGCATTGAGAGGGACAATGAGCATGGGGTGCTTTAGGGACAACAAGTAGTTTATGTTCTCTGTCGCAACATCGTGCCACGCCGTGCATGTTGCACCAAATCGGAAATAGTCCGACACCGAAGCCAACCTTTGTAATATCAAATCAACAAGCTCATTAGGTAGTCCTGCCCAATCTGTAAGTAACAAAACCAAACATTATTCAAATTATAAAGTCGCTTTTTTTAAAAAAATTAATAGTTTAATAATACAATAATTCACCTGAATTCATGCTTATCTACTTTAATGAAAACTACGATAATATATGCTTTCCGCCGTAGAGAGAATTCAGTTTTGTGAGATAGTAGCTCAAGTTTTTAATTATGTGTTAATACATATGCATATATATATATATATATATATATATAAAAGTTGGAAAAAAGCGTAATTAGATCCAAACATCAAATCTTTGATCAATCAGGATTCACTGAAACCCAATTCAAATTTATAAACAAGAGTAATTAGACCCAAACTCCATTACATTATTGAATTAGGATTCACTGAAACCTAATTTAAATTTATAAAATATTATCTGAAATCCAACAAAAATCCTTACACAAATTTGATTTCATTAGAACAAAATCGATTAAGATTGATATCACATATTTAATAAAATTAAATATAATAATATAATATTACATAATTGTTTAAATTTAATTTTTAATAAAAGTCTAAAATATTAAACTAAAAGTAATATATATTTTAAAAATAATATAGATAAATTCAAAACATGTTTGAATTAGTCATTTATAAATATAAAATAATTTATGTAATATTTATTTAAATGATTATAATTATTTATTTTAATAAGAGCTGATATTATCCTAAACTATAACCAACATGTCTATGTAATCTTGAAAAAAAAATCAACCTCAAAAATCAAGTGTCGGTAATAATAAAATTAACAATTAATTTAAATATTTTTGAGTTACAATCTCAATGGTAATTATAATATATATAAATTATTGAAAATTTAAATATAATATTTATAATAAAACTCGAAAAAATTAAAAGTTTTAAACATAGAGAAAGTGCAGTAATCATTTTTTGTTTTAACTTAAATCCACAGCAAGATCTCCCACCCGCTATTTCCACGCGCTTATCCTCACGTTCGGAAGTCACACCCCTCGCTAATCATTCTATTTAATTTTCAAGAATTAAAAAAGTAAAAAAGCCGCTTAGAAAAAAAAGCGAGTCAAACGGTAAAAACAACCACCAAGGAACCAGGGCTAATGAGAGATTGCCACGTAAACAAGCGACAGTGAAAATCGTGGGCCAGGCCTGACGTGCAAGATCCAAACGGTGTCGTTTCATCCTGCTTCCGGCTTTGTAACAGCAAGATTTGGAGGGAAAAACGATAACGACAGATTAATTAATCAATCAACCAAAAGGAAATGCGAAGAAATAAATAAATAAAAACTAATATTAATTAATTAATTAATTTCACAAATCAAAATTGCTTTGCTTTGTTTTTGTTTTTGTTTTTTTTTTCAATTTTATATATACAACGCCGAAATTCCTATTCTCTCCTTCTCTCTCTTCCTCTTCGTTTCTCTCTCTTTTTCTCCTGTCGCTTTTTCGCCGGAAAATTGCGTCAGCGATCGCTGGTGAATTGCCGTCATTAAAAGAAAGCGTTTTTTATCTACAGCAAGGTATCATTTTCGTTCCAAGCTATTATCTCGTTTAAAAAATCTGAAATTTGTTTCTTTTTTTAAAATTCATTTTGGTTTTCTGTTTCTTTGTTCTGGGAATTCTTTATAGATCTGGCTGATGGGAGGGATTTAGTTTTGTTATGTTGTTTTTATGGATATTGTTTTGAATTTGTGGGAAAGGATAGGAATTTAGGGTTCTGTTTTTATTTTGATGGAAGAGCGGATGAGATCTGGTGAGCATTCTGGGATTATGGTAAAGAATAGGAGCCAATCAGGATGTTTGATTGTAAGGAAGAAAGGTGATGGTTTGGGTGGGGGCGGCTCTGTGGGGATCAGAAAGGTTTATGAATCTAAAAAAGAGAAGAAGAGGCCTAGGATGATTATGAGTGATTCGGGTTCTAGTGATGAACTAGTGATGCCACCTCGAAGGAGGGCTGGGCCGAAATCTCCTCAATTTTGGAATGGTTCAGCTGTTTATGAAGAAAGTGAAATTGGTGGGAAGAGGAATAGAGAGGAGAAAATAAGGCTTAGTGAGGATGGTTTTATTGAGAGGAATGGGGAGGATTTGAGTGAGAGTGAGAGTGAGAGTAAGAGGAATAGATTAGATGTGTTTGACTTTGATGAGTATGACAGACTTGAAGAGGAGATGATTATGAGGAGGAACCGATTTAATTATGGTGTAGAAGAGATTGGAGATAGGAGATTGTTTGGTTCAATGCCTGCAGTTGCTCGTAGGAGTATTGAGAGAGAATGTGAGAGTGGTCCGAGCAATAATGCCTTTCTTGAGAAGAAGAAGAAGAAGAAGAAGAAGAAGAAGAAAAATGATTTGTACTTTGATAAGAGTGATGGAATGAGCTGGGGTGATCATGATGATATTAGGAACAAGTTTAGGAAGGATAGGGATGGTGGTCGGCTGCATTACCCCTTGTTGAGGGAGAGGTATATGGCTGATTCAGATGAAGCTATCAGGCTTCAAGGAAAAAATGGTGTTTTGAAGGTAATTGTGAACAAGAAAAAGAAGGTGGGTGAACCTCTGAAGAATGTTGATCGCTTGGACGCTGAGGAAGCCCGCAGTGATTCAAGGATTGATGATACAGTTAGGATGAACTTGCATGTTCATCCGCCCTTGTACTCTGAGACGAAAGTTCTTGAGGAACCCGTTTCACTTGCTAGGAAAGAGAAAAAGAAAATGAATTTACTAAAGACACCGGCAACTGGGAAGAATAAGGTTTCTGAATGGGATTCAGATGATAGCAATACATCTCTGCAGCTAGGATCAAAGAACATGGAAGCTTCTAACTCAAAAAAGAGGGTAAGTAGCAAAGAGGAAAAAACACAAATAGAGTCGCTTCTGCCTACCAGAAACAAAGAAGGAAAAATTAGGCGAGGATGTGGCACAGAGAAACAGAAATTACGTGAACGAATAAGGGGGATGCTCCAGGAAGCAGGCTGGACAATAGATTATAGACCAAGGAGAAACAGGGACTACTTGGATGCGGTGTACATCAATCCTGCTGGAACTGCCTACTGGTCCATCATCAAGGCATATGATGCACTTCTAAAGCAGCTAGATGAGGAAGACGAGGGCAAACCTGGTGGAGATAGTTCTGCATTTACCCCATTATCAGATGAAGTACTCAACCAATTAACCAGGAAAACACGAAAGAAGATGGAAAGGGAAATGAAAAAGAAGCAAAGATATGACAGTGAGAGTGAGAATGCACAAGAAGCTGTTGCTCGGAAATCTTCAAGTACCAGGCATGAAGATGAGAGTATGGATAGCGCGATTCATGAAGAGAAACTAAGTTCCTTCTTTAAGCCTGGTAAGTCATCCAAAAATGGTGCCTTAAGCGCAAACACAAAAGGTCAAAGTTCTCTTCATGTGCCTGATAGCTATGAAAACCCATCCTCTACATCCAATTCTCATCTTATTCGTGGAAGAAAAAGCAGAAAACTTGGCAGATGCACATTGTTGGTACGTGGTTCCAATGCAGGTCTGAGTTCAGAGGGGGATGACTTTGTTCCATATTCTGGGAAAAGAACACTGCTTTCCTCACTAATTGATTCTGGAGAAGTTGAGTTGAGCCAAAAGGTGCAGTATATGAACCGTAGGAGAACAAAAGTTTTGCTAGAGGGATGGATCGCTAGGGATGGTATCCATTGTGGTTGTTGTAGTAAAATCCTCACAGTTTCAAAATTTGAGATTCATGCTGGAAGCAAATTGCGCCAGCCATTTCAGAATATATACTTGGACTCTGGTGTTTCTCTCCTTCAGTGCCAAGTAGATGCCTGGAACAGACAAGAGGAGTCTGAGCAGATTGGTTTCCATTCTGTTGACGTTGATGGTGATGACCCCAATGATGATACTTGTGGCATTTGTGGAGATGGTGGGGATCTAATCTGTTGCGACAGTTGCCCCTCAACATTTCATCAGAGCTGCTTAAATATAGAGGTATTTCTGCATTGTTTGTGCATCTGCTATACAGTGTTTTAATTTACAAATGGCGGTTGTTCCTTTGTTTTTTCTTTTTCCTACAAGTTTTACTTGTAAACTTCTAGGTCAATGCGTGCTTTGGAGTTGAAGAGATTTTTGTGAGTGTTGAATATAGGGGATACATGAGGCCAGGGGCAACAGAACTCTAGTTCAAGGATCTTGGGCACTTAAGTTTAAATGGACAATTTATTCATTTTCTCCATCTCTCCCCCCTCCCTGGCCCATGTCCAACCCTCTTCTTGCTCCCTTTTGAGAAACAGCGGCTGTGTTACTTGAATAGAGTCAATTACTCAAGTTAGATCTAGTATCCTGGTGTTAATACAATTTCTTCCTTTAAACATAATTGTTACATTCATTTTTAAGGTTTTAGTTACTGAGCTTATGGCTAGGGTCCTAAATATTTTTAGTGTCAAACAAAATTTAAGGATATTCTTAAACTTCCTTTGATTGACATTGGACATGTAATTTTAGGCGGACACATGAAGGCTTGTCTTTTTTCCTTCTTTTTTTTTTTTTAACTTTAGAAGCGCACCTTTTCTTGAATTTTTTTTCTGGCTGACTTTTATTAAGACGTTCCTCAGTTGATATCAGCAATGTTTTGGTTCTTATGCTAGAAATGCTTGTCAGTGGCATAATGCTGTTCCCAGAAATGATTGTGTTGTTAAAACATAGTTGTAATGTTGTATGCATAACTTGTTTTTATCCTATTATTTAAAAAGCATTGGCTTTTAGTTGTTTTCCAAAAAATGAAGTGAAAAATGACTTCTCCTGGTCATATTATTTGCTTCTTCTATTTTTTTGAATCAGTTCTCCTAGTAGAAAGCTTGCTCTTTTGGACCTTTTGTGCTTGTTGACTGATACTGTTTAGTAGTTGTCACAAACTTAGCTTCTTCATGCTAACTTATACTGCTTAGCAATTGAATACAAACTTAGCTTAACTTGCTTTTTATACACATACACTTCTGCAGTTTTTACCAGCGGGTGATTGGCACTGTCCAAATTGCACATGCAAATTTTGTGGTAATGGCAGTGACATTGCTCAAGAGGATGATTTAATTGATTATGCAATTCTCTCTTGCAGCCTGTGCGAGAAAAAATGTACTGTTTTCTTGTTTTTGTTTTTCTCAACTCTTGAAGTTTCAAGTTTCTGCATGGCTTACTCGATTTCTTTTCAGTAATGTTTTGATCATTTGCACTATTGCAGACCACAAATCATGCATGGAATTGACAGAGGAGCATCATATTGATTCCAACAGTTTAGTTCTTCCTTTTTGTGGACAGACATGCAGAGAGGTAATGTGCTTTTCTTCTATTGGCATTGTGATGCTGAATATTTTGTTTACAAGTTAAACCAAAAGTTAGGGGAAATCTATCGGAGAAGTGAACATGCCCTTTAGAAACCATCTTTAAAAGATGTTAAACCTGTTTTATATCTTGCATTATGTTGTAGAGAAGGCAGAATGTTTGTCAGAAAGTATTTTGGTTTTATTCATGACATGATGATATTGACACATTGTTGATATGCTTGTGGCTAACCAAAAATATTATTATGAACTCTATTGAGGATGAAATGTTCTTTGCATGTTATGTTCACTTTTTTGGTAATATTTTTTAACAGAAAACGGTTCGTCTAGGGTTGTAATGTGTTTTCTGGTATTGTATATTATGGCATTTGACATTTGACGTTGGAATTTGTTTTTCTATTTTGCCCCTTAATCTTTTCATGCCTCTGAATCCCTCCTCTGTATTTGGGTATCATTAGTTGTTCTTACAAATGTACAATGTTGGTAAGACAACAATATTCCTGTGTCACTGTAGGTAACTGTAGAGCTGTTGTCATGAAGTGTAGTAATAAATTTCCTATATTTTGTATGCGGTGCTTCATTTCTATTATAGTATTATTAAAACAGAAAGGTTGTGTTTCAGGTGTGTAATATATGTTAATCTGGTAGATTTATCTTAGGTTATATCATTTGATTAGGAATTTGTTTTTTAGGTTTTTTCCCTTACTGATTTGATGCATTCTGAATGCCTAGTTTCTATCTCCTCTTCTTCTATAGGGTTTGTTCTAGTTTGTGTTGTCTATTTTTTTTTCTATTATATTATGAAGGGATGTCAGATATGTGAAGGCACATGTTCAGAAATGTGTTTGTTGTTCCTACAGCTGTTTGAGCATTTACAGAAGTATCTAGGGGTCAAACATGAGCTAGAAGCAGGATTTTCATGGTCTCTTCTTCAAAGAACAAATGCAGATTCCGATACAATTGCCAGGGCACTTCCACAGAGGGTGGAATGCAATTCTAAACTAGCTGTTGCACTGAATGTGATGGATGAATGCTTTTTGCCCATTGTTGACAGGAGGAGTGGGATCAACTTAATCAATAATGTTGTTTATAACTGTGGGTAAGCATTTGATACTGATTTTAAAGTGGTATTTGTTTCATTAGTTTTTTCCTTAATATTGGCATGTTGCTAGTAGCTGATTGCACTTGAATTACTTTGTCTTTTGGATTAATTTTTATTCTTAAGTATGAACATTGTATTATGTGTTTGCAACCACATTTATGATCCATTTATTGCATTTCTTGTCAGATTATGGATGTACTTCCGGCAAACTGTTTGATAGTTATACTGTGACGGTATCCCGTGTTTTTCTGTATTATAACAATTTTCTGAAAGGATCCTAGGGATAAACCTCATACTTAACTGGTTTTTGAACTGTAGTTTTACAGTTTAAAGTTACATCGAGCTCTTGTTTCTGTTATGATTTCAGTTAATATTTCTATCCAGTATCACTTTCTGCTTGGATAACATATCGAGTATTCTTCTGTACTCTGTTTGTTTGTACTTTTTGTCTTGCACATCAATTTTCTAACCATTTGCAAATGCTACTTTTTATCTTTAAAGGTCCAACTTCAACCGACTGAACTATAGCGGCTTCTACACTGCTATTCTGGAGAGAGGTGATGAAATAATTTCTGCAGCATCAATCAGGTACACGATTTTTTGGCATACTATGCTACTCTTTTCTCTCCTTGCAGCTATTTATCATCTTGGTTATATCCTTCATATAAATGCTTACCAATTTGATGTCTTATTGCCCTGTTTAGGTTCCATGGAACTAAACTGGCAGAGATGCCATTCATTGGCACTCGCCATATATATAGGCGCCAGGGAATGTGTCGTCGTCTTTTCTCAGCTATTGAGTTGGTAAGCTGTGAGGAGTACTTCATATAACATATTATATTTCTGTATTATTTATTTCTTATTGTCCTTTAGCTTAAATGTGTCGTCATCTTTTCGTGTTTGGAGGCTCTCTGCTCTCTCAGGGTTGAGAAACTAGTCATTCCTGCAATTGCTGAACTTACACATACATGGACTTCAGTTTTTGGTTTCACTCCTGTAGAGGAATCACTCAAGCAAGATATGAGATCCATGAATATGCTAGTTTTCCCTGGTATAGATATGCTGCAGAAGCTACTTCTGGAGCAGGGAAACACGAAAACAAACTTGACTGCTGCTACAGGTTTTTAGTTAATGCAACCGTTGCCATTGTTTTAAGTTATGTTTATTCATTGCTCTTTTAACTTGTCAAATTTTGTTCATGTAGGTAAGAAGCAAACTGAATCGGGATCTACGGAATGTATCGCACCTGAGGTGGCTAACAAATTTAAACCCAGTTCCTTGTTTGGGCATGATACTGAATCTGCAGCTGCAGATTCAGATTCCCAGTGTCCGAATGTTTCTATCAATGATACTTGTGGGACTAGTGGTTCCTTGGATGCATCAGTTGAACCTAATGAATCTGCGATGAATAGTAGACCTAATGTTAACCCTAGCTCAATCCACGATGCCGACGAGACAGAAATTAAGGCAGGATTGGATTCTCCAGCAGAAAATAATACTCAGTCTTGTATGAAGGGTATGGATGATACAAGCGTACGTGTTATTGGAACTCAAGTCACAACCTCTGATAACGGAACTGATTCACTGTCAGGGGACAAGGCAGCTGAGTCTGCTTCGGAGAACAAAAACCATGCGACCTCCTCTACAGACGATAGTGCAGTAGACATGGGAAATCAAGCAGTATTAGACTCTCCAATCCCAAAAAGTACTCCATCCTGTGAAGAGGTTGATACGGATGCCGCTGCCCTAGCTTCTACTTCTGATGTCAAAACTGAGCTCATGGTTGAAGAGACTATTTGTACCAATTCTGAATCAGGGAAATAATCTTCTGTCGATATCTCTTCTTGTTTTATGATGAAAGTCGTGACGCTCAAGAGAGAGGGGGAAAAGAAGATAGAATTAGATCCTTCTCCTGATGAAGATGACATTCAATCTTCAAAATGAAGTGAGAACAGTAATGTTCATCCGGTCGATAACGTAGCTGTTTCTGATGAACTCGAAGTCCGAGTTTGAGTTGAGAAAACCACCACGCTTGCTGATGATTCCTAGCAGAGTCTGCTTCCCCTGAGAAAATCATTAATCTCTGGTGCAAGTATACCCCAAGTTCTGATCCATCAGGTATGGAAAATAAATCAGCATTGGGTCTCTGGCAATCAAGATTCTACTTTCCGAGGAGCGTGATGTGTGTAATTCTTTTATAATGGGGGCAGCTCAGCCCCCCACTGAAAATCATTTTTAACTTTTTGGGTCTATTATGTAATTACTACAAATTTGAGAAAATAATTTTAACCTTTTTCTCTCCCACAAATTTTAAATTGGATAAATTCCATAACTGGTAATCAAGACTTTTTGAAATTTCTGTAGGGGGTATTTTCTTTCACGGGAGGTAATGGGACTTTGATTTGTTGGAATGTCTTCTTTATAAATTAATTTAGTGGCACAATTCAGTAATTTCATTTACTTTGTTGAGTACACTTTTAGATAAAATATAGAATTGTTTCAACTCATTTAATTAAGCTTGTTTTTCTAGTAAATAATTTTAATTTACTTCAAATTTAATTAATTATTATTGGCAAATAATTTTATATTAAAATTAATTGAGTTCCAATAAAGTTATGAAATACTTAAGTCAAATATTAAATTACTCTCTTAATAGCTCGATAAATACTTAACCAACTTTAGCTGAATTGTTTGATTTCATGCCATTGTAGAATTAGGTTATTTTTATTTATTACCCCATTTAACTATTAGAATAGTTTATCTTCAATTTGATTAAATATAAAATTAAATAATCCTTCCAACTATGTTTGATAAATAATATTAATATTAAAATGTGTATCTTTTTAAAAATTTAAATTTTAGTTTTTATTTTTTTTATTTTTTAGAATTTAATATCTCTATTTTTTACATTTTAAAATTTAAATTCAATGTTCGTCATAATATTTTTTAAATTACATAACTATTAAATGAATATTTTTTTTTAAATGTCAAAAAAAAATAAAAAATATTTAACAATGTCCTACAATTGAAAATAAATTTTAAAATCTAAAAAGTAAATGACTAAATTTATATATATATATAAGAATTAAATTTTAAAATTTTAAAATATTTTAACCTAAAAACAAATATTAAGTTTTAGTTTGAAAAATCATAATTAACGACGCCGTATCTGTTTTCGCCCTGCCATCCGTCTCTGTTTGTATTTTCTTCCCACTCCCCCTCTCTCTCAGAGCATCAACAAATGGAGCTTTCCATTTCTTCTCGCCTACTCAACACCTCCTCCGCCGCCGCCGCAACTGCGCTACTAAAATCCAAGCCCAGAGTTCATCATAGACATACCTCAATCCCTCTTCTTCCTCTCAAACACCTATTCTCCCCTCTCACTTTGAAACAAATGAGTAGCAATTCCCAGTCAACGCTTTCTTGTTCCTCTCTTCCCCAAAACAACACCCCTCCTGCCCCATCTTCCCCTTCAACCGCATCAGGTAAATCAAACCCAAACCCCAAATACCATAAAGATCATTAGATTTAATTTATCTCATCATTTTTTTTTTGAATCTCTTGGGGAGTGGATTAGGTCGGATTGGAGAAGTGAAAAGGGTAACGAAAGAGACGAATGTGTGGGTTAAGATAAACTTGGATGGCACCGGAGTTGTTAATTCTAGTACAAGCATTCCCTTTCTCGATCATATGTTGGATGTATGCTTCTTTATTTTTTCCTATTTTCCCTTTTTTGGATTGAATTTTTTTTATGAGGTTCTAATTGATTTACTTTCGTGGTTTTTCTAATCTTAGCAATTAGCCTCTCATGGTCTGTTCGATGTGCACGTCAAGGCTACTGGCGACATTCATATTGATGATCATCACACCAATGAAGATGTTGCCCTTGCTCTTGGGACGGTGTGGTTTTTTCCCCCCTGCATTTTACATGAATTTTATTACTGAAATCATCCAGGAAGAATGGACACCTCAATTTCTTGCAAGTTTTGTGAATATCATATTAGTTTATGTCAGCAGTTCAAGATTTTGATTTGCATTGCTTAGTGAGTTATCTGTCTCCTTTCAGGCATTGCTTCAGTCACTTGGTGATCGTAAAGGGATTAACCGGTTCGGTGATTTTTCAGCTCCTCTCGATGAAGCATTGATACATGTTTCACTGGTATGACATTGCATTGCATGGTTATTTCTTAAGCATGATCTTATGATTCTATTTGAAACTCAAAACTGTTGATTTCTGTTTTGACTCCAATATATTTCCTGATATTAGATGTATAGGTTCAGTGCTTAATCCTAAGGCTTAATCCTTGAACTTTATAATGTGGCATGATAATATGATGGTTCTATGAAATGTTATTGAATTTATGCGAATGTAATTCTTCAGAAAACCATGTTTCATAGTGAATGTTCAAATTCATAACGATGCTAATTTCTGTATTGTGTTTGTCCTAGGATTTATCTGGCCGACCGCATTTAAGTTATGATTTAAACATTCCCACAGCAAGAGTTGGAACATATGACACTCAGGTAATACCTCATTCTTCGTATTCTTCTGGTACAACAATATCTGTTTTGCCGACTACAGGGGAAACTTGTCAATGGGGTTTCATCGTTTTATATTCCTTTCTTAAGCGGGTAGCTTCCGTATTATTGCTTGTTTTCGAAATATATTAATGCTGAATTTCACCGACACATTCTTAAAATCTAATATTCACAGTTAGTGGAGCATTTTTTCCAGTCATTGGTCAATACTTCTGGCATGACACTACACATAAGGCAGGTAGTAATACGCTCATCCTTAAAGGAACTCTTGTTCCTACTAAATTCATGCTTGTACAAGTTCTTTTTCAGAGCTTTAATTGCTCTTTTATAGTACTGCTAAGAAATTTTGCAAGTAATTGAGCTTAAGCACATATGTTAGCTAATCAATCAGCCATATCGTTCTTTTCATATTTACAGCTTGCTGGAAAAAATTCGCATCATATAATCGAGGCAACCTTTAAGGCTTTCGCTAGGGCTCTTAGGCAGGCAACAGAGTACGATCCACGTCGCCTTGGGACTATACCGAGGTTCGGTTCCCTGCTATTCTCATCAACTAAATGCAGATCCTTATACTTATCACACCCTTTCTAAAGTAGATTTCCAGTTTTTAATAGTTAAGATAGTTATTATGTTGCATTAGTTTTTTGTTGTACTAATCATATAGATTATAGGGGCATATTTGATTGATTTCAAAAGTAAATTTCTTGATTAAATGAGTTCATTGGTTTCAAGGAAGAATCTAAAGGGGCAGGCAGGGCTTTGTCCCCCTTGGATAAGATGGTGAAATTGTGTTTCTGGACCCTCTTGAAAATTAGCAATTTGATTTTTATCCTGACCCCAACCAAAAATTTCTGGACCCTCTTTAATTTATTCATAATTTCATAATCACATCCCATTTCATGATACAAATGTGCTTCCATTATTCTAAAGTTGTGAGCCATTTGCCTTATGCAGCTCAAAAGGAGTTCTATCAAGATCTTGATATTTTCCTTGGATGTTTATTTTAGTTTGAAGTTTTGGGTCTTTGAGAAATTAAGATGTGAGGCTCAAAAGTGTTGCTTTGGTTTTTTGGTTTTTTGGTTTTTTGGTTCCCCTCTTAATATTCCATGAACATGAATTTGTATTAGAAATTACAAAGTATTGTAATTGGAATTCCCCCTATTTTGTATGTCATGAATCATGATGATGAACTATGCTTTATTTTTAGAGTAATTTGCATTGAACCAATGTTATGCTGGGCAGTTTATTTATATAAACATAATGGTTTTTTAAAGAAAATTACAAAAATACTAGGAAATCGGTATTATTTAGGAAGAGATTTATTACGCAACTTACACATTCATGGTGCGGTTAAAAAATAAATTTTATTAAAAATTCACATGGTTACAATGGCAAAATTAATTGTCTATCATGCTTGGTGTTTAAGGTTCTAAGTCTTAGTATAATTAAATTTTTTTATTAATTTATTGTATAAAAATATTTGTATATGTGAGGATAATTTAGTAATTTTATAACTGAATTAATGTTCGATTAATTCATAATGTTAATTCCGTAAAATATTTAATATAAGTATGGATAGATTAAGAATCACATAATGAGGGTAAATTATATACGTAAGCATAATTTAATAATTTCATCCTCGGTTGATTCACAATAAAAGATAGATTGATAAATTAAGAACCGCGTAACCAGGGTTTTATATATATTTTTCTCTGGAGGGCGGAGGGAGAGTGGGCATTAGGCAAAGATCAGTCGCGCCACAGGAATAGAGGTTTCAAATAAACCACGTCTGACCTCATTAGTGGTTCACTTGTTTGGTCGAATGAGGTACAATTACCTATAAATAGAGGCTGGGTTTGAGCCTGGCCACGGCCTGAAATTTTCTACAAGTTCTTTTTCAAGCCCATTCTGATCGGGTTTAGACGGGCTTAAAAAGCCCATTTTATTCCAAAAAAATAAGATATTTTTATGATTAAAATATATTATTTTAAAATAGTAATTTGTTGTAGTCCGACCGGAAATTGCCTTTTCCAAGGCCTGGTCCACCGGGCCAGCAGGTAGCCCAGGCCTTGTACATATCTAGCTGTAAAGGTATCATCAATGATATATGAGATAACGAGTTCAAGGTGGCATGTTTTAATATTATTATGTTTCTTTTCACATGGTTCACTTGAAATTGGGTGGGCATCTGTCTCTTACTGATAAAATGTTGATCTTTTTCATGCTTAGATCATTCACTCATTGTAGGCATTCCATGGTCTGTTTCTTGTGCTCAGATTCTTGCATGCTTAAATCATCCGTTGTAAAATTATAAAACCACTAGCAGCATATGGAAACCTCCTGCTCTTCAATCCAGGCATTATGAATAAATTTATCTCATTTTCATCTTCCTTAGAACTATGCTTTTCACCTGTCGAAATTCAAGTTCTAGATTGAAATATGTAGGTGGTTGGCTGGATGTGTGCATGCCATTGTGTTACTATTTGGTGCCAACCAGTGAATCCCAAATAAGTGAGCCCGTACATGTTTTGGCTTGCACCATGTGAGTGTTTTAACATCTTGTCAGCAGCCATTGTCTGTGCAAAAACCTTTTGAGGGGTCTTATGTTAGGAGTAGAAAACACAGTTACTAGAGTTGTCTACTGCTGAATCTAGAAGATGCTTTCTATGGCTAATATCAACCCTGGTAGAGAAGGTCATCTGGGTATTATAGTGGTCAAATCTGCCGGTGATCAGTCGGGCCTGAAGGATGCTATCAGGTTTGCTGAATGTTTTGAGAAGGAACCCCATGGCCAGAAAAGTTGGTCCCATATACAGCCATTGACACTAGGCAAGGAAGGATATATGATTAGTCTCATGAAGGTGAATGAGAGGACTGGAGAGAAAAAAAAGGACCTTTTATGGAATCTTGGAACAGTTGCTGGTCCAGATAAGGTTGATTTTGATATGAGGAAGAGGTGTATGATTGAAAATCAGAGAGTAGTAAATTCTGGCCAACATCGCAAAGTACAACTATTTAATCCTGTGAATAACTGGTCCATAGATTTCTATCAAAAGAAAACTGGTCCGTAGATATTCCCATTTCATGGTGCTGTAAGAAAATGAGTTTCTCGGTCGTGTTGTTTTAATGGATGACATTATTAGGTGTTAGACTTGAGTTGCCAAAAACATATAGCTCGTTTTATCAAGGTTAAGGTATTAGATCTTGGACTGTGAACTAGCAGCTGAGTCTGTGGAGATTTCGCAATTTTGCATATATTATGGTGGGATTGTGACCAAAATCCTTTATGATATCTAATCAATTGATGACAGTGGCATGGTTAGCTTTACTACCACATGGCCTTTATACTCTCTTTTTTTTTTTTTTTCAATTATCATGGTAGACATGATAATTTTCCATGTATTTATGTTGGGACTATGATATTTTTAAAAGTTATTTTTTGTGTATTGTGTTAAAAGAGTGAACAATAATGCAAATCAAGAGTTTAAGTTTGTCTTCACTATTGTGTTCTTCCATGAAAGAAGAATGAAGAGCAGGTATGGCTTTGGTTATTGGGTGTGGATGCTTAGGATTTTTTTGGATGGCCAAATGGCTAATGGTTTAGGCTGATGATATGATCTGGCTTTGTTTGCATTGTACATAAAATCTATACTTTTGATTATTGTATTCCTATGCCAACTTCCATTCTTTCATTATTTATGAAGTAAATAATGATACTATTTATGTTTATTCATGTGAATTAGTAGTCCTTTCACCATCATCCAGTCATTGAAATCAACAATGGGTGGTGGTGGTGAATGGATATGGATTTGAGAATCAGCAATGCCAATGAAAGGGGCAGGGCGGCCTTGAAAATGGGATCCTAGCACTAATTAAGGGCATGTTGTCAAAAAGCCTAGTAACACAAATACTAGCCAGAGTGGATTGGGTAAAAATCTCATATTGGTCTTATACTAAGAGTTAAATTGTATTAGTCTTATACTAAAAGTTAAATTGTATTTTGCCCTCTCTACTAAAAAAGGGGTAAACTAATATTTGTACATTAGATCAAATAGCAAATTAGTCATGTCTAATAAAAATTTTATTCGTTTGTATTGTTAAAAACTGACGTGATTGATTAAATAATCATATACACGCCACGTGTGCTTCATACCGATGTACAGGACTAGTTTTCTACTAGTCGAAATAGATAGAATTTTTAACAGAATGATCAGTTTGCTCTTAAGTCTGATGTATATGGACTAATTGACTCAATTTTTAAGTAGAGTGAGTAAAATACAATCCAACTCCTAGAACAGAAGACTCCATAATAATTTCATTCTAATTAAAATATAAAAGCTCAAGTATGCTTGTAAATTATTTGAGTCATGTATTAAGGTATTAGAATTTGATCATTAACTTAGGGTGAGCTTGGATGGTCGATGTGTTTACCTGTATTTTTTGTGAAAATAACGATGGTGGTGAGATTAGATATTATAGCGATACTGTAGTATGAGATAAAAAGTAAGCTAAATATACCGAACCACCCATTCAAAGAAGGGTTAACATATACGAAAGTACCTAAATTTGACAACTTTTACCTACTTGTTACATCAACTTAATATTTATTTATATACTTATTAAAATAAGTTGATATGACATTGACGATTAATAACAATATGACACATAATAACAGCATATTTTGACATGTGAGAAAATTTTTTTAATAAATTTTAAATATTTTTTATTATCACATCATCATATTAATGTTAATGAAGTACTTAAAAAATATTAAAAAAAATTACAATTTTCAAATTTAAATATCAACTAAGTTAAAAAAAAAGTTTATGACTTAGAAGCATATATAAATTGGGTGAAGAATGAAGAGAGAAGAGGTAGTGGAATTGGACAGTGATTAGCAAGAAGAAGATGAATGGTAGTAGCATGATAAGTCATGAAAATGGAGGGATTTCCAAACCTATTTAACCAAGCAAGCAATCTCAAAAAAAAAATCAAAAAAATTTGAACCAACCATGTCTTATCATTGTCACATCTTCAAATATCATTGTCATTCTCGCATGTAAACACCAACTGGGGGCGGTTCGCATGGAACATTACATTTAACCCTTTTATATTTATTTCTTTCCTACAAATTAGGAATTATCATTTTTATGTTTTGAAATGAAAATTATAATTATTAAAGTCACAACATTTGATTTGGTGTTGAGGGGTCGAAAGTAAAAAAAAATGGGGTTATAATAATAAAAATATAATTTTATTTTAATAATTTAATTTTTATTATTTTTATTATTTTTAATGAGATCAAAATATAATTTTATCTTTATTAATTTAAATTTTTAAAAATTTTAAATAATTTTTTTTATTTTAGAGAGAACCGGGATCTTAACAACCTCTTAAGTTACACCCTTATTGTTGAGGTCAACAAAGTATTTCAAGCCTCCTAATAAAAGTATTATAAAAGTTTCTCTATACTTTATCTTTTCTATTTAGAAAATTAATTAATTAATTTTTGTGTATAATAAATTAAATAGTAAATTTATCTCTTTTTTTAAATTTTATTTATTTACATTATTAAAAATTGAAAGACAATGACATGTGACATTTTTAAAACACGAATAAACTAATTTATTATTTTTTGAATATAAAAATTAAATATAATTGAATCTCGGGTATTCACTGGAATTGTAATACTCAAGTAGAGTAATTAGGCTTTATTCGAAGGATATTTCTAAGCTCTCTGCGGAGTTGATGATAAAGTTTAGTGATACTTAAATATAACAAAATCTAATTTGTGTGATGTTTTGTATAAATAATTATCATATCAAATTTTTAAAAATATTTAACATATTTGTATATATATATATTTTTGAAGCTTTTTTTGAAAAAAATTATTGTAACCCTCCATATTTAAATTCCACCCAATGGGAAACATCATGATAGCCACCCTCATCCTCACGTGTCCAACGTTACACCTTTCCAACCAAGGGTTCCACACGCATAATGGACCCCATCGTCTCTGTCTCTGTTCAATGAACAAACCCATTCTCTTTTTCTCTATAAACATATTTAAGGCTTTTCTTTAAAAAATTTATTTGTTAAAATAAGTTTTTTTAATTATTTTTTAGAATATATTTTTTTATTTACAGGTGTCGAGTTTAATATAACGTTAAATCACCCTAAAAGTGTTTCTTGCATGTCAAGAGTGAAGGACTCTGAAGTATAATCAACTTGGCTCTCTCGGAACGTCAAGTTAAATATTATGAAGTTTAATTATAGATTTTATTTTTCTATATGCTTAAATCAACTCATTTAATATAAAAAAATCAACTTTTTCTCTTATAAATATCCTACACGTTTCTCTTTTCTTCTCTATGAAAGTACTCTCAAACTCTTCAAAAAAAAATTGTTAATTTCTACTTTTTTCGAGATAAAAATGGTTGCTTTTGTGGTAAACTTTTTAATTCAATCTTTTTAATTTTGTATTTATGAAAATATTTTTGAGATTTTTTAAATTAAATATTGATTTTTGTGATATTGTGGATAGCAAAAAAAATAGTTGTTTTTGCTCACTATACTATAAAATTTCTGGAGGTTGATAGATAGTAAACCACTTGAAGAGAGTTACTTTTGATATGGCATCTATGATGACATAGTTCATTATGATATTAGAGTTGCTTTTCGTTTTGTTGGAAAAATGGAAGGAAAAAACTGCATACATTTCATTTTTTATACGAGGAAGTGACTATAATGCTGAAAAATGTCTTTTTAATAATTGACCTTCTAATTAACAAGTAAATTGTAGTTGCAGCTAGTAACATCAACTTGAAGCATGAGTGTGAGTAGTTGTTGGGTCTTATGTCATCTAAAAAAAAGATAGATGAGAACCGGGTGAAATGCACATGATTGGAGAGACGTCTCAAATCAGCCATCCACCTACAGATTCATATGTGAAAGCTTGGATACTTTGAATGCTAAGAGGAATATTGTTGCCAGACAAGTCTTGCAACAAGGTCCATACCATGTATCTACCTTTACTAGAGTATTTTGAGACAATTGATAAATTCCACTGGGGTTCAATGACTCTAATGTATCTGTATAAGGTGCTTTGCAAGATAACTCAATAACCAATCAATGAAATAAATGGTTAGCCCATATCCCTTTCTAACTATGAGAGCTCCCTTTTGATAGAATGTAAATAAATAATTGTATGTAACATCTTAAGATGTATTCAATTATCAATATTTATAAACCCCTATTGCACTACATATTTGGATATATTTAAGAACCATTCAAATCATGTGTGTTATAGAAGAGACTTTACTTGAATGTGAGGAGAAATCGACCAACAAGCCGATGAAGAGATATTTTGATGTTGTATTCACATCAAATGCAACTCATTATTCTTGTTAATGACTAGAATTGCATTTGCATATGTTTGCAATTCCTATGGATGTCATACCTAGATAGAATGATGTTTGCAATCATATTTGGGATAACTTTTGAGCAATATGAGTTATTCAAGGTGCAATGTCCATCATTTATTTCCATATTGTGGAGTGCTGCCACCTTGATTGGGTAAAACAATAGTTTGAGCTCGTGCAAGATATTTTAGGCGACCTATAACACATCGATTTTGTATGATATAATTGAGGGGTAGAAAAACATCAATCAATGGAGTATGTTTTTTACATTCGGAAAAAATGATACCTAATGGCTTAGCCAAATAGGTCATGGGTTATAGTTTTTGGATGATTAATTGGCTGCTAGGATCATCAAAAGTCATCGAGCAGAAAAATGTTAAGGATCACGGAAATGGGTTAAGGCTTTTCACAAACCTAAGCTTTAAAGTTTGTAACTATTGTGACATGGATGACCCGTGACATACATTGTTGTATTTATGTTAGTAGCTTGGATTAATCATTGAGGTTCGTCATTTTTTGTGGCAATAGGGAAATGAGTTGTGCTAAATCTTTTAGGGAAATGTAATATTAATTTTCCTATACTTACATAAATTTTCTTCAATTAGATGTCTTATATAAATTTAACTTTGTATTCACTTTTCTCCTTACTATTTATCCAATGTTTTATCAACATAAACGCTAAAATTGAAAACCTAATTAATGAAAATGAACCATAAAAAAACAATTAAAATGGATTCCTAATTTAATAAAAAGTATTGGCAAATGTTATTGTTATGCCATCACCTCAACTTGGACACGTGGCAACTTTTGAAGCAACTAAAGAGATACTCACGGATGACCCTCCGCCTTATACCATCCAGATGGTTGCTCTATGATCAGCCACCCACAGGAAGGTCATCTATCATTAGCCATCTAGTCGCCTCCTTCCCTTGAGGGAGGCTATCTAAGGATTACTGAAGTCGAGCTACTTATACTACATCTACAAGATAATGTCAGAGTCGTGCACAATAAGAAACCTTAACTCGAGATTGTTGGTAACATGATGCAACTGGACAGGAGACTTCCTACCTATAAGTATCCTATGGCACAAAATAGGAAGGGATCTCATTTTTCCATACTAATAATCCTGGATTACAACAAAACACTGCTTCTTCCTCCTCCTCGTCTTCTCCCGCCTGTTTCTTACTCTCCCCATTGAGAATTTCGACTCTCCGCCTATCATAGGTAAACTAGCCTCATTGCTTTCACTACCATCTCCTTCGTATCTTACCCAGACTGATACCTAGTATCAATAGTTGTAATAAATCAAAATGAATTAATAAAAAAACAAAAAAAAAATGGAAAAATTTTATGTAACAGCTCCAATACCCCCTAAGTCATGAACCGTGTTAAATCAAGAGTAAATATATTAGAATTTGAGAAGGTTATAAGATAGAAGTTATCTTTGTTAGTTGAGGGTGAAGATAGATACAGAGGGTAAATGAAAAGGCTCGCATATTGTGAAAAATAAATCTAAGGTATCAACTAAATTGTAAGAGAGTGAAAAGTATTGGGACAAAAATGAAAAAATTAAGAGTTGAAATGATTAGATTGAATTGAAGGAGAGGATGAGAAACTAAAGGTGAATTTTTTACCAAAATAGGGTGTGACTCATGAATGGTATTGTAGAGAAAGTTTAGGAACTAAATGGTCAATCTATAATTTAGATAGTTGTGACATGTTGATGATTAATGACTAAATTGGTGTAAAATGGTAACGAGTGAAAATATTTTAATATTTATTGTTTTTTATTATTAAATTAATATATATTATTTTAGAATACTTTAGCAAGATGATTATATTCATTCATCTCTCTTCCATTCTCATGCTACTCTCTTTTCTCCACCTTCACAAATTTTATTTTTATTACAATTAGGTCCTTATTCTCGTATCTCTTAAGTATATATAACATACCTAGGTGAATGTTTATGTAAGTAAATAGGAACTAATTGATTCTCACACTTGTGTTTGATGTGCTTTAGTAAGTAAATATAATGTATTATTTCGCATATGAGTTATGGCTTGTGCTTGGAATCATTAGGAATGATTTTAGTATGGTTTGGATGTATTTGAAAATAGAACTTCTAGGTTATCTGTCTCAAGTCTCGAGACATACAAACTTTGAAGGTAAAAATCCTCAGTAATTGAGTCATGTCTCGAGACATAAGCCCCTAACATTAATTAAAAAGATGAATTAAAAAAAACTTGAAAATAATATATTTATTAATTAAAAACATTAATTAAAAATTAAAACAACACAAAATAAAAAATACAAATGTAAGTAGGAGATGAATCGAATTAAGACTCAAGGACAAAACTACTAATATTTAATTATCTAACCAAAAGAATTGATATGTTAAAAGAAAACATGTTTTGTAGAAAGCGTTTTCCACATGTCAGCTGAAAATGCTTCCTCCAAGTAGTGTTTTTTGTTTCTCCCTCCAAAATTGACCTATTTCTCTTATTTAGGAAAAAACGACTTACCTTGCTAAATATGTTTTAAAACTGACATTTTTTTAATTTACTCAGATGTCACACTTTAAAATTATAATTATTATATTTACTTAAAAGATTTATTTATTAGTGTAATTATTATGATTATTATTGTAACACCCCTTAACCCCAAACCGTCACCAGAAGAGGATTATGGAGCATTACCAGAGTTTACAGAATAATTACACACAATTCCATTATTTTCTTATGTTTATGTCAAAGCTGTCTTCTTGAGCAGCAGTCACTAAAATATTTATAACTGGAGCTACGAAACTTCAAATTAAGTTCCGTTAATTTTTCTTAAAACTATACCTTTCTACCATAAAATTTTCAGAATTTTTAATATAGCCAATTAGTACAGTTTATTCCTCAAAGTTACCCCTGGTCTGCTATTTGACAACTTCAACCATTTTTTACTAAAATTTAATTATCTCATAGCATAGGACTCGTATGATGTTCCCGTTTATTTCTCTTGAAAATAGACTCATTAAAGATTCTAAGCATATGAATTATAGCTCATAATTATTTTTATATAATTTTTAATAATTTTCCCAATTCAGAATAGGGAATTCCAAAATCAATCTGACATTGTATCACAAAAATTCAAATTCATACCAAATTAGTCAAATCCTATTTTATACCATAACCAAACCTAAATTTATTTATTTCATCCTTACATTTACAATTTCAAAATGACACACACACAAGACATCCTAGGTACATGCCATTACCCATAATTAACACACTTTACCTCATTGAATTCGGGATCGGCCTGGGATGCTGATTCAACGTTCTATCTTTACTTTACCTGCGCACGGAAACAAACCGTACGCTGAGTATGGTATACTCAGTGGTATTTCTATAATCCAAACACTTGATAATATAACAATTAAACTTAAAATCATAATAACAAATATAACTATTCATTTATTTATTTTATAGATAAGTTTCATTTACTTACCATAAAAATTCTATACAAGCCATATAACAAACACAACAACATATTTGCTCAATTCTTTTCATTTGCTTACCGTATAAATTCTTTACAATATATTCACAATTCATTTGTATTCACACTTTACTTCTTAACAATATACCATTTTAATTCATTCTAACATCAATCATCATCCATTTGAACTTCACTCATTTCATGAAACTTTTGGTTCATGTTTTCAATCTCATATCTCAATTTCAATTCTCAATTCTCAATTCAATTTCTCATTTCATTCCAATAGCTCAATCAATCAAATTCACTCGATTTATCTTTTCACTTATTTACCGCAATTAACAAGACTCAGACTCTGATAGATACCAGAATATCCAACCCAAACACACCAGAATATCCAACCCAAACACACCCGGAATATTATAAATCCTCCATAATACACCAGTATATCATATCCTCCCAAACACACCAATAAGAAATTAAATGCCTCTTCGGATAAACCGAAGTATATAATAACAGAAACATCTTCTTGGTCGAACTACAAATCTTCCCATCACATCACAAATCCAATGGCATGCCATTTGTATCCAATCTGGTCCGATACTGTTAATAGGGTATTTGATTCACTTTCTCAATTTAATAAGTCTTTCATCAATATACCATTCTAATAATCACATATATTCATATCAATTCCCTCATATTTCCAATCAATATAATTTTTTTTAATATAACATTCATTCAATATTCAAATTTTTACATAAATCATATATATATATTATATTTCAATCAATATAAATTCCATCAAAATGATTTCAATCAATATAAATTTGATAAATTCATCACATACCAAAATCAATCCATTTCAATTGTAAAATATCATAATTCTAACACTAAATATAAATATAACAAATAATGACTGAGTTCAGATTATAGAAATATAAACCGTATTTTCTCGAGCTAACTCCCGTTGTCTTTGCCATTTTTCCTTGCTTAGCCGAGATTTCCCGAGACAACATTAGCTATGGGAATTAAAACAATTCATATTCGTTAATTCTCTACTAATATATATCTAATTAATAAATTTGGATTCAATTTCTACTTTAATTTCAATTTAATCTTAACTAAATTCACATACTTTTTCTATCTCAATTCATATTTCATTTCTATTCAAATTTTGTCCAAACTCATACTTAACTATTAAATTTTCAGCATATTTTCCTAATTTCAAAAATTTCATCAATTTAGTCCCTTCAACATAAAACTTATGAATTACTTTACAATTCAATCCTTATTTCATTTCTAACTTGAATTCCTATCAATCTAACCCCTAATTCATTTTTTTATTCAACATGAACAATATTTAGAATTCTAATAACTTTCAAAATATTAATTTAATTTCATCAAAACTTTGTTCTAAAGCTTTTAAAACATCAAAATTAAGTAAAAAGGGCTAAATTAACTTACCTATTAAACTTCCAAACCTTCAAACCCCAATTCTCCCTTTTCTTTTCTTTCTCCTTTCTTTCTTTCCTTCCCCTGCTTTTCGTTTGCCTATTCTGTTTCTTTTTTTTGTTTCCTTTCTCTTTTTCTTTATTTATTTACTATATATATATAAAATATAATTAAAAAAATCTATATTTAAAAATCTATTTAATAACAAATATTTATTTAACACTTGTATGCATTTTTTATTATTACACATGTCACAAATTTTACCATACATTTGTCATAATTTAATATATTTATTACATAAAAATCTAATAATACAATTATTTAATTAATAAATATCTTATTTAATATTAAATACTAATATTACAATTGTACACACTTATATTTCACATTTGTACCAATAAATTCATTACAATTGTCATTATTTAATTTATTTATTAAACAAAAATCTCATTATTTAATTATTTAATTAATAAATATATTTTATTTTAAAATTAAGTAAATATAGAATTATATTCCAAGTATTCAAATACATATATTACACTTGTACAATTTTATCATCACACATTTGTCTTTATTTCAATTTATTTCATAATATAATAACTTAATATCAATTAAATAATAATAACCATAATAATAAATTAATTAATTAATATAAGAAAATCCTAGACTCTTCCATCTTTTGCCGCCTAAATTCATACATTAGGCATAATGGCCTATTTGGTCTTTTTTATTTTCTTTTAATCTACAATTCAACTTTCATCCTTTATTCAATTTAGTCATTTTTCCTAATTACTCTTAATTAAGCTAAATTCACTTAATTAAAAATCTAATTAACCACTCGATTAACTTCATAAATTTTTAATAAATATTTTCTAATCCATTTTTCAGAAACAGTGATCCTAAAATACACCTTTCTAATAACCTTAAAGTTTGGGTCGTTACAATTATGAGTTATAAATTATGGTTGGTGATACAACAACTTTTAATGAATTATTATAATTTATAAATTTATTTTATAAACATATATTTACTAATTGATATATAAATTGTAATGAAAATAAAATTATTATAATTTAACATAGTTTTATAAAAGATGAGACTAAAAATATTGAAAGAACTAAACTTGTTAAAAATTTTATAATAAAGACAATTCAGTAAAATATGTTTTTAACTAATTGACATGTCGCCAACTAAATACAAAAAAATTTACATTTCGATCAAATGAACTAAATAAGGTAACGTAACATACCTAACAAAACATACCTAACAATGTGCTAAATTGAAGTCAACTATCCTTTTCTTTGGTATATATTTTCAAGTGATATTTCAAATATATTTATTTGTTTATTATTATAAGTTGAAAATTTTTAATATTTACTTTATTATATTACATTTTCGTATACTAAATTTTGCTTGAAATACTACTTTTATGAAGATTTATCATTTTTTTTATTGTTTTAGTCAAAATTACTTTCAAGCCATAACAAATAACATGTTTTAATATTAAAAACTTATTTGTTTAAGAAAAAAACAAATTCTATAATAATAATATAATTTAATAAAATATACATATTTCATGAATTAAATATCTCAACCAATTAAATAATCTTATATTATTAGAAATAATATTATATTTTGTTAATCTTTAAGACCTCCTATGAGCAAAGCTATTTGTCAAATTTGGCAGGATTCATCTTTTCAAGCTGAGTTTGAGATAAGTGTTCCAATATTTTTAATAGGGTCAATTTAACCGGTTTAAATTATTATTTAATAATAAAATATGTTATTTTATTTAATAATAATTATGAGTTAAATTAAAGTTTATGTATAGGTTTTGATATTTAGTGCTGTTTATAATTTGTATTTATTTTTCCTTTTGTGTCTATGTTTTTTTTTTTACTTTTTTCTGACGCATCCCATGTGGGTACGTGGACTGCAGTCCCCACTAGACCACCACCTTTTACTTTCCCTCAGCTTTTTTTCCACTTCCTTCTTTTGCTTTTTCCGGTTTTCGAGAAAAGCATTCCACTCACTTATGTTTTTTTTAAACACTAACAACCAAACACCCCCCTTATCCTTATCCTAGGCACCCCTTCGCTCTATCCGCGCATTTTAGTGTCACTCCTTTATCCTACGCACCATCGTGTATGGTAGGCTTATTATAGCCCATTGCTTGTCATCATTTTTTTCTCTACTCGTTTTCACACGTGTCTTCCAATGAATTACCCACGTCATCGTCTCTTAAGCCTTTTTACTTCCTGTTTTTCTCCGTTGTTAGGGTTTCTAGTTTCTTTCTTTGAAAGAAATATTTCTTTCTTTTTTTTCTTTTCGACTTTCGGCTACTGAGTCACCAAACGAGTTAAGGAAAAGAGAGACAAGTTTCACCAAACCATGGGGTCGATCCCCGATCCTGGCGAGTTGACCGAGTTAACCCAGCCGAGTTTCGATGAGTTCCAGCGTCAAACGTCTCTGATGACGAGCTGTACTCTCCTCTGGAAAGAACTGTCGGATCACATAAATTCACTTGAGCAGAACCTGATAAAGCAGTCGGAGACCTTGAAACGCAAAATCGAGGCACTGGACTCGGAGACCAAGGCTTCACTCGACTCACTCAAGAAGCGGGAACTCAGTATCGAGGACAGTGTCAAGATCGCACTCAGCCGAGTCGAGTTCAACACCAAAGCTGCCATGAGGACCCTTGGCGATGACGTTGAAGACAATCCGGACGGTGAGGTCGACGACGGAGACGGACTTTTGCAGCACCTGAAATCAACGTGCTTGAAAATGGAAGCTAAAGAGTTCTGGAGCTTCGTGATCGGAAAAAAGAAAGAAATAGATTTGTTAAGAGAGAAAATCCCTGCAGCGTTGTCGGAATGCATCGATCCGGCGAGGTTTGTTATGGAGGCCATATCGGAGGTATTTCCGGTGGACAAAAGAGGAAATGAGGGAGGAAGTGATTTAGCTTGGGCTTGTGTTTTGATTCTGGAAAGCTTAATCCCGGTGGTGGTTGATCCGGTGATAGGAAAATCAAGGATCCTTGTTACGCCTAGTATGAAAGAGCAGGCCAAAGAAATCGCGGAGACATGGAAAAAGAGCCTTGAAGAGAGAGGAGGGATTGAGAATGTGAAAACCCCTGATGTTCATACTTTTTTGCAGCATTTGGTTACGTTTGGGATTGTCAAGAAAGAGGATCTGGAGCTTTATAGGAAACTTGTCGTTGCTTCTGCTTGGAGAAAACAAATGCCCAAACTCGCCGTTTCGCTTGGCCTCGGCGATCAGATGCCTGGTATGATTTTCTTGTTTTCTTACCTGGGATTAAATTACAGTTCTTTATTTATGTTTTCATTAATTCCTGGTGTTGCTTATAAGAGGGGCTTGTTGTATTAAAGGACTTAAAACTTTTTAAATCTCAAGCACTGAAATGTTTAAGTTTCACTGTGATGTTGTGATGGCGGCGGCAGAACTTTCTGAATTAACATGGGTGTTGTGAATATAAGATTTTTAGGACATTTAGTGAGCTATGTTGCGTTTAGAGTGAGTTTCATATGCCGGTTTTTGTATCCTTTGGTAGATAGTTTTTTCTTATATTTGTTGGGTTTGATATTTATGAACATATGTGATCCACCTAAAGTGAAGAGTCTTGGGCAATAGTTGACTAGCATAGTTAAGTGCGTTATAATCTAGGATGTTAATAAGCTTTTGCTTGTTCTTTTAACATGTAGCTGAAGCATGTCCCTTTTTATCTGTTAGATTACATGCTTTGAAGCTAGTTCGTGCTTGTCTAATTTGCTCCTTGGTAATTTGATTGATATGAGATGAGTGAAGCTAAGCTAAACGGTCATGGGATTGGATATGTATAATTTTTTTCAAGTGAGTGGTTCTGCTAGATTGTTACAGAGAAAAAAAATTTGGTCACTGGTGTTGGTTTTAATCTCTGCATCATTATTTGATCAACATGCGTAACGCTCCGTTTAAAAAGACTGTTTTTAGTGCATTTCTTACCATACGAATTTGCAGTGATTCATAGGTTGAGTTTATAATGTCTTTAATTAATGTATACAGACATGATTGAAGAATTGATCAGCAAGGGACAGCAGCTTGATGCAGTTCATTTTACTTATGAAGTTGGCCTTGTGGACAAGTTCCCCCCTGTGCCCCTGCTGAAATCTTTCTTGAGGGATGCAAAGAAGGCTGCATCTTCTATTTTAGATGATCCCAATAATACTGGCCGGGCTGCGGTATGCTCATATTTACTCATACTGATAGTTTGTCTCGTACCGATGATTTGTTTTACCCTTTATTATTTTTATGATTTTTGATTATACACTTTTTACTTAATTGAATGCTTGATGCAAGGTTTGCCTCCTGGGGTTTGCTGTAAGCTGTAAGCTGATTGCTGAGTTCTTTTGTTTTCGTTCGCCTGTCTGCTGAAATAAATTAAAATCTGATGTTTTTATATAATAAAGCATGCCTAATATGGTTAATGGTATTGTCATTTCATATTTCTCGTTGTCAGAGGGGATTAGGGATGTAAAATAATCACTGGATTAGATCTAAGGAAAGAGGCATCTTTAAATTGTCAGCGATTCTATTCATCTTCTATTGGTGCTAAAATCCCATATAAATGACTATCAATTATTGGCAAATAGGCTGATGAGATTGTCGGTCGCCTATAGCTTTTTCTTAAATTTTCTTTTTCATTTGATTTTCTTGGCCAATAATGTTTTCTTCATTTCTAATGGTTACATTTCAATTAATTAGGTAATCTTTCTTCTTAATTTTTGCAGCAACTTGCTGCACGCAAAGAGCAATCTGCACTTCGGGCTGTCATCAAGTGCATTGAAGAGTACAAACTCGAGGCTGAGTTTCCGCCTGAAAACCTCAAGAAACGCCTTGAGCAGCTAGAGAAGACCAAGACTGAAAAGAGAAAACCAGTTGTAGTCCCTGCTAACAAGCGAACGCGTGTAAATAATGGTGGTCCGATGCCTCCTGCTAAAGCTGGCCGTTTGACGAATGCATATGTCTCATCTTTCCCGGCACCTCCTCCATTTGTAAGGTCTCCCTCCCACACCCAGTACCCTGCTCCAGTCCCAGGATACCCATCCCCACCTCCCATGTATGGAAGCAGGAGCCCACCCACCAACCCCTATGCTTACTCACCAGAAGCAGTCCCTCCTCCCCTTGCTGGTTCATACCCTGGAGCTCCCATGAATTATCCCGCATACGGGGGCTACGGTAATGGTTTGGCACCAGCATATCAGCAGGCTTACTACCGATAGACAACGATGACACTACTCTGGCGATGGTAACCACCGTTACGCTGACTACCGACCCATCTAAGTTTTTATTTCTAAATGGTTTGTTTGTAATCACTAACCGTTTAATGGTAGCGATATCTGTGTGTTTAATTAATAACTGCCGTGCTTCTTGCTTTTGCCGAAAGTAAGAAGCTGTATCTCTAATGTTGATCAGAACTCTAGTACTAGGTGATTGTGAAGTAGTAATCATGATGGTAAGCATAACAATGTCTAAACTCGAGACTACCCCCATGTAGGATTTAGTTGTAGAAAAATGTTGTACTGTTTATCTGATCTGAGCCTTTTACTTTTACATCCCGTTGTGCTTTTTAATTGCTTCTCAAAGCGGAACCAAATGCCATTTATTGATGTCTTAATCATTGCTAGACAGTCTTTGATTCCATTGAACATGCATATTCGTTTATATGGAAGCTGAGACTGTTATGGGGACTTTAAAGGTACCCCGTTTCTCTCTTTAATCATGTGTTTGTGTCCTTTGAATGACCTTTAAGCAAAGCCAAGCCTGAATGCCGACTGTCTCACATTCAATGCTTTACTTTCAAGTACTCTTTTTTTCTTCACTTCAGCTTTCTCCTTTTTTTTCCCAGCTGTTTGCATCCCATAGATCCATCAAACATTAAAGTAGGCTTTACTCATCAAATACTTTTAATCTTCATACTTGTAAAGCATCTCTTACTTCGGGTACCAACTATTCGATGATTTGCGACTTAAAGCTTCCTCAGTGCTTAAGTTTTGTTCCTTTCCATCGACTCAACCCCAAATCCGACTGCTTTTCATTGCTTAGAAACCATTGCATTCCCATATCCTAGTTTCCTTTCTGGGTAGTGTTTGCTCCAGCAACACATCAGCAAATTAATCCATTAGGATCCATCTTTCTCCTGAACGTATTGAACCTGGCAAGTTTCACAGGGTTTAGCTCATTGCTTGGAATCAAGAAACCTGATAACATTGACTGTCAAACTCCACGCTGTTAGCGATGGTCTCAATTATTGAACAGGATGGTCTTCACACGATGGCCTCAACGCTAACAATTCGCAGTAGAGAATATAATTTATTAGGGTTAATATGCAAATTTATCAGGAAAGTATACTTCATTTTGGTTGATCTTTGTCATCATCTTTATGAACTGGAGATAGATTTACCTCTGTACTTTTAACTCCATATTGAAATTTGTGGTTTTACTTTTATTTGATTGAATTTTGCCATTTTTGTTAATTTTTCTATTCAATTTTAATTTGAAATAGTTTGAAGAGAAATTTTAATGTTTTTTCATAATTTACTTTAATATTTAACAGTAGTAATTAATATAATATTAAAAATAAAAAAATGGTTATTTTATATAATAAACTTTTTTTTCTTTTAGGATATATGTATTTTATTTTTCAAGTTTCTATTTCAGTAAATAGAAACTCTTATTTAGTTTACTAAATTTTAATATTTATAAGTTAAATTATTATTATCTATTAAAATAAAATATTTGAAGAATTTTTCTTATCAGATTATGTTTTCAAATTATCAAAATTAATAATGAGCGGAAAATTTTAATTAAAAAAATTAAAGTTGGTGTAAAGTTTAATAGAATTCAAAGTTTGGTGATAAAATTTAATTACATAAGAGTTGAATGGTAAATTCACTCATAGTTTCAAAATATAATGAAAAATATCGGTTAGCATTATTTGTCAAAATCTTGATTTACAATCAAATTTACTGAAATATTTTGCTTGTTTAGCTTGATTTATTAAAACATCTTTCTGTGGAATAAAGTATCCATCAAAAATAGTATTTTGGTTTAGTCTTTTATAATTAATAACCATTCTAGCTTTTCCTCTTTTTATTTCAGCATGGTTTCTTACCATAAAAGCTGGACTTGAGTGTGGACTATTAGTTTTTTCTATTAATCCTTTTTCCAATAATTCTTTGATTTGTATATCAAATTCATCTATATCTTGTTTAGTATAGATCATAGGTTTGATTCTAATTATTTTATTAGGATTCTTTAATTTTATTTCACAATATCTTGGACTATTTTCCCATAATTTTAATGGTTCTTCACTAAAATTATTTTCTAGAATTTTAAACAACCAATGATTTGTTTCTAGTTGTTTAATTTGTTCTTTTCTTATTGGTCTAAATCCTTTATCACAAACAAATTTATGGTTTTCTATTAAAGGTATTTCTACAGAAGTTTTTTCTGGTGATAATATTACTAAATTTCTATCTATAGAAAACGGTAGATGATGATATATAAAATTATTTCCTAATAATATGTCTCAATGCATTTTAGGAAAACACAATATTTTAGGAATTACAAATCTTACATTATTTATGTAAATTGGTATATTTCTAGCCTTAAATTGAATTATGGTTTCTTTACCATCAATTCCTATAGCTCTAACTGGATTTTTCATTAATTCCCATTTTTCTACAGGAATGGCATTTTCTCTACAACTACTTGTGGTAGCTCCAGTATCTAATAAAGCATGCAAAGAATATGTTTTATAGTCTCTAAATTGAAGTGTAATTTCTATATATGTACAATATTTCCTAGGTTGGAAATTTGAAAATATAATAATATCATTTTTTCCTATTTTCATTTGTTGAATAATAGTAGTAGATTGTATTTCTTCCATTCTAGTATTTCTAGAATTTCTGCTAGGTTCAGTAGGGAAAATAGGTATTTGAACTGTTTTCATACCTATCGATGTTGTTGAATTTGTACTAATATTATCTTCTTCTTCTTCTATTTGAGAATTAGAAGGTAAAACTAAATTATCATTTGTATTTGTTATAGCATTATTTTTAAAATATAGTCTATCTCCTGATGACATATATTCTATAGTACTTACGGGTTTTGAAGTACTAGCACCACTTATTCTATCAATCATCCAATCTTTTGGAATTGACAGATCTTTTAAATGTAATAATTTTGGTTGTATTTCTGTAGTAAATTTATTGGGTTCAAATAACTCAATTATTTTATTATTGATTTCTTTAATTTCTACTTCTGCCGTGTTACTATATTCATTAATAGAAGTCCAACTTATTGCTAAATCTTCTGCTAAATCGCTAATTTCAGAATTTTTTGTCTGAATTCTTAAACATAAGCATTCTTCTATTAGGGGATCTGTAATAGATATAAAATAGTTTGGTTTAACTTTAAATCCTATTACTCCAGTGTGTAAATTAGACTGAATACCACCAATAAGTGCTTTTATCCGGTTTTCAAATCTTTTATCTAATAAAACCGCTATTATGGGTATATCATGTCCTTTTCTAAATAAAGCTCTAATTGTTATCATAATTATACCTAAATGTATATATCTAACTTGAGGGTATTTCTTTTTAATCCTCTTAATTTTTTCTTTAGTAAATAATGGAATTTCTGTTAATCCTCCTCTAGTATCCTTAGCGACTATGTTGCCACTAATTTTTTCTATATGTCTTTGACTCCATATTTTAAACTTAGATATTTTATATATTTCTTCTTTAGAAATGTGATTTTTATTTATTTTTTCTATCATTTCATCAGAAAAGTCTTTTTCTTCTCCAATCAAATTTCCTAATTTTATGTCTTGTTGTTCAGACTTAGGAATTTCTTCTAATTGATTTTTAGAACTACTTCCTATATTAAACATAAATATATATTATTCTTCATCTAAATCAGAATCCATTTCTGATATTAACTCATATAATATTTCTTCAGGATTTATTTCCTCTTCATAACAAATTTCTAAATCTTGTTCTTCAAGACTTTTAATCATCTTTTTAGCACTTTTTCCTTTATTAGGACAGTTTGGTGCTATATGGCCTTCTTCATCACAAATAAAACATTTACATATCTGTTTTTTAGATTTTTTAGAAGTTTTTCTTCTAACAATTTTTTTCTTTTTCTTATTATTACCAGTATATTTTTTATTTCCTGGTTTCCATCTAATAAATTTATATTTTCTATTTTTCTTTCTATGTTTTTTTATATGTATTAGGACGTGTTGTTTTATATCCAAATTCCCATTCATTTTCTAGAATTTTTGTACAATGACTATAAGTTAATTTATTTTTTACTTGTTTAGCCGCTTTAGTTTGTAGACAATGTAGAGTTATTCTTTCTCTTGCAAAATTAATTCTATTTCCTATAGAATCTATATTTTCTTTTGCTATCCCTGATTCTTTACTATGTTTATCTAAATAAGACACATATTTTTTTATACATATCTCATCCCATGGTGGGGGTAGTTTATGAAAATATTGGTTTTTCCAAAATTCTATATTTTCATTTTTTAATTTTTGATATTCATGAAGAAATTTTTTAGAAAATTCTTCTAGATATCTAATATCACATAATTTAATTTTTGATAAGGTATAACTAGCTATACTATCTTGATCTTTTTTATCAAAATAACCACAAAATTCTGTTTTTAGAACATTTGTTAATCCTTTTAAAAGATCTTTAGGAGTACCTATTTGATTAATTAATTGTCCTTTTTGGACTTTTCCTACTTCTGATTCTTCCCAACGTCTTAAAAATTGTAAAACGTCTCCTTGAAAAGTTCCTACAAAATAATTTAAAAATTTTTCTTTTGACCAAGAACCGTTGTTAGTTACAACTATTGTCATTGACTGTGCCCAATCATCAATGGTTTTTTCATAGTCTGATATTGAAATATTAGTCAAATCTAAATATATTCCACCTTGAGCCACATTTCTTTTATTTAAATCATCTATCCTATGTGGTATAGGTATAGTTTGACTTGGTTGTTGATTAGAAGATTCGCCTGTATATTCAGTTTTAACTTCATTAGTAGCTATATTTTCAGTTTGATTACCAAAAATTCTTATTGTATTTTCAACTGTTTCAAAGTCTTTATTTAAAGCTCTCAGATAATCATCTTTTTGAATATCTGATTCTAATTTTCTTTTACCATAAGGGTCTGTTTGATCAGTATCCATAGGTTCGGGGACTTCTATATTTTCATCCTCATCTGTTGAAGTGTTTTCTTCAAGATTTATAACTAGTTACATTTAAATCTTCTTGATTATCAGAATTACTAGAACTACTACTTTCTGTAGTATCATAATTTAACATATAGTGATAATTAAACTGAGTAAATAGATTTTTATGTTTTTCATAAAGTTCTTCTATTAATTTTAAGTATTCTATTCTTTCATTTTTATCAGTACTTTTAGTAAATTTGACTTTCCAATGTTCTATTAATTCTTTATAAGATTGGAAATCATATTTTTGTTGAGTAATATTTTTTCTTCTCTGTTTTTCAGATTTTTTATTTCTATTAATAGTAGAAGATGACTCTTCTGAAGAAGTTTCTTCTTCTTCATCTGATAAAGTTAAAATTATATTACTATTACCATAATATAATAGACCCAAATCTATATCTGATTCCATATTATTATTATTAATCACCTGATCTAATTTATTATTGACTTCTGATAAAATTTCTTTAGATTTGTTGTTCAAATCTAATTCTTTAATATCTCCCATGTAATTTACTTTTTCTTCTATATTACTGACTTTATTATATATTTTATTATAATATATGGATGTTATATCTATTAAACTATTAAATCCTTTACTAAGGGCCGAAATATTATTTTCTTGTTTAGAATCTATATGCATAATATGATTGCAGGTTTTATCTTTATATAAACAATTTGTCTCTTCCATGTTACTTATCTTTGGTACCTAAAACCGTCTGTTATATTATATTGTCTTAACACACAAAGGCCTATTGTCTCTCACCTAGACTGAAAAAGGCAAAAGTTAGACAAAATAACAGATATATGGGTTTCAAGATAAACAACCACGAAATTAACTGGATTGTAAATTAAAGATAAGAACTTACAAATGAGTATTATGATATGAGTAATAGGATTTAAAGTTAAACCAAACTATTTTATATCTATTACAGATCCCCTAATAGAAGAATGCTTATGTTTAAGAATTCAGACAAAAAATTCTGAAATTAGCGATTTAGCAGAAGATTTAGCAATAAGTTGGACTTCTATTAATGAATATACCAACACGGCAGAAGTAGAAATTAAAGAAATCAATAATAAAATAATTGAGTTATTTGAACCCAATAAATTTACTACAGAAATACAACCAAAATTATTACATTTAAAAGATCTGTCAATTCCAAAAGATTGGATGATTGATAGAATAAGTGGTGCTAGTACTTCAAAACCCGTAAGTACTATAGAATATATGTCATCAGGAGAAAGACTATATTTTAAAAATAATGCTATAACAAATACAAATGATAATTTAGTTTTACCTTCTAATTCTCAAATAGAAGAAGAAGAAGATAATATTAGTACAAATTCAACAACACCGATAGGTATGAAAACAGTTCAAATACCTATTTTCCCTACTGAACCTAGCAGAAATTCTAGAAATACTAGAATGGAAGAAATACAATCTACTACTATTATTCAACAAATGAAAATAGGAAAAAGTGATATAATTACATTTTCAAATTTCCAACCTAGGAAATATTATACATATATAGAAATTACACTTCAATTTAGAGACTATAAAACATATTCTTTGCATGATTTATTAGATACTGGAGCTACCACAAGTAGTTGTAGAGAAAATGCCATTACTGTAGAAAAATGGGAATTAATGAAAAATCCAATTAGAGCTATAGGAATTGATGGTAAAGAAACCATAATTCAATTTAAGGTTAGAAATATATCAATTTACATAAATAATGTAAGATTTGTAATTCCTAAAATATTGTGTTTTCCTGAAATGCATGGAGACATATTATTAGGAAATAATTTTATATATCATCATCTACCGTTTTCTATAGATAGAAATTTAGTAATATTATCACCAGAAAAAACTTCTGTAGAAATACCTTTAATAGAAAACCATAAATTTGTTTGTGATAAAGGATTTAGACCAATAAGAAAAGAACAAATTAAACAACTAGAAACAAATCATTGGTTGTTTAAAATTCTAGAAAATAATTTTAGTGAAGAACCATTAAAATTATGGGAAAATAGTCCAAGATATTGTGAAATAAAATTAAAGAATCCTAATAAAATAATTAGAATCAAACCTATGATCTATACTAAACAAGATATAGATGAATTTGATATACAAATCAAAGAATTATTGGAAAAAGGATTAATAGAAAAAACTAATAGTCCACACTCAAGTCCAACTTTTATGGTAAGAAACCATGCTGAAATAAAAAGAGGAAAAGCTAGAATGGTTATTAATTATAAAAGACTAAACCAAAATACTATTTTTGATGGATACTTTATTCCACGGAAAGATGTTTTAATAAATCAAGCTAAACAAGCAAAATATTTCAGTAAATTTGATTGTAAATCAGGATTTTGGCAAATAATGCTAACTGATGAATCTAAACCATTAACAGCCTTTAGTGCACCTAATGGTCATTATCAATGGAGAGTAATGCCATTTGAATTATGTAATGCACCTCAAATCTTCCAAAGATGGATGGATTCTATATTTAATAAATATAAAAAATTTTGTGTAGTTTATATAGACGATATATTAATATTTTCAGAAACACTGGAAAAGCATAGAAAACATTTAAATATTATCTCCCAAGAATTCATAAAACATGGAATTATTTTGAGCCCTAAGAAAATAGAATTAGAAAAAACAGAAATAGAATTTTTAGGTTTAAATTTATCGGCTGATGGTCTTAAACTACAAGATCATATTATAGTAAAAATAAAAGAATTTCCAGAAGAAATTAAAAACCAAAAACAACTTCAACAATTTTTAGGTATAATTAATTATGGAAGAAACTTCTTTCCTAACTTATCTGAAAAAATAGGAGACTTATATGAAAAATTAAAAAAGGATAAAACTTTTAGCTGGTCTAAAGAAGACTCAGAAATTATTAAAAATATAAAATCAAAAATAAATTATACTCCAAAAGTCTATTTACCAAAACAAGGTGATAGATTAATTTTAGAAACCGATGCATCAGAAAAATATTGGGGATGTATTTTAAAAGCTAAAACAGAAAAAAATGAAAAAGAAACAATAATATTATCAAGCTCTGATACCAATTACTTGCTAAATAGGTTGCGGAAGATTGATATTTTATTAAAAGTAAAGGAAAGATTTTTACAAGGAAAGGTTGTTTACAGAGAGGATACTGAAAGTAAAAGGAAAGATTTCTAAACTATTTTTTGATGCCCCATTTAGGCTCTTTACATTGCTATTTATAGTAAAATTTCTAAACTCTATTTGATTTTTCTTCAATCCCGCACAGTGTTTCTGATAAGGATGAATTTATTGTTGCCTCCATGTATGTTGTCAATTGTCTTTGTCATATCTTGTTTGTACATGGATGCCTTGAATTTTTGTTTACCGCCAATCTTGAAAATCAGCTTGAAAGTCTTCTTGACTTTCCACGTGGTCTTTGTCTTTATCCTTCTTGGATGTTGTCCAGGTTCCATGTTTCTATTTCATCCAGGTGTAAAGATTCTGGTGATAGTCTTGGTGAATTCCAAGTCTCCCACGTGTTCTTGATTTCTTCAATTATTTCTGAAGGGAAATCGTCTATTTCCATATCTGCTATTTTCTTTAGCAGTTGTATGGATTCTTCATCTCTTGATTTTTGAATTACGCTATTTTTATCAGCTACTATTCTTTTTCCATCGGTAGATAGTTTGTACGTTTGATCTTGAAGTACATGTCGTGCTGTTGACATTAAATCAATTCCGGCTTGGATTTGAAAATATTTTGGATTATTGTAACACTTGTCAATGGTTTTGGTCAAGTGTTTTTTATCTTCTTTGGCTGCTGATAAACAGTATATAATAATTACTACCAATAATTAGTATACAAGTGTGTTAAAAGGATTAACACCGATAGGTATGAAAACAATTCAAATACCTATTTTCCCTACTGAACCTAGCAGAAATTCTAGAAATACTAGAATGGAAGAAATACAATCTACTACTATTATTCAACAAATGAAAATAGGAAAAAATGATATTATTACATTTTCAAATTTCCAACCTAGGAAATATTATACATATATAGAAATTACACTTTAATTTAGAGACTATAAAACATATTCTTTGCATGCTTTATTAGATACTGGAGCTACCACAAGTAGTTGTAGAGAAAATGCCATTCCTGTAGAAAAATGGGAATTAATGAAAAATCCAATTAGAGCTATAGGAATTGATGGTAAAGAAACCAGAATTCAATTTAAGGCTAGAAATATACAAATTTACATAAATAATGTAAATTAGATATAGGAGTAATTGGTTATTTGATTCAATAAAAATGAAGTATAATAACAAATTTCAATACTCACCTATGATATACACTTTAATCTAATTTTTTATAAATTTATTGAATAAAACAAATAATTCATTAACGTTAGAATTTATTTATTTATTTATACTTACATATTTTTTATGTAAACAAAATTATGTTTTAGTTTCAAACAACGTTTTACTATTCCAATAAATAGTAGGAAGGGGAGAAAACATGCCCTTTCAAAGTTATATTTCATATAAATAACTTCTTTACACCAGACGGTCTCACCTTTTTAGAAACTTTGGTGGTAAAATAATTATGAAGCTTTTTTTTATTAGAAAAACAGGTAATTTTTTTTATTAGATCAAAAAGTAAATTATTTTATTATTATTATTATCAGATACTAATGCAACTGTTGGAATAATTAAGCAGTCACACATGAAGTGTCATGTACACTTCATGTTCACATATATAAACTAATTTTTAACCATAAAAATAAGATTAAAATTTTAACTGAAAGTTGGATTCTAAAACAACTAATTTGGTATTTTTTTCAGTGAAGAAAACAAAATGCAATAGAATCTCCGCTTTGGTTCCATTGAATTTGTAATGGAGGAGTGGCTGTTTTCTTATTTGTCTTCTGGAATGTCAAGAGAGTGTGTATGATAAATTAGCTTTCAGCCTTCATATGTTTGCTTAGTTGATGAAACAAGTGCATCTTCCACAGGCTTTCTGTATTTCAGTTTTCCAAGCAGCTGGTAATGGTCGCTTTGTTACTTATATTTAGTCAATAATACTCGCATTCTCAGCTGCAACTAAACTACTAGTTGCTGAAATATAATGAAATAAAGATGAGAATATAGTGCACATTTTATATTCTTACAAGAATACATAAATAAAGGATCAATTCAACACCATTCTCTTCCTCCTCAATCTGGGAAAATAACCTATGAAGATATCAAATAAGTTTTAACTCCATTTCGTTCAAGATAAAAACACAGCATCCAACATACAGACACACACAAAAACAGTTTCAGTGTCAATCATTAGCTGTTTTTAACTGCAAAGAAAGCAGTTCTTCTTCAGGGATAGTCCTGATATGGCAATCTGAAGTTGGATAAGCTACACAAAGTAATGCAAACCCACGGTCTATAACATCATCACTAAGCATACCTTCACTTTGATCAACGGTTCCACTTAAGAGCTTAGCAGGGCAAGTCATGCAAACCCCAAGCTGACAATCATATGGCACGGTTATGCCCAAGTCCAATGCCTTTGATAGTATGGTCTCATCGTCTTCCACCTCTAGCTCGGTAGAGTTGCCTTCATGCTCCAATACAACTTTGTAAGACCTTGCTATCAAAGTCGACAATCTTTTGAAAGACCCATGGTGGGTTTTGGGGTTGAACTTCGATTGGGAGGTTGAAATTGTTGTGGGGTGTTTTGGTTTGTTGACAATTAAGGTAGGAGTACATGGAGATGGAGTGAAATGAAGGATAGCCATTGTTTTTTTCCTTTTGCTGCTAAGGACAGCGAGAAGCTTGTTTTCAGGGTTAGGGGAGTGTGTGATGTTGGAAAAAAGATAAGGTTTTCCAACTATTTTTTAATTATAAAATATACTTGGGTAAACTAAACCAACAGTCCCTAAATTTTGTTTAAATTTTTATTTCAGTCATTCAACTTTTAAAGGTTATATGATAAACACTAACATTATTGAATTGTTATATTTTGGTCACTCAATTTTTATTAACCCCTTAAAAAGGATAATGTGACATGTTAAGTCAAGAGATTAATAACTAACTTGGTACATGTAGCTAAAACATTAGCTTTGTACTTTTATATATATATTTTTAACGATGTAAATATGATTCTTTTAGAACTTTTTTAGAATTATTGTTAAGTAAATATATAAAAGTACAAAACTAATATTTTACCTACACTTTAGGGATCAAATTAGTTATTAATCCTTGGATTAACATATTACGTCAACATTTTGTTAAAGAATAATGAGAGTCAACAGACAGTGATCAAAATGTAACAATTTAACAATGTTAGTGACTATTACGTAACTTTTGAAAATTAAATTACTGAAGCATAATTTTTAAACAAAATTTAGAGACTGTTGATGTAACTTATCCAATAACTACTACTTATACTCTAAATTTTTCCATAAAATCTAAGAAGGCCAAATAAGCATGGATCAGGTCACAGATTCATCAATAAATCTAAAAAATTGGTTTAATCAGTTGATACCAAATTTCAGTTTAATCACTTCAAACCTATTCTTCAGTGCAAATCGAATCAAATTAAACACTACAATTTCAAGATTATTGTAGATTTTTTGGAATTAAAAAAATCAATTAAGGACTGAGATTGATCCAATTTCCAAAATTATTGCAATTTAAAACTTCTCATTGTTGAATTTGAGCCTCAAAACAGGTTAGATTCAGAAAAGGCCCCTCCTTTCTTTCTATAGTGAGAAAAAAATTAATTAAAGATAACATATATATTTCTGATTAATTCTGATTAATTATATAATATATTCATATTCATAGCTCTACAGTCTACACCATCCGTTACAGTCCATCAGCTCTTTAGACCAAGTCAATTATTCAACCTATTCTATTCTATTTTATATTTAATTTTTCTCTTCTTTTTTTTTTTTTTTGGATTTCGAAAAGAGATTTTTTTATTATCAAGGTTGATTGATTTTTTGTGTGTTTTTATAGGTTTTTTTTTTCTTCATTTCAGTTATCTGGAAAATGGCGAACGAGAGTGTTGGGATTGCCAAAGATGTCACTGAAGTAAAATTTCTCTTCCCTTCTTTTATGTTTAAATACTACATTATTTTGATCTTCCTTTTTAATTGTTGCAATGATTTATTTACTGTTTATCCTTTTTTTTTTTAATTTTTTGGGGTTTGTTTAATTTTAGTTGATTGGCAAAACTCCATTGGTATATCTTAACAAAGTGGTGGATGGTTGTGTTGCTCGCATTGCTGCTAAGCTTGAAATCATGGAACCCTGTTCTAGTGTCAAAGACAGGTTACCCCCATTTTCCTTTAAATCCACTTTTTATGGTTCATTGCTGTTTATGATTAGTGTGTTTATCATGCTAGATGCTTCATTTCCTTATTTAAATTTCTGGGTTTTGTTTATTTATTGGAAAAAACTGATCTATATATATATATATTTGTGATGGTGTAGGATTGGTTATAGCATGATCTTAGATGCTGAGAAAAAGGGTCTTATTACCCCTGGAAAGGTTAGTAGCTTTTGTTGTTAACTACTAATAAATCTCCAATATGGTTTCTTGTTTATGTTATGTTGAGTGTCAGATACGCGTATGTTTAATTTCGATTCATGTTTGAATGTGTCTGATAAGGTACTTTAAGGGAAATGAAGTGTATTAGTGATAGTATTTGGCCTTAGTTGCTATGGGATTGTTGATTATGATTTAAATGTTACGAACATTTTTTTGCCAAAACGGTTGTTTGAAGAGTGTCCTCATCGAACCTACAAGCGGAAACACCGGGATAGGGTTAGCGTTTATGGCTGCCGCAAAGCAATACAGGCTTATCATTACGATGCCTGCTTCGATGAGTCTCGAAAGAAGGATCATTCTCCGAGCATTTGGTGCTGAGTTGGTTCTCACCGATCTTGCCAAGGGCATGAAAGGTGCTGTACAAAAAGCAGAGGAGATATTAGCCAAGACAGCTAATGCATACATGCTGCAGCAGTTTGAAAACCCTGCAAACCCGAAGGTGATCTTGAAACTATGTTTTGATGGATCCAATTGTTGGTTGAAGAAGTCTGTTAACATACACTGTTGTTGGTATAGATCCACTACGAGACTACTGGACCTGAGATATGGAAAGGCACGGGAGGTAAAATCGATGCACTTGTTTCAGGCATAGGTACCGGTGGTACCATAACAGGTGCAGGCAAATACCTTAAGGAGCAGAATCCCAACATAAAGGTAAGCTGGTATATACTATATGCAGTGTTCATGCAGGTAAATGAATGATAATCTGATTATAACATCAACTTCCTCATCAGTTTCTTTCTTTTATATGGTTTAGCTTTATGGAGTTGAACCAGTTGAAAGTCCTGTTCTGTCGGGAGGAAAGCCTGGTATGTTACGAATCACCCAATCATTGCTTATAATTCAGTTGCAGTTCGCATTTTTCTGCAAAATGGAAGATTGAAATGGCTTACTTTTATGATTATAGGCCTCGAGCCTGCTATCGTTGGCCTTCTCTATGATATTACTATAGGCAAGAAAACAAGTTATTGTTTAGCTGACTGTTTGGTTTGTTTCATGCTTATATATCAAGGTCCACATAAGATCCAAGGAATAGGTGCTGGTTTTGCCCCTGGTGTTTTGAATGTCAGCATTGTCAATGAAGTTGTTCAAGTAAGGGTTCGGAACGACAATCATGCTTCGAGATTGATCCCTCTTTGGGATATGGCCCATTCTTATTGTCGTTTTGAATTTGCAGGTATCAAGTGATGAAGCTATTGAAACTGCAAAGCTTCTGGCATTAAAGGAAGGTTTACTCGTAAGTTCTTCCATCCTTCAAAAGTTTATAACCTTGGGATCGATCTTATGCATATCTTTTCTCCGCCCGGTTGGCTTACAGGTCGGAATATCATCAGGTGCCGCCACCGCAGCTGCGATTAAAATTGCAAAAAGACCCGAGAATGCGGGAAAACTCGTCGTTGTAAGTTTAATTTTGAGTCTATTTCAACCTGGCAAACCGATGTCTACCCTCTATTAACATCTATAAATTTCTCCGATTCTGTTCTATAACATCAATGCAGGCAATATTTCCAAGCTTTGGGGAAAGATATTTATCATCAGTGCTGTTTGAATCAGTAAGAAAGGAAGCAGAAAACATGACATTTGAGCCATGAGCTTTTAATTTTCAACAAAGAATCAGAACAAGTTTCCATGACTGATTATCATCAAAAATTTTAATTGGGATTTTAGCTTTTCATTATAGCTATGTAATGAAGTAAATTAGACCCAATTGCAAATAAAATAGCAGAAATAAGAAATGACATTATAAAAGGGTTCAATTGCAATAAAATATGTATCAGATTCAGCTGAAAAAATCTTGGACGCCTTTACCGGCGAAAACCCGATCGGAAAGCTCAGCCAAAACGGCATTAACAGTGAGTAAAACGACACTAGAGCCAGCAATAACACCGAGAACAACGCTGGTGGTCCCCAAAACTTTAACAAATGCAGGCCACTCGATTTCCCTTATCTCCTCCGCCACTCCGCCGGCGAGACTGTTATCACTATTATTCGCTTCTCTCTCCTTCATCGCCTTCTTTATCTCTGCTCCAATGGCACTCAGCTCGCTTTCCTCACTCGATTCCGGTTCCGTATCCACTTCCTTGGCGGTCAACGTGTCTTCCGTGCTCTCCTTGCTTTCTTCGATGGCCTTGGCGGTGAAAGACCGATGTTTGTTTGAATTGCCGGTGAATTTGAGAAGAGGCTTGGTTTTGGAAGGGAATGAGAAGAAACGGTGACCGGAAGGTATAGGTTTCCGTGGCGAGTAGGTTGGAGGAGCGGCTGTTTTCGTCGACGATGCGACGGGGAATAGCAGCGACGCGGCCATTTTTCGCCGGGGTTTAATGATTGAAAGTATGCTGAATTTTTTTTTTGGATAAACTAATTAAATATGGGAGATTCGGTTCATGGGCGGTCTAAAGGATTGGGTTTATGCACCGTTCATTTTTTTTTTTTTGAGCGCGTGGTCGCCCTAATTCTTGTGGAAGAAAATAAAAAAGAAAAAACCCTTAAGAAAACACGACGACTGATAAGAGTCTCAGTCTCGTGTGAACTTGCTCCCTCGATACTGCCGTAGCGCCTTCTCTTGGCTATGGCTATTTTGGGGCCCTACTCTTTTCACTCTATATCTTAAAGGAAGAGAGTTTGAGAGATTACAAGATTTCAGAGCTTTTGCCAAGGTTTGCTCTCAGTTTTTCCCATCTATGAGAATGAAAGAGGCCACAAAATCTTCAAATTTTGTGTCTTCTGGTACATTTTCATATTCTGTAGTGTGGTGGGTCTTTATACTTCTTGGGCTTATCGGATCTTCCTTTTCTATTATGTTGGCCTTACAAGCCATATCGAGCCAGCATTGGTCCCAAGCTTCGGATGGCCTTTCGTCAAATTGGCTAAGCCCATTAATTATTGCTGAAATGTCAATTATCTTCTCTGGTTATGGGTATTCCAGCATATGAAGTCGTTTCTTTTTTATTTCTAGCTTCTCTTTGAGATTCTTCGAGGCGTTTTATCAGCTCGTTGTTTCGTTCTCGTTCAGCCTGGAGTTGTTTTTGTAGATGAAGATTCTGTCGCTTGAGTTGAAGGATTTGATCTCGAAGGGCTGTTGTTTCTGCAGATGTCTTAGATTCCAGTATGAGGATTATTACATACTTCAGTTTTTTTCAAACATTGTATTTTTTTGTCTAAATATGTTTGAGCATCGCCTCAACCTAAATACAAGTATAAAACAGTTGAGGTGATGCTCAAACATATATGAGTCAAAACTACAATAATTCAGAAAATTTGAAGTCTATAAAAATTTTCATACTGAAATCGAAAATTATTTAAAAATTTTAAATCTTTAAGTATGTATCAAAATGTAACTCAACTTGTGGAAATGACATGTCTAACTTTTTTTTTATCTAAAAATTTAATATTTCAAATCACAATTGTTTTGTAAATAATAATTTATTACTAAATCATTTTTAAAATAATAAAACATAAAATTATAAAATTGGATCTTTAGAAATCAAATTAATCTATTAAAAGATAACACTTAAGATTTTACTTTTTAAAATTTTAAATTATTTTTGCAGTTCCATTACTCTTTTCTAAAAATATTATTTTTTTCCTACTAATAATAGTTGTTATAATAATACAAAATAAATAGACAACAATAGTTATGCTATAATTTTGTTGAAATAATAATTTTTTTTTAATATATTCAATATACAATATAGTTTTACTTTATATAATTAGTGCAAAGTAATATTATTTAAAATAATGACTAATTAACATAATTAAATTATTTAAAATAATGACTAATTAATATAATTAACTCTAATATTATTTAAGTAATAATTAAGATATTTAGAATTTTATTCCAGTAATAATTCTATTTTGCATCAATAAAATTAGCACAATTTTTGTTTACATAAAAAATATTTAACTAATAATTGTAAATTATAATTATAATTATAATTGTCACAACTTTATCCCTATAATTTATTATTGGAGTTTAACTCTATTCTAAATTTAGCATAACTTTTTAACTAATAATTGTAATTTAAATTCTAATTATTTTTAAATATTTAATTATCATAGGTTCTATTAAATTATAATTTTTAAATATATAATTATCACAACTTCTTATTTATTTCAACCTTTTAAACTAATAATAATTCTAAATTAAATATTATAATTATTTTTAGATGTGAATTTTGTAATACAATAAAAAAATAAATGATATTTTTGTCAGTTTTTAACTTTTCCCAAACTCGTATTTTTATATATATATATAGATTATAGATTATAAATATTTATATGGTTTTATACGTTAATAGTTCATATTACATAAATGTTTTCATGTAATTATTTATTAATAAATATTTTTAGGTGATATAAATACCCATTGTGTAATAATAAGTAAATGTAAGAATATATTGGAGTAGGTGGAGTGAGTGATGTCATAATATTTTTTTAGGTTTGGATTAAGTTATATATTTTTAAGAAATTATAATATAATCACAATATTATATTAATATATATATATATAAGATTAAATAAAAAATTTATCATTTTAAAGGATAAATTAAAATTTTTTATTATGCATGAATTTGAAATTCTAAAATGGAATTTTCCATTTTGGGGGCTCTGCCTACCCCCAACTTTAGCCCCTAGGAATAGATATAGCAAAACCTAAGAGTAGAAAAGTTAAACCTACGACCTGTTTTCTTTAAGGAAAGAACTTGTGTGTTTTTACCATATTTGAATGCGCGTCAATTTCATGTGAATTTTCTTTTAAAGTACTTGTTTATTTTAAAAAGTGCGTTAAATTAAAAAATTAATTAATTATTTTGGTAAAAAAATTATTTTATTGTTAAAAACTAGTTAATATATGTGGAATGTTTTTAGTTATTTCGTTAATTATTTAACTTTTAATATTATAAATAAATAATTTTTTTAATAAAAATAACTAATACGATTTTTAAACTAACATGTAAGATTAAATTATCTATTTTAAAAATAAAAAATAAAATATAATCTAACTTTTAATATAAGAGTCTTCATTATATTTTTACTAAGTTCTTTTTATTTATTAATAATATATAAAATAATGATTTTACATTTGTGTATTTGCCTCCAAATCCTCTCTTTATCAACCTAAGGAAGGTACAAGTAAAAACCCACATTATGATAAGGAGACTGCCTATTGACAAGTTTGTTGGCATCCTAATTTTAGTAGTAAAAGATAATTATATAGACTTTTGTGGACATTTATAATCATATGAAATAGTTTGTTGATAGAAGAAACTATCTCCTTCTAATCATGCATATCCTTTAGATTTCTTTTCTTTCTTTGTCTTCAATATTATATATTTTCTCTTTCTTTGTTTTATCACATTATATGATTGCATAAACATATATATAACCAATGAAAGCATGAGTTTTTCTATGTTAAAAGTATCATTTATGTTGCTTTTATAAATTATAAATTTTCCCTTTTTCGGGTTTATAGTTATTTCATTTAAATTAATTTTTTTAAGTATAATGTGTTTTATCAATTCACTCGACAATTATTGATGATATCATTAATTTTTTTTCAAATACGTTCTCATCGTATTTATACAAAGACTAATTCTATGCATATAGGTTTTTTTTTTTTAAAGTCACTTAACTGATAATTGAAAGAAAAATTATAGATGTGTGTAACTCCAAAGGTTTTTAGTTCTTTTATATAAAGAGATGGATTTAGTTTATATATTTTAATTTGGTCAAATTTAGTGAATGTATTTTTTTTAATGATCAATTTTGGAGTTAATATTTTTCAAGATTTGAAATTCAATTCTGATCTAAATAGTAACAACTAATTCTATTTGATTAATTTTTGCTATTATACTTGGATTTTTTTTAGGCTATGTATTTTTCAAATTTTGAAATTTCATTATTGACACCAATGAAAATAGTTAAATCCATTAACTTTTTTGAGTAAATTGTGAATATAGTGAGCTGACGTGACATTACGGATACGATTTGTTGCACGAGATCTTGAAAATAGCACAATATAATAAACTTAACAACTACCATTTGATCTAAAGTCAATAATACAATTTTAAATTTTGAAAAATGAAAGGATTAAAAATAATTGAAATAAAATACAAAAATTAAATCCACAACTTATTCATAGTATAGGGACTAATAGTAGAATTTAACCAAAGTTTTTTTTTTTTTTGCAATTAAGTCTCCATTTATTCAAATAACATTTTTTTACAAATATGTAAATTTACCCGTATAAACTTTTGATGCATTATTTTTTTCTAATTTTATAAAATTGTTTTCTTTTTTGTTTAATTAAATCGATATCTAATTAATTTATAACACTAACATAATAAAATAATTTAATAATAGAATATAAAACATTATAATTAATTTTTAAATAATATAAAAGATAAAAACAATCAAAACAAATACACATCATCCATTTAGCAATACTTGTGAAAGACTATTGATGCAATAATAATTCACTCTCCTTTCTTTAATTTTGAAATTTAGTCTTTATAATTTTGTTTCTAGTCTTTTAATTTTTTTTCAAATTTTAAAATTTAAATCTAATTGTTAATACTATCAAATTACTTTTATTAAATTTGTTTAGCTGACATTTCAAAATTAAAAATGAATAAATACATTTCATTTCATATATATATATGAGAAATGATTGTATGAAACTGTGATTGTACGTCATCCATATCCTATACTAATAGAATGACGAATCAGATTTTTCCTCATAATTTTTAATTTTTTCCTCCTCAAAAAATAAAAATCAGTAGAAAAAAGTTTGATTTGTCATTATCCAATTGAAAAGGGTTAGAGATGGCGTGGAATCATTATAACGCCCCAAATTTTCTTAAATTCCGGCTTTTGTAAATCAGTAGCACAAAAACATTTGCATATGTTTTTGGTAAATTATGATACAAATGTGTATTTACTTCAGTGGTTAAAATGTTCTGGGTGTGTGTGTGAGGTCCCAAGTTCTAGCTTTACTTGGGTTAAATTTTGGAATTTTATGAATAAACCCTATCACTGTTCAGTGGACTTTTATTTAATTATTAGTAGAGTTATATCAGAGTGGGCTTGCAGGTCTGGTGGTTAAATGGAGTATTAGTATGCTTGAGGTGTTGTGTTTGAATCATTGCATGGGCGAAAAAGTTTATTTTTGCTCGACTCGGTGGCTAAGAATTTGATGTAACCGGGATTCTGAGTAGTTGTGTGTAGTGGGGATAGTGGGAGAAGATTAAGGGATTGGGTGGCATATTAGATTTTGAATTGTTTCAAACAGTTTTCCCCTTTCAAAATTTTCTGCCGATTCTTCATTTTTTCCCCTTTCTTGCTGCTAAATTTTGCTTCTTCCTCCCATGTCCTTGTCGTTTCTTTTCTTTTGTTTCCCTGTTGCAATTGTTCTTCGGTTGTGCAACCTACGGTTCAGTCTGTTCGGTAAGTGATAATGGTGCTTTAAATTTAGGTATTTAAGTTATTAATTGGGGAACCTTGGTGTAACTGTGTTGACAGCCGAAAATTTGGCGTGAGGGGCTATGCTGGTGCCGAGTTATAGAGGGAAGCGTCCATAGTTCGTAAGGTTCTGCAGTGCTCGTGGTGACTTTAGCTTTAGACCGAAACCAGGTGTGTACCCGAAAACGCAGAAAACGAGAAACGACAAAAGCCGAAAAATGAATCTGTCGATGCCACGCGGGTGTGTGGTTGCCAGTGTGGTAGGCCGTGTGATAGTACACAGGCGTGTGATCGACGAGTCAGGCTGTGCGTGCAAGACACGGGCGTAAGACATGATCGTGTATGGTCGGTGAGGCCGTGTGCGACATATGGGCTCGACCTATTGGGCCGTTTAGGCCACGTGGGCGTGTGAGGCCATTTTTTGAAATGATCTGTAAGGTTGCACGAGTCGTCCAAGTCGACAGTGGACCTACCGTAGGGTCGGTAAGCGCTACTTAAACCCCTCATTGAGTATTCTGACTGTCTGATCTCTGTATCGAGTATGAACTGAGATATCTAAACTGAATGTATGATCTGATAAATTGCATATTAGCACGTCATTTTTGTATGTTGCATTGCATCGGGGCTAGGATGATGTTATTGGGAGGAAGTATTCTGAAAGGCTCTTAAGCCTAATATCTAGCAGCTCAGCTGCAATTATGTGATTATGTGTCGCATTTCGGTACAGCATGGTGTGTAGGGATGGGTGGGTCGATTTTATCCCCACATGGTGTGTAGGGTTGGACGGAGATTATGTGTAGAGGCTGGTGGGTAGGATTCTGATATTCTGTCTGCATACTGTATCTGACATAGGCTAAGGCCCTAAGTTGTATCTGATTCTGTATCTGATGGGCTAAGGCCCTAACTGATTCTGTAAATGGCTCCAGCTCTGACTGTTTATTTATGGCACCCGATGTGTATTCTGTATGTGTGATTTCTGTGGGGATTACACACTGAGTTTGGAAAAACTCACCCTTTTCTGTTTAATTTGTGTAGGAAATCCCCGGACTTGACGGATTGGTACAGCGGAGGGCTTAGGCGGTGACCACCACTACCAAACTTCTTATTTACGGTTTTTGCAGTTACATCGATGAATTTTGGGACTATTTGGTTTTTAATTTGGGATTTTGAAATGTTGATTATGGATTTATAAACCGCAACGTAACAAAGTACCGTTTTCCTAAAATAAACTAAGGTTTTTTGTAAATAATAATGGTTTCGAAAATTATTGGGTTTCGAAAGCTTACGCGTAAAAGAAATGTTTTAAAGTAAATTAATTAATCCACGTTTTCCTGAACTAAGTAATAGATAATAACTGGAATGGTGTTAAGGTCAATGCGTTTTCAAAAAAATAAAAATACTCTCACGTAATATAGCCAGATTCGGTCATAACATCCAGGCCGAGTTTGGGGTGTTATATACAATCTCTTTTAAGAGAATTGTATATTTTAATTTTTTAAAGAGTTGATTGATGTCCAATGAGAAAGCAAAGGTTGTATGGTCAATGAGCAGTGAATCATATCACTTGGGAAGGTCTAGGAAGATAGATATATTGCCAAATCCAAACTCCATTATATATATAATATATGATATGAAATGTCGATATCATGCATTAGGGTGAAGACAATAGCAAATGGATTTAAAATTTTGGCGTGCAATGGAAATGTGCAGTGTTCAATGTCATATGCAATTACAAGAAGCCAATGGCCTATTCAAATACAATTCCATGAAAAACGAAATGTCACTCCAAATCCAACAAAACCATGAAAATAAAAATTACTCAATTCCCGAGGAACTAAATTCCAAAAATCACCATTGATATAGTAACATAGTTAACTCTCCATATGCGTACAATTTTGACAGAATCCTCTGCTCTGCTCTGCACTGCACATTTTTCTTCCGTTTCTTCTTTTCTTTTCCTTTTTTTATGTTTTCAAAGAAATTAAAAACTTCGACCTTGCTAATTAATTATTCATGTTATATAAATTTGTTATATTTTTATATATTTAATTTAATTTTAAAAAAATTAATATATTATTCGTGTCTATTTTATAATTTATAGAGATAATTTTTCAAAATTTATAATTATTCCTTTCAACAACGTTTAAAGATTCTATTGTTATTATTGATTATACTATCATCAAACTTACATATAATAGATTCTTTTAGGACCTAAAAAACATAATCTGAATTTTAATAAAAAATCTCTATAATACTCTTTCCCGTAATTCTGTTCATCATTAGTGATTTTAAACCTAAAAAATTTTGGGAGTACATCATGTGGAAGTGGGGTTTGGTGGAGCCGTTTAAAAGATCTGTAGGACGAAGAAATCAGTTTAGAGAGCTGATCTCTTCCTACCTGACTCTAGTGTTTCAGTTCTCTCTGGCATATTACTCCCTCTCCCTCTCACACTCAAATTTATTTTTATTAATCCAATCTCTAACTCATTTAAAAAAATTACTTTACATTTAAAATAAATTATATTAGCTGATTAACTCTTAGCTCGATTAGGATCAATATTATTATTAGTGCGGGAGGATGTGGGTTCAATTATGCTGAAGCGCATTATCCTCCTATTCAAAAATTGGAGAGGGGTTATGAGTAATTCTAGGCATTGTATCAAATAAGAACCTACAATGAGATTAATATTAAAAAAATTATATTATTTGAAGGCACTTTAGTCTTTTTATTTTTAACAAAAATCAATAAAAATGAGAATTTGAATTCACGTCAATTAGATTAATAAAACATTAATTTACCACTCAATCAAAATTTCATTTTAATATACACAATTTATTATATCCATTAGTTGTATCTATCTATCTATATTAATAATGTTGTTAATTCAATTGGAGTCACAATTCAACTCGATACCAATTCACGATTGATGATAGCACCATGACAACCAATTGAAGTGCATTTAGTATCGCTAATATGTTATATTTATGTGTTTAAATTTCGTTTTACTCACAATTTAATTAATTTTTATTTTAAAGTGTACATATTTCATGCGTTATTATGATTAATTAATTTCATACCATATGTTTTATTATTTATTATATATTATTTTTAAACATATATATGTATTTTAGATACGACAAAATTTTTAATATATGTTAACTACCTATTCTTTCATTTAATATTTAAAAAAAATGAAATTGAGTTGAGGCAGTATCATTTAAAAAAAGAAAAAAGAAAAAGAGTATTTATTATTTGGGTTTTCAGATAGGTTAATTTCAAATCAAATCAAATTTGAAAATACCCTAATTAAAAAAATCAAATTGATTCTATTCAATGAATTATAAAAGTTGAAGCAACTCTCAAGACCAAAAAAATTGTCATTAATCTAGTGGTAAAATCAAGTCGGAATTTTTAAAAAAATTAAAGTGTAATTTTATTAATGTATTGTTTTATAATTGTATAATTTGTAAAGCATTTATATTAAAATTTCACTAATTTTTGGGGAGTCAAGATTTGTTTGCTCTTCTAACACCGTCTTTTAATATTTTTAAAATCGGATCAATAATCAAATCGATTTGATCAATTTAATAAAAAAATCATAAAATTAAAAATTTAATTCAATCAGTTCGTATTAATAGGTTCAATATTCTTCCCTAAATCAATATCTTAATTGACTCTTGATCTAATCTTTTGATCCAATCCGGTTTAAACAACTTTGCTATACCTAATTGAAATAACGTGCAGACAAAAACAATATTAAAATTGTTTTATTGAAGCCTATACCTTGAAAGCCAAAAACAAGATTATGATTCTCCACACCTTTGCTTCTTTAATTGGGATTTACTCGCCATTATTATACCTAAATATAACCCTAAACCCTACATTTGGCCTCATATTATTAATCTAATCTTGGTTAATCCATGTTCCTCACTTAAAATAAGTTGTTGTTGTGTTTCCAAATAAAGATGGTTGTCTATTTGTCTTAATATAAAACAAAGTTGCACAATGTTGACATTGGGTTTTGGGGATTACTTTTTTTCATTCCACCAAATGTCTATATGTGACTTCAAAAAAAAAAATGGGGTCTTAAATTATTTTATTAGTGGAAACACTTAAGACAAATGGTCTGGTTTTAACCTTACCTAAACCAACTAACTTTAGGGATTTTGTTAATTAATTAAAAAGGTGAAAAAATTATATTATTAATTCATTCTTTTATTTTATTTTTACTTGAAGTTGTTAGCATATCTCTTTGGATCCTATTAGTTTGCCTCCCTTTTGAGTCTTATAAGCACTTATAAAATATGTAAAGAGCAAACCAGACTCTCAATTTTCTCAATATTCTTCATCTTTCTTCCTCCATGCAATTTTTAGGGCTATTTTCAATTAATATTATTAAAAATATTGTATAATCCCTTTAGCGGCTATCTAGTCTACAATTTGCATTGGATATGTATAATTTAAACCAACTTGTTTTAAAAGATAAAAAATAAATTTAAAGACTAATTTATAATATATATATAAACCATAAATTTAGAAAACCTTTGAACTAACGAGAATATTATTTATTTTTTATCATATTATTAAATTTATATTTGGAAATAATTATAATATTTAATTTAGAATTATTAGTTTAAAAAATCAAAGTAAATTGTATAATTATATATTTTTTTGCTATTTTTTTAAAAAACTATTACTTAAATAGAACTATAAACATAAAATTTTTACAGGAAAATAGTTTTGGTAATTATAATTAGTTAAAATATTTTGACTAAAAAAAAGTTGCGATGATTTTATTGATATAAAATAGAGTTATTACTTAAATAGAATCTTAATCATATTGATTATAATTAATTAATTAATATTAGAGTTAATGATGTTAATTAGTTATTATTTTGAATAATATTACTTTACATTAATTACATAAAGTAAATATATATTATATGTTGAATGATTTAAATTTTTTTATTGCAATATTTGAATTGATAAATTAGAATATTTGAATTATATTAATAATTTAAATAAAATATTATTTTACATTAATTGTTGTAATTAAAAATATAATATTTGAACAATTAATTGAATATTAAATGTGTAAATGTAGGATTAGAAGCTAGTATGGAAGATGGTTGATATATAAGAAGCTATTTTTTAAAAGGGTAAAAGTATTATAGAGGTATTTATATTAGAAGTCAGATTTTATTTTGTTCCATCTACTAAAAAATGGATAAATTAGTCATTATATGTTAAAAATTCCATTAATTTCTATTGTTAAAAACTAATCCATGTACGTCATCATTAGGTAAATGTGGCATGCCACGTGTAACTATTTAATTATTCCGTCAGTTTTTAACAGTAGAAATTGATGAAATTTTAACAAAAATACCAATTTACTATATGATTTAATATACAAGGACTATTTTACTTATTTTTAAGTAAAAAGAGGTAAAATGCAATATGAATTTTAATATATATAAGTGCCTCCGTATTACTTTTACATGTTAGAAGTGATTGTACCAATCAATTATAATTAAATTATAGCATCGTTAAAACCACCTTTTTATTGTTCAATTTATGATTTTTATCATTACAGTATACTCAATTTCCAAAAAATATTGTGTGAAATAGTTATGACACGTCAACATACATATAAGTCATGAAATAATTTGAATGAAAGTGATAAATAATTACATGGCATAAAATCACGAGGTTCAAGTATTTTTTTAATGAAAAATTAATTAGAAATAATTATTTTAATAACCATAAATTTAATGACATGTAAGAGAATTTTAATTTCGATTTTTTTTTAAATTCATATTAGTTGAGCAAGGAATTTTTTATACATAAATTCAATAATAGGATGATGGAAATGACAATTTTGGCACCTACTTCTTCTACTATGTGATTGCAATTAACATGGCTAACCCTTTGAACAAGAATCTCATTTTCATTTATAAATTTTGTTTTTAACTTTATTTTTGATTTACTGGACATATTATTTCTGCACCCTAAAGATTGTCATTGAATAATACAAACATGCTTAGAATTGGGACTTTCAATTATTACAATGGCATCAACTACATGGACCCGACATGTAGCAGCTAACTTGTCCAAAATATTAACACAATAAAAAGAGCCAACCTCGTGATTTTGTATGCAAAATTTTCTCATCGATGGACAACACAAAAACAACAATTATAAACCAACTCTGTCTCACCATTTTCACAACACTTAACAAGGAAAAAAATGGTTAAAATGTGTAGTTTTCAAAATTTAAGAATTTAATTTTTTGATTTCAAAATTCAAGTTTAACCATTAATACTATTATTATTTTTAGTTAAACTTGTTGTTTTGACATTTTTAAAATAAAAAATACTCATTTAGTAACAATATAATAAAAAATATTTCATAATTAACTTAAATTTAACAAAAAAAACAGTGATAATAGTTCAATCTTAATTTTAAAATTTAAAAAATAAAAAGACTAAATTTATGACATTAAAGTATAAAGACTGAATTTTTAAATTTCAAGGAGTACACATACTTGTAGCATATTTTAACCAAAAAAAATTACACCATTTAAGTACAAAACATTTATATATATATGTAACATAGCCAAATGACAGTGGCTCGAGACATCAACATCCCATGCAACAAAAGTCCAAAAAAAAACAAAAACAACCGCCAATATCTTTCATTTTTTTTCCTTCTAAATTATTAACTATTTTTACTAGGAATTAATGAAAAGGATAAAAAAAAGAAGAGAATCACCGGCGGTGGTTTTCGGGTGTATCGGATTCCGGCGACGATGAGAGCAGACAAACAATGATATCAGCAAAAGCACTAACGATGAACTTGTGGGTGTTTTTGGGGTTTAAAGTAAGGTAACAAATGAGTAGTTCATGCAGGAAGTCCCAGTCTTTGTTCACATCAGTTAAGTTCCTCGCTTCGATCATTTCTTGCATTGAAAACCTAAAATCTTTGTATGGGTCCGGCGAGTATTTCTTGACAGCAACGCCACCGTCCATGGGCGGTGGTTGAGGCGGTGTTTCGGTTGTCGTCTCGTTGTTAGGTTCAGCTTCGGGCCTTGTATCGGGTGACTCGATGATGGAGTTAGAACGACCTGGAGAAGAGAAGAAGAAACGGTGGGAAGCGTATACGGTGGCGAAATCAGGTGTGGCGTCGGCGTCGGAGTCGGAATCTGTGGTGAGAATGGAAGGTGTTAAAAGGGAAGTGGAGGCTGATGATGTTGAAAGGTCGTAAAGGGAGTTCAAGTTCTTGGGAAACGATGAAGGATCTTGTTTTATTGATGATGATGGGAGTAAGATTGAAGATTCGTCCATTGATTTAAGATTTGTGAAGCAGAGATGAAACATTTTCAAGAACATATTCGACATTTTTCTTTTTGTTGTTGTAAGAAAAAGGGAGAGTGGGAGAGAATTTGAAGATGATTGAAAAAGAGCTCTGAAAGTGGTGGCGATGTGGGGGTTTTATCGGCTGAAAAAAAACACAAGCCGGAGCTGCTTAAGAAAAATAGATTAGAAAAGTAGTGTATGGTCTGAATCATTTGTATCCGTATGGGTTATTAAACTCGATTTCATTGGTGTTAGTTCAATTTTTAAGATTAAAACTTAAAATTTTACTATATTTGTATTACTATTTATTATTTTGAGCTTTTTTGCAGTTAGGGATGAATTTGAATTTTTTTAAACAATTATAGTAACCGAATTATAAATTTTTAAAAATTTAAAATATATTTTTATCATATATTAATCTATAATTTTATCATTTTAAAATATATATATATGTTTTTTGTTTGAGGGTCAAAATATAAAAAAAATACAATTTTTCATTTTTTTAGGCTAGCACCTACATGCTCCCGTTTGCATTTTCTCCAACTATTTGCTCTTGAGAATGCGCATCTTACCACAACATGCACACATATTAATAATTAAATTTTTTTATTATATATTAGAAACTAATAAATAGATTTAAATTAATGAAAATAAATTTATTTTTAAAAATTGCCGACTTAATTCAGTTAGTATCGATATTATTGTTAATATAATAACATATAAATTAAAATGTATTGAAATATATTCATCTTCCAATTTAATGATTGATAAAGAATTATAAATAATTCTAAATATTATATTAAAACTAAAACATTATATCATATCCATAATTTTTTTTTCAACATCCATTACCTTAGAATGGGGCTAAGGCCTAAAGGGCAACAAAATTTTCTTTTTTTACCTTTTTTATGTTTGGAGTTAAGTAATATTTAGTTTTTATTTTTTTTATTTTGATCTTTAATTTTTTTGTTTACATTTGTTTCGAAAAATGATAATTTATTTCAATTTGATCATAAATTTAAATTTCATTATATTATGATAATATGGTGTAATTTTAAAAATTAAATTGAAAAAAAATGTCAAATTCGAAAATTAATGTGAAGCAAAAGATAAGGATAAAATAGAAAAAAGTTATCGAACTCAGTCTCTTATTTTGCATGCCAAATGTTATAAATTTACAAAAAGGGCCTACCTCCCTCCATTATTATTTTTTCGATCATTTATATTTTAATACATGCTTTTGTAATATCTGATATTTATAAAAAAAAGTGTAGAATTAATTAACATTTTTTATCATGCATTAAGTTAAAAAAATATTCTTAAATTAGTAGTTAAATAATTATTAAACCCAAAAAGAAAAAGGAAATCACTCTCACTTCCACCTCCACATGATTTTTCTGCACTCAATTAGATCCTTTTTATGTACTTTTTGTGAGGGATTCAGCTTTATTGGACACCCAAAGATTGAAGCCTATGCATAATACTAACAAAATACATGGGCCTGGAAATGATTTCCTTCTGTACCTTGGGGTTTCACTTTCCTACCCATTTTACAAGCTAACTGCAAGTCAATGCACAATGTTGGCTTCTAGATTAATGGGTGGAACCAAGCATGAATACATGAATTTTGTGTATATCCGTTTATTTATTTTTAAGTTTACTTTGTATTTTGTCTATTATTTTAAAATTGTATACATGTAAAGTTATTTAAAATTGTATTTGTTTAATTGATATTGACATTGTTGTTAGTGTAAAAGGACGTGGGTTCGAATACGTTAAAGCACATTATTTTCCTATTTAAAAGTTGGGAGGGGCTATGAGTAGTTCTAAACATTGTATCAAAAAAAGCAGATATGATAGTAACTTATTAAGATTAATGTTAAAAAAATGTATTAACAATTGTATCATAAATAAATAAAGGGTAAGCTACATTAGTAGTCACTTAACTTTTTTCTTTTTCTTTTTTGATTACCCAGTTATGAGAAGTTGCAAAATGATCACTCAACTATCAGTAAATTTATTTTTTGGTCACCTAACTGTCTAGGATTTTTTGGTGTCTCCATTTTTATGTTAGACTGTAAATGACTAAAAAAAGACAAAATTAAATTGTTGGATGACTATTTTGTGACTTTTCATAATTGAGTGATAAAAAAGAAAAAAAATTGCGTGAATAGCAACATTTTCTTTTTGTTGGATCTAAAAGCATTTTTTAAAGTTTTTAGATGGAATAGGGTTAATTTAGTATTTTTTTTATTATGATTGAAAAATAGTGAAAAAAAGTGTAGTTTCTAAATTATAAGTATTTAGTGTTGTTGTTAGAAGTGCTATAAGAAATTAAATGTACATTTTAGACATGATGTTAGAAAGTAAAAAATAAATTAATTTAAATAATATTTAAATTCATTACGACATGTAAAATATAATATTTAAATATTTTTTAAGAAATCAATATAAATTATTCGTAAAATTAAATTAAAACAACATACAAATACAAAACTTACAAATTCAAATATATACTATATTTAAAAAAATAGATGAAAAATGGTAAATTTAGTGTTACTGTTTCGGTTGAAAAATATTTTTGAATTTTTTTTTTAAAAAATTGTTGTAAAAACTGAAGTTTCAAAATTCTAGCTACTATGCTAAAAGGAATCTCTAGTTTCTAGTTCCTAATATTATCGTATATGAACTATATAATTTTTTTAAATACTTTTAAGTAAGTAATATAAATTTATTGTAAAATTTAATTTGAATATATAAACTATTAAATATTTAAAACAAAATAAAAAAAATCAATTATAAACTTAATAGAAACATTAAATATATATTTAGTGTTTGCAATTTAAAGTAAATTAAGTACAGTACAAAGTTTTATAAATAAAAGCCAAAAACAATTTATGTATGCTTGGTTGAGTAATAAATGAAATAGGGGGAGAGAGAGTGAAAAAATAAAAGAAAAAAAATGATAAATTTTCATTTCGGTATATATATATATATAAAAGAGATATATTAATTCAAAATCATACCTATTAAAGAAAATAAAACATTTTTTTCATTGTATCAAACAAATTCTTTTAATTTTTCCATTTTTCCAATTTTTTTTTCATTTTTTCCCTACCAAATATGCCAATAAAAAATTCATTATTTCATTTTTTTATTTACTATTTTGTTGATTTTTTTTCTTTTCATTTTCTCACTCTACCAATTAAAGTATTAACTATTTTTTATTTAGGTTGAAAATTTAATTTGAAAAGCCAGTTTGAATAAAGAATTGATTAAAAAAATGAAAAATTATTTAGTAAGTAGTGATAAAAAGTTTTAATTTCATAAGTAAAATTGAGATTTTGACATGTGTCTTTAAATTATATTTAAATTTTTTTAAAATAAATAAATAAAATATATAGTAATATTCCAACCTCACTAATAATTATTAGATTGCTATTACAATAAATAGAATAACGTGAAAATAAAAATATTTAAATATATTTTTCTTTCAATTTAAAAGTCGAAAGTTATACATAAAAATAAAATCGTATAAAAAATCATATCAATTTATTATTTACACATAAATTTTAGTAAATTAACATGAGCTTTTAAGTAAGTTATAATTTTTTTAATTTCATTAAATTGATAAATTAGAGCATTAAGATGTAGACCATTTAGGTTTAAATCACATTTTTTTTGTCATAATTAGTGTGAAATAGTTAGTTGAGTTCAGCATCAGAGTTTTTCAATTAAGCGGTTGTGATGCTTTATTATCATCTTAAACAAAATTGATACATTAATTTATTGAAAGTAAATTTAAAAATTAAAGGTAATAATTTGAAAAATATTAAACAATAAAATATTTTAAATGTTACAAATTATTTTACATTTTCTTTCCATTAAAAATGGTCAATATACATTTTATTGTTTAAGCTTGACTTCAAAATTTAAATTAATACCTAAAGTTTATTTTTTTTAATTAAATATTTGAACTTGGTTTTAAGATTTAATTTTATATAAAGTTTATTCAAGTCCAATTAAATATTTAAACTTAGTTTCTTTATTCAAATCGATACTTAAACTTCAATAAATATCTTATTTAAACCGATTTGAACTATGAAATCATGTTCGAATACCATGTGAAATAATCCAATTAAAAAATAAAATAAATACTTTATTTATTTTTAACCAGAACCTTAATTTTTATCTAATCTTAACACGGTGTAAGTCATTTCCATTAAAAAGAACTCATCTTCAAAATATGACCTTCAGGCATAGAATTATGGTAGTTCATTTTTAAAGGGTAGAAAAGTAATTTCATCTTCCTTATCTCTTCTAGGTTCTTCTTCTCCGTAACAGATAGGAGACTTAGCACTGGCTGTTGTTGTAGTTGTGGGTTTTACATTTTGCCCTTATTAACTATTGTAACGAAATCCAATTTTTCTTTTAAGACATATATCATCTCTCAGAAGACTCAAAGTCATTGATCTGGTATTTTTCTACTACATTTGTCAGCTTGTTAGATCTAAGTACTGAAAGCTCTCTCCTTTGTTGTCTTCAAACAGTTCTTTACCATTTCTACTGTTTAAAGATTTACTTTTGACTTGTGGGTTAGAGTTCAAAAGATCAAAATTTTAATCTTTGGGGGTGTTATTTTTTTTCTTCAGGTTAAAAGTGGGATTATTTTGGGTTCTAATGATGTCAATTCCTTCACCTTCTCATATGGGTACTCCCCCTCATTCTGAGAACCCTCATATGGATACTACTCCTCCTCTTGATAACCCCCATGACATGGGTAGTTCACACATAGATATTCAACAAGATCTCAACTCTCATATGGATACTCCCCTCATACTGAAAACCCTAATGATATGGGCAGTCCACATATAGATATTCATCAAGATCTGTTTCCAGAGTAAGTTTTTTTTTTTGTTTGCTCAATTTCTTTCTTATCTGCTGTTGGATGAGTTTAATTCTTGTTTTTATATTGAAAATTAGGTTTGTTTCTTAAATATTTCATGTTCAAAATAGTTTGAATTTACTGAATTGAAGGTTAGCTTACCATAAAATTGAAGAATTTTCTTTGTTTGTTTCGAGAAAGCATGGAAATCCTTATAGTTTAGTATGGTTTTCTAGATCTCAATGATGCATGGTCTTTTTTGGGGGGCATTTTGTGATCTAACCCTATTTTAAAAATGTAAAAACCACCTGTAATTGGAAAATATTTACAGTAAGTAGCTACTGGGGAATCTTATATCTTTGAACCCTGCGATAAACCGTCATTCTCATTCCAAAATCGCCTTGTTGTTCTGGTGTATTCATCAGTTAGTGAGCGTAGCAGCGTAATGGCACATTAGTAGCTTCAACGTATCTCCATATTAAGTTTAAAGGTGTACGATTACGTTTTCTTGAATGCTGTTTTATCCCAATTGCAGTTACTATGGTGGAACAGCTTCTGCTCCGGCTCCGGCTTCTGCCCTGGATTCTGCTCCGTCTGAGCCAAAACTTGAATTTGAGGGAAATGATAACCATAATGGAAATAATGATAGTGCTCCTGTAATTAAAGATAATAATTCCCCTCCACCAGTTCCACCTGGTAGTAGTGGGGAAGGATTACCTTATGCTCCTATACATTGGCCAAATGCTGGTGATATTTGGACCTGGAAAGTGGGGAGGAGAGTCAACAGTGCTGGCTTCTATGGTGATAGATTTCTCCATCTTCCCGAAAGTCTTCGAAAGGCAAATAGTCCAAAAGTCTTTGCGAGCAAGCCAGCACTTGAACGTTTTATCCGGTTGAATTTCCCAGATGCAGATGTTAATGCGTTCTTTGCTTCATTTGTTTGGAAGATCCCTGCCGTTGTGGAATCTCCTACTAAAGGTTTGCTAAAAAACATATAGATTTTACGTTTGTGGTCCCCTTTATCATCTTGTGGGGAAATTTGATATCTAACTTTTTTTCACAGGATGAAAGTTGCAATGCATATTGATTATATAAGATTTAGTGTCAAATTAGAGATTCTCTTTAGGTTAGCTTAGCCCAGGTTGACGTGGTTTAACCATAAAGATTTGTTCAAGGTGAATTGGTGTGGAGTCAAATCTTTAAATTTCATGTTGATAGGTTAAGAGTTTTGAAATGCATTAGTAATGGAAGAAACAAAGAGCAATTATGGGGGATGCTTTTGTGGACCGAACCTATGTTAGGAAAGGCCATTAATTTCGATTCTCTAATGAAGGCTTAGGTTCTTTTTATTATGATTCTATTTCAGTTGATTTTGTTCTTAGGCTCATTGATTGCGATTTTTTTCAACAAATTTCCTTCCTTTCTAGAGTAGGTTTTCTATTTATCTAACAAGTCTGGTCTGGATTTACCGAATAATAAAACCTAAGCAAAATTTCTTTAAAACCCTAAATGATCTAGGTCTCCCTCTAATGAGTCCCAAGGTTTAGTGTCTTTTTTGATGAATTTGAACTGTCAAACCACAATAGATCATTACAAAAATCGAGATAAGGGCTCGTGTTTTTAATATATTTCCTCTTTACCCTGTCTAGGTACCTTATAAAAGCTAGCATCAGTCTAGGCTTTCTGCTTAAAATTCTATGAAAATTCTTTGGAGTTTCTTTACTTTTTCAATAAGCTTCTTTAGATTGTCATGTTTGTATCATATAGCAAAGTTTATATAAAAAAAATTAACACATAAACAGGAGTTTTCTTTCGAAGAAAACGGCCCCATGACTCGACCTCACCTGATCATAATGGCCTTTTGTGCTGCGCCTTAGCGCCTAGGCATTTGCCTTGACATCACTGTTAAATATATGCATGTTGGAAACATTTATATCCGACACTCTTGCCAAATTTTGCTCATCCTCTTCAAATATGTTTGTCAAAGGTCGTTGATTGCAGGTCTTGAAGACCTATAAACTAAGAATTAATCTGTTTCTTATTGCTACTGCTGATGACTTTATAGGCTTCTTTTTTCTCGTATTATGTCTGCTTTGATGAACTGTATGTTATGATGAACATTCATGGTAATGACCGTCTCCTTGGAAGTTGCAAATGAGGAGGTACTGCCATAATGGCATAATAGCTCTAGAACAGTCCTACCTGAATTAAGATCGGTGTTTAGCTATGTGTCGGTTAGGTTGTGAATGTATGTGCCTGTGGACATCCTTTGAGAAGGAACCAGTAGACATTCCAAGTGTCGAGTTTGAGATGAAGTGTCATTATCCAAATTGATCCATTTCCATTCATTTCTGTTTCATCTAGGGATAGGGAATTGTTGACGTAGTAGTCCTTGTTATACTCATGCAAAATTCTTTGTTCTTCTTTTCTGGCCTATTTATCACTCCTCCTGGAAGTTCGAAGTTGCAGGATGTTCATTTTCTCTTCATTGCTTAGCTAAAATGCTTTTACCTTTTATGTGATGAATGCTACCTCTCATCCTTTCAGTGGCAGCAGCGCCTGCAGCACCAGCAGAAGGAACAGAAGATGATAAGCAAGAAAGTGACACAAAAGGTCTCCGTAGAACCCAAAGGAAGAGGGCTCCCCCTCCTCCCCCATTCAGTACTCCGAGTTCCATCGAAGGTAAAAAAATCCGGTGTTTGTGTATGTTGCTTTGTTCTTTGGTTACTTATGGTTTCTTCTGTGCCTATTAATCAAATATCTCTTCCTGGAAGCTCAAGGTGACGCAGTGTTCATTTTCTCTTAATTGCTTAGCTGAAATACCTTTTTTCTTTAATGTGATGAATGCCAACTCTCACCCTTTCAGCACCAGCAGCGCCAGAAGAAGGAACGGAAGATGTTAAACAAGAAAGTAACTCAAAAACTCCCCGTAGAACCCAAAGGAAGAGGGCTCCCCCGGCTCCCCCAGTGAGTACTCCGAATTCCAGTGATGGTAAAAAATGCAGAAGAATAGTAAAGGATCAGCCAAAACTAAGCGACCAACTCGCCAGCGTGGTAAAGAGTCTGCCCCACCCCCAGCTGAAACTGAAGATACGAATAGCGGTCTTGATTTGTCTTTCTTAGACAATGAAACGGGAAGAGGTTAGAATTAGGAGTACTTACAATTTTCCTGAAAACAGTTTCTTGTTTCTTCCTTTAATTCACCTTTCGAAATGGTTGCAGCGGAATTCGACAACTACCTCAGTTCTTTGGATGAAATCCTTGCTCAGCCTTTCTCTGAAGAACCATTTTCCCATCCAGCAGAGATGCAAAACTCGTTTGCAGGAGACAGCGAAATGGCTGAAGCTCGAAGGAAACTATCTTCCCTTCTCGATATGGATTTCCCTTCATTGATTTGCTTCAAAGACCTTGAAGAACTTGCGAGTCTAGCATCCAAACTCCGAAAAGACCCCACTCTTACTGCCGAGCAACTCGTGAAGCTGAAGTTAATAGAAGAGATCCCATCATTTTGCGAGGTGTTCCTCGAAAACAGGGAAGTAATGGAACAGGCAGATAAGTTCTTTAGAGGCCTTGACGACAACAGGGCCAAGGTCTCTTCCCTGAAACAAGAATACAGCGAGTTAAAACAACAGGTAACAAACCTAGAGTCTGAGGTAGATTCGAACACAATGACCGTGCAAGATATCGACAACCAGATAGCACAGCTCAAAGCACATCGAGCCGAGCTCACGAAACTGATAGACAAGAAGAAAAGAGACAAGGATGAATTGACATATAACCAAAAGTTGGTGGCAAACTCGATACCGAAAGTGGTGCATGAGGTTCAGCTGGCTAATGCTAAAAAACCAGAATGGGAGGTAAAGAAGGAAAATGCATTAAAGCGTGAAGGTGAAATACTAGCTAAATTTGCTCCTTTAAAAGGGTTTTCCCTTTGAAAGAAATTATGTGTTATCATATCATTGTCTGTTGGTAATATCTTGAACACCATAGGTATGGGACTAGTTTTAAATTTATTTAGTGATAATAAAAAAAAAACAGTGGTAGCTTTGCTGAGACTGCAATTTGGTAGTGTATTGCTTTTGAGGATTGTTGTAACTTAGTAACTTTGGCTCGTGCACCCTTTGTACTTTTAAACCGTCAAAACTCGTAATTACTGTTTCTAGTTTTAACTTTTTGTAATAATGTTAATGACAAATTATTTGGTCCAATAATTTTTAATATTTTAATCTCAACGGCTGCTATAAAAAAACTCAAAATTGATTTAATAAAATGATTTTTCAAAAAGTATTGTACAAAGAGTAATTAATTTTTTAAGAAATATTTATGAAAAAATCTGTAAATTTTATCAAAGTTATAAAAATAAGGTTTAAATATTCATTTAATTTCTAAATTTGTCATTTTTCCGACAATATAGACACCATTATGACATTATATATTTTTTTTTACAAAAAAATTAAATATTTTTAAAATCACAAAAAAATATAAATAAAAAATATTAAAAGTTTTTAAAGTTACAAAAAATAAATTAAATGGGGTTTAATTTTTAAATTTTTAGTTCACGGTTTGACCCATATAAGCCTCGGCACCATGGAAGAAATTTCTTCAGCAGCGAACTGTTTCTCTTCACCTTGTAAGCAAGGACCTTGAAAGGCTAACGCTTTGACGATGTTATTATAAATTTAAAATATTAAATTTCAAATATGATAATAATAGAAGGATCAAAATTGAAATTTGTAAGAAGCCTGAAGACCTTTTTATACATTTTTGGTCAAGCCATTATATACAATAGTCCTAGTAGTATACGCTAGAATTTATGAAAACTTTCTTTCATTCTCTTCAAAGATATTATTCTACTTTAAAAGAAAAAAGCTTTCAAGTTGAATAGTAATACCTCTAATTTGTTCTATTGTTGTTCAAATTTTGTCTTTATAAAATTATTTTCTGAGCTTATGTTGAATTTTATATCAATATAGATAAGAATAAAAATATTATGATTGTATATTCATATCATTTTCAAAGTCAATATCATATTTAAAACAATACATATATATCAGTTTTTTTTTTTATTCAAAAGACTTTTCTATTATCTCCAAATTATGATTTTCGTTTTAAATTAGTTCTCAACTTTAAAATATTTTAATTACTCTCTAAACTATCAATATTATATTAATCAGGTCCTTTAATTATTAAAATCGTTAATTTGATCTTAGATAATACATAAAATCTTATGTAACATAATTTAAAATAATAATTTTAAGAAAATGTTGCCACATAACTCAAAAAAAAAATATAAAACCGAAAAAGAAATAGTGTACAATTATTTCTCTAAAACTTCAAAAACCTTATCCATTTTTATCACATAAGATCCAACAAATCATTTAACACTTAAGTTATACTTAATGATATAACATCGATGATTTAAAGATCTAATCTTATTTAACAGTTAAATTAACAATTTTATAACAGAAAAACCTTACTAATATATCACCATAGTTCAAACTTTGAAGATGTTTAGTGCAATTAACTCTATTAAAAAAAATCTTAAAAGAATTTCTTAACCTGGTAAATAAAAAACCAGATAGAAGTGTAAAAATGAGTTAAAAAAGAATCATGATATCTTTGACAAATTATATCGGTACAAGGAATTTAGCATAACGGAGGCAGGAATGGAGCCTAGCCTGGATTCACCCAATAGTATTATTGATGCTTCTAAATATACAGTATTTGTGATTATAAAGGAATCTTACCTTTGGCCACAAAAGCAGCAACCCTACCAATAAAAAATCATAGCAAATAAAAGTGTTTCAATCTCAAGGAAAAGCATTTGCAATTTAAAAGCTGTAGTATGGGTCTTACGCGCAACCATATTGGATCTTTGCAAATTATATCCCCATTCATATATTTTGATATATTTCAGGTTAAGCTAAGACCAGAAATGGAGTAACGGTTAAAGTTTTTATCTGACATCTAGATAACATAAGTTCAAACCTCATAATCTCCTAGAAATAAGTGAGCTTTGCCCCCTCAAAAATGGTAAGTATGCTTTTTAGTCCCTTAGAAGTTTATAAGATTATAAGGTAATATAATAGTAAAATTACACTTTGATTCGCAAAATTTTATGATTCATCTTTGACTCCCTACAATTTTTTTTTAGCTTGACCCATCTTCCTCCAAGGTAAGTCTATTACCCTGGTCATGGTCTTCCCCTACCCACCTCCAGGGCTTAGGGACCTAAAAGTTGGGTGACTCAAGAGTAACCCGACAAGCATGACCACTACCCCACAAAGATATTCCTGAATGGTCACTACAAAGATAAAAGTTTACGTCTCTTTGGGAAGATGGAATGCTTGATAAATATCGCACTAAGTGAAGGAGAATGCAGGCTCAGCAACAACTGACAATCAAAGATGTGAAACATTGATGTTGAAATTGAGTTTTTGCCATGGTGTGAATCAAAATGAACCAACATAGTGACAAGCAAAAAGGAGTTGAAGGTTGTCCGAATTCCTTTCGGATCAATACATTCATAACCAAAAAAAAAAAAAAAAAGGAAAAGCAACACGGATGTATGTTTGACATCATGAATCTACAATGGAGCTTCTTTAAGCTTTACTTTAGAGAAAGAAAGATGATCACCAAAAAGATTCATCATAATATGAAAAATAAAATGTATGAATAAAAAGACCCCCAAAAAGATAAATGTAGTTTTATCATTACTTGCCAAAAAACACACAAGGCAAAATACGAAACCCTCAAGTCCAAGTTTTGATGGCTTTAAACCAAACCGACCAAGTGGACCAAAAGCATAGATTCTTAACCACAAAGTAAGAATGGAACCAATTCTCAACATCAACACCCCCAAAATCACTTATTACTTTTACCATGTTTCTGGTTGAGTTTCAACCAACGATTCAGAAAAATGCAAGCACTTCATATACAACAAATCCCTATGACGAAGACGGGGAAGTAATCATTTAGCTAATCGCTACCTTTTAATGCAAACATGTCATATCCTAACTCAGAATGTGAATTCATCTTTGCTCTAAACTAAATTATTTAGTTCTTGGCCACTGCATATGAAAACAGGAAACATACCAAAGAAAACCGATCAATGATGCCACTCCGCTACCACATGGTTCGCACCTAAGGGAGGCCTTTCCTAGCTTCCCCATTTGCCTAATTTCAACCAGTTCATATAGATTCTCACCTCTATGGAAGTAAATAAAAAACAACATAGGATCAAAACACATCCACAATCATGCTTATAATCATTTTTTCACATAGACAATAACTTATGCAAAGCATATACTTTCCCATGAAACAAAAAGCATCATAAGCAACCTTGATATAAACAAAACATTGATAATAAAAAATATATATTTTACTGCAAATTGTAAAGGTAGCTAAATTCTCCAATGCAAAACATCAAAATCATGCCAAAGGAATCATCTAAATAACCCCAAATGTCCATCATTCAGAGAAGAACAATTCTTGATTTGATTAAGTAATAAAAGGTAGTAACCATACAAAAAAAGAAAAAAAAGAAAAAGGGCTAAGCTCCACCAGTGACCTTCAAGAACTAAAATGAAAATAACATGCAATTAAGGAAACAGAGCTAAAGGTTCCATATTTATTACTTACTGTACAAGAACAAGCCTATTATTGTTATTATTGTTGTTATTACCATTTCCCATGCCTCCTCTCAACTCGTCACCACCACCACCGTCCTCCAAATTCTCCACTTCACCTCCCTTGGGCACCGTCACAATTAGCTCCCCATCCTCGTAAACAGCACTCGCCAGCTCCGGCCGTGTCGTCTCCGGCAGCCTGAACCGCCACATATCAAGCTCCAAATCATCCAGCAAACCAAAATCCACCAAACTGTTCGACCTAATCACAATCTTAGTAACCCCAGGATGGATTTCAACTGTATGAGCCCTCACGACATCGCCGATCATCCCATCCGTCTCCGCCACGAACTTGAAACAGTCAGGGCTTTCCTCCACCGCCACGTCTGCATCCGACCTAAAAGGCAGCTCGAGGACGCGGCTGAAGATGTGGGGTAACCTCCGGAGCTTCTTGTTGGACCCGCCGGTCAACAAGGTCTCAGCTTGAGACCTTGTGGTCCTTGGGTTCATCTCGTATTGGACGGTGATGTTTCTTTTCTTCGGCAACGGATGGATCCTCATGGTGCTCTTTGAGGGTATTAAATATTTGGGTTCCTTCTGGTTTTTTTTACAAAGATTTGAAGAACTGAAATCAAAGGAGAAGAAGGCGAGGAACAAGATTATTAATAGCAACAACAACAAAGATGCTTTCTTGAAGAAAAGTGAAGAGATTTGGAAAGGAATCAAAACCCTGATCAAGTTTTTGAGTGGAAAAGGTAGAATCATAAAAAGCAATGGTGTCAATTCTTCAAATTTTTATTTTTTTTCTCTTGCTTTTTTGGGAAGATCTTGATAAAAACCCATAAAAAGGCTTACATAAAAACTAAAATGGAAGAAAATGATTCTAAAAAAAAAATTGTTCTTGGAGATTGAGTGCTGAAAGGGGCAATTAGATTTTGTGATTTGGTTTTTTTTCCCCAAGAATATGAAACAAAATTGTATGAAAAACACAGAAATCTGGCTTTTTTATTTAAGTGCAGGAAAACTAAGAGCCAATGGCTAAATTATAGCCGGAAATAGCATATAAAGAGAGTAGGTTTTGGTTAATGGTCCCTTAAGTTTAAGATAATTACCTATCAAGCCCACCACCTTTTATTTATTTTCTTTTTACAGGAAAAAGGTAAAGAACTACTATTTAGTGATTTATTTTTTTGATAATTACTATTTAGTGATTATTGTATACAAAGTACATAGTTAAAATCTAACTATATTTAACACATGGGTAAATATATTATATTATTTATTATTCCTATTAGAAGACCCAAAATCTACACAGAAAAATGAAATGCAAAAAAAAAAAAGTAAAAATAAAAAATTAAGTAGATAACTATTTTTAGATTGTAAAATTTAATGCTCTTTAATTCCCATTTCATCTATATTTATACAATTATTTTAGATTTTCACAAAGGTATTATTATCTATTAACTAAGTAATAACTCAAATGTGGATTTACTAAAATCTTATTATTTCTATTGGGAAAAGTTACTAAATTATTAATTATATTTTAGTCATCCAATTTCAAAAGGTTATAAAATAGTCATTAAATTGTTAAGTTTTTTTAATATATATAAAATGTCTAGCTAGTGAGCTCCAATTGACGATTTAATGATCAGTACAGTGAATCAATACCCATCGACGAGTAGAAAAATATATTTTGGATCCAAGTTTATCTGACAGCCAGTGTCGAAGATCGAAGAAAAGAACTTTTTGGATTTTAATTCGCAGATTCGTGACATTCAAAGTTGTTTCATAAAAAAATAAATTATAGAAAACAATGAAAATATGAGCTTTCGATTAATGTATGCAGTGTGAACAAAGAAGATCATATAACAATGATTCAACAACCTGATGACTTAAATAAATTTTTTTGAATAGTTCAGTAACAATTTTGTAATTTTTAAAAGTTGAATTACCAAAATATAAATTTACTAATAATTTAATGAAGTTAATATAATTTACGCTATTTTCATAAAGCAATAAATATTAATTTGAAAATATTTTTTGTCTTTTTATATGTTCATATAAAATTTAGAAAGAAAAACATATACAAAATGGTTCAGCTCTCTCAACTTTATCACAAGCTATATTTAACTTTTTTATCAGTTTTTCTCTAAACTTTTATATCAATTTTTTCTAAATTTGTTAAATAATTATTTTTTTACCCATATAGTATTAACCTTTGGGATTTTCTCTATTAATTATTTTATTTTTTTATTTATATTATAAAAATAATTTTTTTAAAAATATTTATAGAGTGAGTATAATAAGATTAATTATAATTTTAATTTATTCTATAAATAAATTTAATACCATGAATCAAGTGACACGTCTAATTAATGAAAGAATATAAAATACCAAAAAAAAAATTATATTAGATTTTGTTATACTCACTTAGATAAGTGAAAGAAACACTTAATACTAAATTTACATTTATGAAAATTTAAATAATAATTGAGTTATAGGTAAAATAGTAAACATTTATTATTTCTTTTTTGAAAATAAGACAATAAATTAATAAATCAAACTCGAGTGACAACATTTAAAAAGAGAACAAAATTAACTTAAACTAACATGCTTACACCATACACCCAATTTTATTATCCTCCCTAATTCGAGCATTATTCATAGAAATATCAAGTAGTGTGATTTGCATGACCTTAGTTAAGGAGTGAGAAGTTTTATTGGAACTCGTATACACTTTTAATTGTTTCATCTAAACATTCATGTAAAAATAATAATAAAAATATATTATTATATTAATATTTAATTTTTTATTAAATTTTTTTAATTGAGTTGATGTTAAATTAATTTATATATTACATCCGCTTGAAAAAGAAAATCACCTTTTTATTTCCCATAAATAATATTGAAGATAAGTTTGAAAATCAAACATTCTGTACTTGATATAAGGTTTGCATACAAGGACGGGGGACGAAGTTGCCATGTTACTTCCTAGAAGAAGGATGAGATATGGCTTCACTATAAACCAGACATAAATTAATAAAATAATAAAACAAACCCTTTTATCTATATTTGTTTTAACATATTTTTGGCATTCTGGGTTTGTAGGTTTGTGTATTTACGTTTGTTTTATATACCTTTTTCTTATAACATATGTAAAATAATATACTTTGTGTTTGAAGAAAATTATATGAGAAAATATTTTATACATTATCAGTGAAATTTATAAACTCAACATATAGAGTAAAAAGATTGACAAATGTTCTATAAATATATAATAAAATATAAAAAAAGAAAAAAGAAACATGTGTTAATTTTTTAAAATTGCTTATAAAATTAAAAAAAGTACACTACCAATATACAAAATAATAACCTTTATTATATTATTGATTTTATTGTTTATAAGATTTATCACATTTATTAATAAAAGGTTAAGTAAATTTATTTGACAAGAAGATTTTTGATACTTAGAAATAATAATTTTGATTATATTAAAATTCTTTTCTTAAATTTTTTTATTAAATTCTCTTATCTTTAAAATATTTTTTTTTCCGATGACTACAAAAATGAAAGGAAAATATATGTTACTTTAGTTTCAAATACCAAATTTTAATTATTTATATAATAATTTTATATTTCATATATAAAATTTTATAAATAATATATTTATATAATTCATGTAATATATGTAGTACACTACTAGTGAAGTTTTTAAATTCTACAAAGAAAATTAGGGAGTTAGGGATTGATAAATGTTCTATAGAAATATAATAAAATATTAAAAAAAACACGTAACAATTTTTAAAGTTGTTTGTGAAATAAAGAAAGACAATGTCGATGTTTCTGATGCTAACTTACATTTTATAACTATATTAATTATATATTAATTATAATTTATTTTCGTCAATTTTTTGAATATTAAGGAAAAAAAATTGAAGCGCATGGGCATTACCGCAGAATATGCCAATCTTTTGTATTGGACAAATATTTTAATAATGATTTATTTTTTATTATAATATTTGAATTATCAAAGTAATTGGTAATTATGCTTTTTAGTACTTTACTTTAATTACATAAAATTTAAATTAAATCATTTAATAAATTATAAAATTATATATAACTCATGTAATATTATAAACTGGTAATATATAAATGTTCCAAGGTATTATGTATATTTTTTTAATAAATTCAAGTCTAAAATATGAACTTTAAATTTTGTTCAAGTACACCAATAATTGTAATTTGCTAACCAAAGCTTATTTCGATTCTTCCATACTATTTTTTATTTTTAACGTATAATAATTTTATTTTATATAATTAGTAATTATATATCTTTTAATTACTACCCTTATAATATAACATATTTAGTTTTCATAATATATAAATTACATTATATATAAAATAAGAAAATAACAAAATATAAACTTGAAACGTGCTAGGTTGGGCTTAATCTTGGAATATTAGAGTTCGAGTCTGATTCATATTTTAAATGTATTTATTCAAGTTAATTTTGTGCCTAACATTTTTATCTAAACTATTCTAAATTTTGGGTGGGCTTTTAATTTTAAGTATGTATCTCAGTTCTTAAACAAGTATAGTTTAAAGTTAAGTTAGGACCTATTTACCATTTAATAGAAAATAAATTCAATTGTTATTTTATTTTGTTTTATTTCATTTAAGTTTATATTATCCTTTATCAAACAATCTAATTATATTCAATAATTACTTTTTAAATAATTTACCAAACAAATTTTATAACTTAAATTCAACACTTAATTTCTTTGGTACTTATTTATTCAGCACTTAATTTTTCACTTTATCAAATACAACATTAGTTTGGAATTAGTCAATTTAGGTTTTAAATTTTTTGGATCATTTTAAGTTTTAATCATTTTGGGTTTTGATCATTTAGGTTGTTTTAAGTTTAGTGCCTTCAAATTTGCCAATTAAGTTTTTCGAGTTGGGCGATTTCTAGTTTTGTCATTCAAATTTGATAGTTGAGTTTTGGTCTTTAGGTGGTTATGTTTTGAGTCAATTTAGTTTGAAGTTAACATAAAAAAATAATTCAAGGTCATTTTGAATTCGAGCAATTTTAATTTTATGTTATTCTAAGTTTAGATTTATTTTTTCAAATTTTGGATAAACAAATGTAAATTATTAAGTTTTTATGGTTAAATTAAAATTAACTAGATTTAAATTTGAGTTAATGGGATTAAGTTTTCGAATTCATAGCAAACAAATATTTTCTCCCCTGATGATTTTTAATGCTCATAAAACTAAAATAATTTATTAATAAAAACTATTTTTATTTCTTTTAAGACGGAGATAGAAGGGGAAAAGACCCATTTTTTTTTGCATAATGTAAATATATATACGAGAAACTTATTATTTAAAATAAGTTCTTTTGGAGTAGTTGAGTATTTACGGGGTGTTAAGTTCCTTTGTGGATTAGAATAGTTACTGAAAAATATGTTATTCAATTATTTTCTGATGATAAAATGATATTACAATGATTTCGACATTTACGGGTATCAAAGTCTATTTGAATACATTTCAAGATTCTTCTAAAAATTTTATGTTTTGTTGTTATGGACGGATTTGACTTGATGTTGTAGGACCTAACACTTATGTGTGTCAAGATCAAACCTTTTTGTTACACACTGAGCTTGATGCCCATGTATTTTAAGTCGTCTAAACTTTCCTGTAACGCCCCCTTTACCTGAGACCATCGCCGGAGTCGAGCACGAGGCATTACTAAACTTATTTGAGCACTTAAACAAATTCAAACAATTTATATCATACTTTCCAGACAAGCTGTCCAACTGCATTACAGACGCAAAAAAAATCATATCTCGAGTTAAAAAACTCGAAATCTAAATCCGTAAATTTTTCCCGAATCTAGGTTCATATATCTACTTACTAAATTTTTTCTAGAATTTTTGGTTGGGCCAATTAGTATAGTTTATTAGTTGAAGTCTCCCCTGTTTCAGGGTTCGGCTACTCTAACCCCTGTGCACTACGAACCAAATTTCTCCATGTACAGAATTCAAATAACCAATCCGTTTGTTTCTATTAAAAATATACTCAATAAGGAATCCATACATATATAGTATTACTCCTAATTAATTTTTTACAATTTTTAATGATTTTTAAAAATTAGAACAGAAGAGTTCAAAATCACTCTGACCTTGTCTCACAAAAATTCAAAATATCTCCTGATATGAAGGCCTTTTGCTTACACCGTTTCTTCTATGTGAAACTAGATTCAATAAGATTTAATTTCATATTTTATTCAACCTCTAATTAGATTTTCATGATTTATGGTAAATTTTCAAACTCAAACTACTGTTACTAACCAAAAACTGTTTTAGTACAAAATATTGTTAACTAGTTTATAACATCTTTACTTCATTTCATTTAAACTCTATACATGCCATATAAATCTTCAAACATAAAACAAAAGCTACCGGAATTGATCTGGATAGTGTGCTTTGTTGTGTTGATCCGATCTACCTACTTCACTTCAAGTCAATCTACATAAAAATATTAAACACACACAAGCAAGCTTATTGAAGCTTAGTAAGTTCATAGGTTTAAAAGTAATGCTTACCAAACATAATATTTCCAAACAATACCAAAACATTTACTAAAGTTTCCTACGATTCACAGCCATTGTTATAATAATTCACATAGTTGAGCTCAACAGTAACAACTACTCAATCTCTTTCATTTGGATCACTTCTCTTTTATTTCTTATAATCAAATTAGGAAATGGCTTACGAAATTGAGTACATCGTTGCTCAATGCCACAATTCACAACTCAGTATGGTTTTCCTCATTGAAATACCATACCTACATTTTCAACTCGGTATGGGAAATGCCATACCTACATTTCTTAACTCAGTATGGATTTGATAATACCATACCTACATTTCACAGCTCAGTATGGATAATACCATACCTACATTTCACAACTCAATATGGATGATACTATACCTACATTTCACACTTTGCCATGGAACAACCATGGTCTTATCCGTCAATTCATCATACGTCACGATACGAACGTACTCAATCCTGCGTTTTTCCTAATTTGCATTTACACATTTATTCTTTCATTAACAAAATCTACACAATCCCACAACAAATTCGTATATAATAACACATTATATACTTCAATCATTCATAAATAAACATCTAAATTCAACCATATGAACTTACCCGGTTAATTTGTAAAAGATATTGAAATTTAGGGACTATTCCGCAACTTTTTCTTTTCCTCGTTCTTCTTTGGATTCTTGATCTATAATATAAAATATTTCTACTCATTAGCATTTATTTGATTTCTATTTCACTTTGCTGTTCAAATTTCGAAATTTCACTTTTACCCCAAAATTTACAGTTTTCACAATTTAGTCCCTGCTCAATTCACCCATCAATTGAACTAAAATTTCTCAATTAACACTTTATTTTATCATTATAAACTATTTCAAAACCTTTTATATTCTGAATTTCAACAGCAACCTTCAATTCACAACTTTTTCACAATTAGGTCCTAAATATCATTTCCTATCAAAATCACTTAATAAAACCACCTTAATATGAAATTAGAACTTAAATTTCATAATAATTCATCATAAAATTCCCTTATCCATCCAGGGTAACTTCCAATTTCACCCATAAAATCAAAAACTAATGAATTCTATAAGTGGACCTAATTGTAAAGTCATAAAAACATAAAAATTATCAAGAAAAAGCAAAAATTAAACTCACATGATGTAAAAATATGAAAAACCGGCTTTCTCCAGACCTTCTATGGCGTTTTGGCTGAGAAAATATGAAGAAATGTCTAGATTTTTCAATTACATCATTATTTAACTATTAACTTTTATGCTATTTCCAATTTTGCCCCTTGTTCACATTGTTTTCTTGCTTATTTCATACCCAAACCGTTCAGCCATTAACCTTTCTAATTGCTCTTTAAATCCATCTTTTTAAATACTTAAGCTATTTACTCACAATTTAACAAATTTTGCGCTATTTCAATTTAATCCTTTTTAATTAATTAGCCATCCAAACGTTAAAATTTTCTAACGAAACTTTAATACTAACTCAATGACACTCCATAAATATTTTTATAAATATTTATAGCTTGATTTTCAATTTTGAGGTCTCGATACCTCGTTTTTGACCCGTTTGACCTAATAAATTCTTTTAATTCACCAATTTCACCATTTCACAAATTCTTCTAAATTCTTACTTGACTCATAAATATTAAATTACTATCTTGTTCAATCTTATTTGTCGAATTTAGTGATCTCAAATCACCATTTTCGACACCACTGAAAATTAGACCGTTACATTTCTAATCACTTATTTTACCATAAGCTACTTATTTTACCATGCAACTTATTTTACCATAGTTCATAAATTAGTATTATGAAAATTATAATTCATAAGCTACTTTAACAAATATTATGTTATTATCGTATTTACCAATTGTTGATAGTAATTTTGTAGATTTTTTTAATCAATGCTACGTTGTTGTTTACCGATTGTTAAATATATTATAAGTATGTTATAAAAAAATTGTGTTATTGTTTTTGCTTGCTATTATAATAAGTTTGTGCTAATTGGACTCTCTATGTTACATTGTATGTTAGCATTGTTTGTAATATTAGAAATTTAATATTTTGACACCATCAATTGAGAAGATATATGCTCTAACATACTACTTGAACTCTTCATCAATCACTTTGCAACTCAATGAACTTCATTTTACCCCATTGATTGGATAATTTTTGATCAATTTAATCATTACATCTTAAATATTTATTCGAACTAACATTTTTCTTCATTAACAACAATACCGATGCCAATCGTGTTAAGCCTCAATCAATAATTTTTTATAATATTTAAATAAAAAACCCTTAAAAAAAATTAAAAACAGGTTTGATGTTGTGAGAATATGGGTATGATTAAGAGATTAATCACATTTACAGCATGATTGGAAGCTGCTTTCAAAACTTTAACCGACTTTGGAAGCACCCCAACATTCATGCAATCATTTCTAGCCATATTACGCGGTTTTGGTTCAAACTTGTACCGTATAATCCTTTTCAATTAAAGGATTGAAAATTTTCATTTTAATCAATTCTTAATGATAAAAAAAAATTAAAATGTAATTCAAACAATTATGTTGAATATTCATCAAAATGTCTCAAAATAAAAAAAATTATTTAAAGAGATTTTCATATTAATTTTTTATATGAATTAAAGGTAGAGAAAGTACATACAAATTACTAAAGTTAAAAATTAAACTTGAATTTTAAAATCTAAAAAATAAAAATTTAAAAATTAAATTTCAAATTTATAAATCTTTGATTTTTCATCTTCTTACTAATCTATTCAAAAACAGCTTTATTTATTACAAGTTTTAAACTATTTTATGCTTATATGACCTTATTTTAATTAAACACATAGAAAAATTAAAATTTTTGAAAATTTAGTTAAATTATCTAAAATGTTTGAAAATTTTAAAATTTTAACTAGAAAATTTTAAAATTTAGTACCACTTCCGTCCCATAATCTTGTATGTTGGTGATTCTATTACCGAATTTCCCTTTTCTGGATGAATTACTCAACCAATATGGAGATCTATAAAGAATTTAAATTTTAAAAATTATTAATTATATAATATTTTTATAAACAGGGTGAATTACACCAATTGTTTCTAAATTTTATTTAAAATTACATTTTTGTCACTCAACTTTTAAAAATTATATAATAGTTACTAACGTTATCAAATTATTATATTTTTGTCACTCAATTGTTAACTTCTGTTACAAAACTAAGGCTGCACCTTAAGCCAAAGGTTTAATAGCTAATTTGGTCTATAAGCTATAATTAAAAAATCATTTTGATATTTTTAAAATTGTCATAACAATATCTGTAAAAAAAATTAAGAAAAAACTCAAAGCTAAAAATTATTAGAAAATCTATAAAATAATAACAATCATAATTTAAAAAATATAAAAAACACTTAAATATGTGTAAATCTAAAAGTTTCTTAAAATTAAAACTAAAAATAATTTATATAATTGATGGCAAGAAATATTCTGTGGCTGAAACAGTGACCATTACTTTAAGTATTGTTTCATTGTCAAATTTGCCTTTTTTTTTTCCAGAATAAAAGTATTGAGCTATTTATTTTGAAGTAGTTATTTGGATGAATTAGAGCTCAAAACATGGAGATTAATTGAATTGAAGACATGAAGATTGATTTTTTGCGAATTAAACATGGTTACTTGCAGAACAAGTAAAGTCACTTTCTATAATTAAAGATTTTGGATTGAACATAAACTCTTATGGAAGTATTATTTTTTTGCTGATTTTTAGCCCGACTTTATAGAAAATTGATTAGATTATAACTATTATGTGAGCAAAACTTAAGTTTTGACTAGCTAGGTTAAAGGATTAGTTATTAATTAGGAGTACCTAAGAGACAGAGAAAGAAGACTTTGAGAGAGCAGAAATTTATTCAAGTTATGAATGTATATGTATTATCCATGATTTCCTGAAAATTTTTAAGCAAATTATTATATAAAAATATTTAAAATTTCCAAACTAAATTCCACTTGTTTTCCACCATTGATGAATACCTTTAATCATATTAACTTCATGTTGTGTTATCTAGGAATTCCTCTACAAATTTTATTTTGTTTTATTTTTTTCTCAAATTCTAAAAGTCCTAACAAAATACATTTCAATGCAAGATTCAAATTCCACTATTAGACCGATTGTTGCTTTTTGAGTTTTCAAGAAACAAAATCTAGGCCCAGGGGCGAAGCTAGAAAATTTTTTTAGGGGGGCTAGATGAAATTTTAATTTTTTATTGTTTATATCTTTATAATTTGTAAAGGATTAAATCGAATTTTTATAATTTTAGGGGGGAAAAGTGAAATTTTACCTTTACTAATTTAAAATTTTTAAAAAAATTTAAAGGCCTAAAATACAATTTTACATTTTAGGGGGCCGGGGCCCATCCCAGCCCCCTGGCTACGCCCCTGTCTAGGCCTGCAACATTGTTTTCATTCTCGAGAATCGTAAAAACTTCTAACAACCTATTTGCAAGATTTTCCCGTTAATTATGAAAAAAAAAATGAAAACAAAAAAAAAGAAAAAGAAAGAAGAGTGCAAAAGAAAAGAGCAAAATGTTCTACTATATTGTCTAAGTTCTTTGGTAAGTTTAAAATTTTGAAATTTGAGATTTTTTTCTTTTAATTTATAATGCAAAGTACTCTATTTTTTTTCCCTCTAAACCTATTATTTCTTTTTTGTAACTCCCATTATTAGATTGATTGGTTTTTTGAGTGACTTTCATTTTTGGATTTTCAAATTTTTTAAATTTATAATACAAAAAAGCAAGTGAAAAATGAGTAGAATTAAAGTGAATGGGTATTTAATATTCTTTTGTGAAAGTTCAAAAACTGTAATTTTTTATGAGATTGGATGTGAAAAAGTTAGCTGCAAAACCTTAATTTTTCCTAGCTATAAATAATTTTTATATGATTTTTCTATTTATTGTTACATTATTTTATTTTTATTTTTATTTTACAATTATTGCTAATTTTTTTTAAAAAGATCAAAACAATTTTTTAACCATAACTCAGGGATTTTATTAACTATTAACTCTTTGACTTAAAGTGCAATGTTACTAACGGAAGTCAACATTTGAGTGACAAAAATGTAACAATTTTATAATGCTAGAGTGACAGAAATATAATTTTAAACAAATTTAAGGATAATTGATATAGTTTACCCTCATAAATATTGTGTTAATCGGTGTTAATAAGTTATAAATTTTATTAATATTTTCATATCATTATTACTTTTTTTTATTGTGTTCTCAAAAAGCATGCTACCATCTTACTTGGATATTTGTTCTCTTTGAATCTGATTTTAATTCTACATTTATATATAAAATATAATACAATATAATGTAATGTAATATAATATAATCTTGATAGCTAAAATATATATAATGTTTTTGACTAAATTTATTCATTAATAAAAATAATAAATTTTTTAAATTACAAAAACAAAATATATTGTACGTAGTTTAATTTTTAATTTTTAATATGAGATTTAGTTGTTAATTTACTCAATCAATTTTGTTTAGTAATCGAAAAACAAATTGGTTACGATCCAAATACTTACATTACTTTTCCTCTGTTGGACCCTTCATACAGTGTTTTTAATCACATTCACAAGGTTATGCTTTATGCTAATCCGACATTAAGCCCTGACGATTACATAGTCATGGCTATATTCGATGTCGATCATCACACAACGTATATTAGACCAAGCAAAGACAAAGAATGGACTTACGTTCACTATAATTAAGGTGTACTTCATAATTTTATATACTACCGAGATCGCTTTTGTGCAGTTAATCACAAAGGTGAAGTTATTTATTTTAATGTGGTTGATGGATCATTTTTCAAATATTAGCCTATAAATCATAATGTAGAATTAGAAAATTTCGAAACGAAATATATTTTGGAGTCGCCTGCGGGGGAATTATTGCTGGTTGAAAAAATAAAGAGGTGGCATTGGTATGAGAATGTAGGATATAATAACACAATCAACCAAAGTTTGAAATATGAAGTTAGATTTGGAGGGATGTGAATAGAGGGAGATGAAAAGCATAAAGTAAACAAGAAATAAATAATACAGAAATATAATACGTTAAAACCATATTATAATACAAGTCAAATAAAAATAATATAATAATATTAAAACACCTTATTTTAATCAACATTAAATAGAAGAAGTAAACTTCAAATAAAAGAAATAAACTTCTATACTAATGCCACTTATAAATCTTCTTATCTTGCCACTTATATTTTATTTTCACAACAATTTAACTCACACAATTCTAATAAGACCTTTGCATCAAAACCACTAAACCTCTCCAAGAGTCAGGGTCTTATGTCATGTTAGGTGGTTGTGGTACTCGTGTTTATCCACCCAACCAAAGATAAATAGCTGCAAGGAGAGAAAAGAGTAGCATAGTATGCCAAAAAATCGTGTACCTGATTGATGCTGTAGAAATTATTTCATCACCTCTCTTCAGAATAGCAATGTAGAAGCCGCTATAGTTCAGTCGGTTGAAGTGAACCTTTAAAGATAAAAAGTAGCATTTGCAAATGGTTAGAAAATTGATGTGCAAGGCAAAAAATACAAAGGCCACAGTTATAAACAACATTATTGATTAAGTTGATCCCACTCCTCCTGTGGAAGTCCCCTGGCAATTGTATCAGAATCTGCATTTGTTCTTTGAAGAAGAGACCATGAAAATCCTGGTTCTAGCTCATGTTTGACCCCTAGATACTTCTGTAAATGCTCAAACAGCTGTAGGAAGTAGGAACAACAAACACATTTCTGAACATGTGCCTTCACATATCAGACATCCCTTCATAATATAATAGGAAAAAAAAAACAGACGAACACAAACTAGAACAAACCCTACAGAAGAAGAGGAGACAGAAACTAGGCCTTCAGGATGCATCAAATCAGTAAGGGAAAAAACCTAAAAAACAAATTCCTAATCAAATGATATAGTATAAGGTAAATCTACCAAATTAACATATATTACACACCTGAAACGCAACCTTTCTGTTTAAAGAATACTATAATAAAAACGAAGCACTGCATACAAAATACAGAAAATTTATTGCTAACTTCATGACAACAGCTCTACAGTAACCTACAGCGACACAGGAATATCGTTGTCTTACCAACATTGAACATCTGTAAGAAACAACTAATGATACCCAAATACAGAGGGGGGATTCAGAGGCATGAAAAGATTAAGGGGCAAAATAAAAAAACAAAATCCAACATCAAATGTCAAATGCCATAATATACAATACCAGAAAACACATATTACAACCCTACACGAACCGTTTCTGTTAAAAAATATTACCGAAAAAGTGAACATAACATGCAAAGAAAATTTTATAGATTTGAATAGGGTTTCAATGAATCCTAATTCATAAGCGCTTTGGAGTCTAAGTCTAATCGAATTGGGTTTCAATGAATCCTAATTCAACAAGGTATTAGAGTCTGGGTCTAATTACTCTCCTCTTTCCAACTTATATGTATGTTTATGTATTAAGCCATAATTATCAACTTGAGCTGCTATCTCACAAAACCAAATTTCTCTACAACACAAAGCATATATTATCATAGTTTTCATTAAAGTAGATAAGCATGAATTCAGGTGAGTTGCAGTATTCTTAAACCATTAGTTATTTTAAATAAGCGACTTTGTAACTTGAATAATGTTTAGTTTTGTTACTTACAGATTGGGCAGGGTTACCTAGTGAGCTTGTTGATTTGATATTACAAAGGTTAAATTTGGTGTCAGACTATTTTTGATTTGGTGCAACATGCACGGCGTGGCACGACGTTGTAACGAAGAACATGAACTACTTGTTGTCCCAAAAGCACCCCGTGCTCATTGTCCCTCTCAAAGCCCAAGAGTTTGGAACCTATATAGCATCAAAAACAACAAGCTTCTTCCCTTGCCATTCCAAGTACCATACGTTGACCGATTTGTAGGCTCTTCCAAAGGATGGTTGGTCAACGTGGACGACAATTTAGTTGTTCGTTTACTCAACCCATTGTGTTTGGTCCCCGGGAAACAAATAGGTTACGATCCGAATACTTACATTACTCTTCCTCCGTTGGACCCTCCCTGCAGTGTTTTTAATCACATTCGCAAGGTTGTACTTTCTGCTAATCTGACATCAAGCCACGACGATTACATGGCAATATTCGGTGCCGATCATCATGTAGCGTATATTAGAACAAACAAAGAGAAAGAATGGACTTACGTTCATCATAATTGGGGCATACTTCATGATCTTATATACTACCGAGTTTGCTTTTGTGCAATTAATTACAATAGTGAAGTTATTTATTTTAACATGGCTGATAGGTCGTTTTTCAAATATTTGCCTATAAATTGTAATGTAAATCTAGAAAATTTCGAAACGAAAAATTTTGTGAAGTCGCTTGCAGGGGAGCTATTGCTGATTGAAAGAATAAAGAGGTGGGATTGGCATGGGAAATTGGGATGCAATTATACAAAAGGAGCCGAAATTTGGAATTTGAAACTAGACTCGGAGGGATGGGAATGGAGGGAGATGAAAAGTATAAGAGATTGTGCTTTGTTCGTGGGTGATAACATCTCTTTATCTGTTGCGGCATCTGATTTTTGTGGATGTCAACCAAATTGCATATACTTCATAGATGACTATGAGAACTTTTTATATCCATCAATGATTCTAGAGAATTCATATGCGTTAAAGTATGCCAAAGACGTGGGTGTATATAATATGGAGACTCGAAGCTTTACTCCTTATGACACCGCCAAGGATGATGTGTGGTTGGTTGATACAACAAAACTTAGGATTGTTCCCTCCTTTGTAGTTTATGAGCCAGCTTGATAGACTGTTATAGCATCTATTATTCTTTTACATGTAATGCTGCATTTCAAACTCATCAACTCTTCCATATATATATTTCATATTTGGTTACTAAAATTATCTTCAATTTCTATTAGCATTGCCCATAATTATATATTGGCGATGTCATATTCTGTATTTATTTTTAAAAATTATTAAAGATGTATGTGTGGATATATACATTGTTAATACATCTAATCTATGAATTATTAGAAAAAGTGCAGAGCTGAAAATTGTTGAGGATGAAGAGAAAATTTCGATTAGTTTTGAGGACAAAATATTCTAAATTATATTAGTATTTATAACTTTGTTTGCATCATTGTGTAAACTAAAACAATTGTTGAATATAGATACAATGAATATATGTTGATAAGAATGGTATTGGAGGAGCTTATTGATAATGCTGATTTATATGTAAGCCAAATGTGGGTGCCTAGAAAGTGCAAGCGAGGTATTTGAGAAAATGACAAGAAGAAAGGTAATATGGTATTGGAGAAGTCATTTTTCACTTCATCATTTGGAAAACAACTAAAAGCCAACGTTTTTTACATACTAGGATAAAAACAAGTTATGTATACAGCATTACAACTATGTTTTAACAGCACAATCATTTCTGGGAACAGCATTAAGCCACTGACAAGCATTTCTGGAAACAGCATAAGAACCAAAATATTGCTGATATCAACTCAGGAACGTCTTAATAACAGTCAGCCAGAAAAAAAGACATTCAAGAAAAGGTGCGCTTCTAAAGTTAAAAAGAAAAGGAAAAAAGACAAGCCTTCATGTGTCCGCCTAAATTACATGTCCAATGCCAATCAAAGGAAGATATCCTTAAATTTTATCTGACACTAAACATATTTAGGACCCCTAACCATAAGCTCAGTAACTAAAACCTTAAAAATGAACGTAACTATTATGTTTAAAGGAAGAAATTGTATTAACACCAGAATACTAGATCTAACTTGATTAATTGACTCTATTCAAGTAACACAGCCCCTGTTTCTCAAGAGGGTTGGACATGGGCCAGGGAGGGGGGAGGGATGGAGAAAATGAATAAATTGTCCACCTAAACTTAAGTGCCCAAGATCCTTGGAACTGGAGTTTTGTTTCCCCTGGCCTCATGTATCCCCTATATTCAACACTCACAAATATCTCTTCAACTCCAAAGCACGCATTGACCCAGAAGTTTACAAGTAAAACTTGTAGGAAAAAATTAAAACAAAGGACCAACCGTCATTTGTAAATTAAAACATTGTAGAGCAGATGCACGAACAATGCAGAAATACCTCTATATTTAAGCAGCTCTGATGAAATGTTGAGGGGCAACTGTCACAACAGATTAGATCTCCACCTTCTCCACAATGCCACAAGTATCATCATTGGGGTCATCACCATCAACGTCAACAGAATGGAAACCAATGTGCTCAGCTTCCTCTTGTCTTTTCGAGGCATCTACTTGGCACTGAAGGAGAGAAACACCAGAGTCCAAGTATATATTCTGGAATGACGCGCGCAATTTGCTTCCAGCATGAATCTCAAATTCAGAAGCTTCCATATTCTTTGATCCTAGCTGCAGAGATGTATTGCTATCATCTGACCCCATTCAGAAACCTTATTCTTCCCGGTTGTTGGTGTCTTTAGCAAATTTATTTTCTTTTTCTCTTTCCTAGCAAGTGGAACAGGTTCCTCAAGAAGTTTCGTCTCAGAGTACAAGGACGGACGAACATGCAAGTTCAGGCCATTATAGATATGTTTATATAATATAATCTTGATAGCTAAAAATATATTACATTAATAAAAATAATAAATTTTTTATATTACAAAACCAAAATATATTGTACTTCATTTAATTTTTAATATGATATCTATATATCAAATAAGTCAAAAGCATTATATATATATTTAGCTATCAAGATTATATTATATTGCATTAATTATATTATAAAGCATTATATGGTATTATATTATATTTAATTTTTTCGTCTTCTCCAAGTCGTGGTTTGGAACTTTTGCATTATATTGGTTTTGTTTTAATGAAAGTAGATTTGCGTAAGGGTTTTAGTTGGATTTCAAATAATATTTTATAGATTTGATTTGGGTTTCAATGAATCTTAATTCAACAGAGTATTGGAGTTTTAAGTATACTTACTCTCCTTTATAAATTCAAATACTAATCTAATTACTCTCCTCTTTCCAACTTATATATATGTATATGTATTAAGCCATAATTATCAACTTGAGCTGCAATCTCACAAAACCAAATTTCTCTACGACAGGAAGCATATATTATCGTAGTTTTCATTAAAGCAGATGAGCATGAATTCAGGTGAGTTGCAGTTTTCTTAAACTATTAGTTATTTTAAATAAGCAACTTTGTAACTTGAATAATGTTTAGTTTTGTTACTTACAGATTGGGCAGGGTTACCTAGTGAGCTTGTTGATTTGATATTACAAAGGTTGGCTTCGGTGTCAGACTATTTTCGATTCGGTGCAACATGCACAGCGTGGCACGACGTTGTAACGGAGAACATCAACTACTTGTTGTCCCAAAAGCACCCCATGCTCATTGTCCCTCTCAATACCCAAGACGTTTGGATCCTATATAGCATCAAAGACAACAAGCTTCTTCCCTTGCCATTCCAAGTACCATACGTCGACCGATTTGTCGGCTCTTCCAACGGATGGTTGGTCACCGTGGACGACGATTTAGTTGTTCGTTTACTCAACCCGTTGTGTTTGGTCCTCGGGAAAGAAATTGATCACGATCCAAACATTCACATTACTCTTCCTCCGTTGGACCCTCCATGTTGTGTTTTTAATCAAATTCGCAAAGTGGTACTTTCTGCTAATCCAACATCAAGCCCTGACGATTACATGATCATGGCTATATTCAGTGCCGATCATCACGTAGCTTATATTAAACCAAACAGAGACAAAGAATGGACTTACGTTAATCATAATTGGGGTGTGCTTCATGATCTTATATACTACCGAGATCGCTATTATGCAATTGATTACAAGGGTGAAATTATTTATTTTAACGTGGCTGATAGATCGTTTTTCAAGTATCTGTCTATAAATCATAATGTAGATCTAGAAAATTTCGAAATGAAATATCTTGTGGAGTCACCTATCGGGGAACTATTGCTGCTCGAAAGAATAAAAATGTGGCATTGGCATGGGGATGTGGGATATAATAACACGGAAGGAGCCAAAGTTTGGAATCTGAAGTTACCTTCAGAGGGATGGGAATGGAGGGAGGTGAAAAACATAGGAGATTATGCTTTGTTCGTGGGTGATAACAATTCTTTATCTGTGGTGGCATCCGATTTTTGTGGATGTCAATCAAATTGCATATACTTCATAGATGACTACGAGAACTTTTTATTTCCATCGATGGTTCTAGAGAATTCATATGCGTTAAAGAATACCAAAGACGTGGGTGTATATAATATGGAGACTAGAAGCTTTACATCTTATGACATCGCCAAGGATGATGTGTGGTTGGCTGATACAACAAAACTTAGGATTGTTCCCTCCTCTGTAGTTTATAAGCCTGTTTGATACACTATTATAGCATCTATTATTCTTTTACATGTAATGCTGCATTTCAAACTCATCAACTATATATATATATATATATTTCATGTTTGGTTACTAAAATTATCTTCAAGTGCTATTAGCATTGCCCACAATTATATATTGGTGAAGTCATATTCTGTATTTATTTTTAAAAATTCTTAAAGATGTATGTGCGGATATATACATTGTTAATACATCAAATCTATGGATTATTAGATGAAGTGCAGAGCTGGAAAATTTTTGAGGATGAAGAGAAAATTTCGATTAGTTTTGACGACAAAATATTCTAAATTATATTAGTATTTATAACTTTGTTTGCACCATTGTGTAAACTAAAACAATTGTGGAATATAGATGCAATGAATATATGTTGATAAGAATGGTATTGGAGGAGCTTATTGATAATGCTGATTTTTATGCATGCAAATGTGGGTGCCTAGAAAGTGCAAGCGAGGTATTTGAGAAAATGACAAGAAGAAAGGTAATATGTTGATTAGTATGATCAAAGTGATTGGTATACATTGGGGATATGCCAATAATGTTGTTGAGTAACATCATGCAGGGGCTGGTTGAGGATGGCTCAAAAACACGTACTGCTTTAGAATTTAATACTGCTTGATTTCCCATGTCTACTGCACTATCGTCTGTAGAGGAGATTGCATGGTTTTTGATCCACAAGGACGTGGGTTTGCGAAATAAAATAAACTCACGAGATGTAGATATAACAAAACTGAAAACAGATTCCATAGTTGTAGCTTAGCATCTTCTTTCTAACTCAAGGTATTATCACCACACCCTTGCTAGTTGTTGTTATATCATAGTATGGTTCACAAGGCCTTGTGCGCCTTAAAAAAAACCTCTAATGAAGGTTCTTGAAAGCTTATAAATTCAGAAAAATGCAGGTCTTACCTTGCTAGTTCTCAAGTGTTAATGTCATGTTCAATGCCCGCCATGATATATGTACATTAATTTACATGTTAAGCTCCTTTTAGATGGGTTGAGATTAATTCCGGTGCAGTTAATGATATTATATTAGGATGTAGAGTAAGGAAGAGATGCTCATCGATGAAGGAAATGGATTGAACCACCTGTTTTGATTGCTTTCCAGGAATCTCTTACTGCAGTTGCTTTCTATTAATTTATGGTCTAAGAAACAATGATCTGTTTCTTCTTTCACTTTACACCTGGAATCTGATTCCAAGTGCCACTGGTTGACTCTTAAAAGGTTAGACATACAACCTCAAAAAACAAAGTATAAGGTTGACCTATCTATAACTAATTTAGTGATGAATCACATACAACATCAATAACTTAGTGCCCAAACAGGTTTTGAGAATGCCTGCAAATGATCCCAGACTTTTCTGACATTGAAGATTATTTTTCTGTGACATGTTTTCAGAGAAACATGTGAGGGTGTTTTGTTTTGATGTTACAAATTGTGATTAGTAGTGTTATAGCATCTGTTTGCATTGATAGCCTAATGACAGGAGACTTGTGCTTTTCACTTGGACTCTGACAAGGTTTGAGAGGTGGTAAACCAAAAGCAAATCAAAGGAGGCTTCTGGTTGTTGCCTGCTTCTATACAAAATTTGTCTTAATCCTTGGAACATAAAAGGGGCCTTTTAAATACTAATGTTGAACACATATCCAACATCATCTTACCAACATTTAAGGCTTTAAATATGACTAAAAACCTCTTTATAAATAAAAAATAATTATACAATAATAGAGTTTTATAAGTTAATAAGCGATATTTTAAAACTAGCACATGTTTTGAATCATATTCGAAAAAAAGCGGACACTTGGAATTCTTTAAACCTTGCTTATAGAGTTGAAAAAGTGTTCATGATAAGGCCGGAGGGTTAAGTTTCGGCCAAACTTATATATGATGTTAATACACTTTATATTTGTTGAAAGCCCGATTCAACCTAAAATATTAACCTAAATCTTTGCCAAACCTATCCATATTTGACTAATCTAAACTCGTTTTATGTCTGTCTATATTATTTTTAATTTAAGATTTAAGCTCTTTTTATTAAAATTTTGAGTTTAGACAAATTAACATATTCTTTTTAATGTTTTCATGGTGTTGTATTATATATTGATTTTTATGTGATATAAATTACATAACATACATAAACAAAATAAAAATATGTTACAAAAGTATAAAATGAGCTGAGCCGAGTTCGAGTATTAAATGTTCAAACTTGAATTCAGTTCATATTTTAAATTAGTCTAATTTTTTACCTAAACTTATTATTTTAAGCTTTATACCTTTTTCCAAACTTTTCATATTTCGAATCACCTTTCAAACTTGATATATAATTTAACCCATAGAAAAATATAATGTTAATGTACTTCAAAACAATCCATAAAAGAATTTGGTATATCCATGTTTAGAGCGTAGTTAAAGCAAAGGCTTTGCATCTTATTGCCAAGGAAAAGATAATTTATCAAATTCACTTTTACTGCTTATAGTGGAAATTAACCATAATTTAGCTCAAATCATTCAACCATATGGGAACAGTGTTGGTTCAGTCTTCTCTAATTTAGTGGAAAGTTGACTTTTGATGTATATTATTTATATTTATATCAAGTCTTTAATTGAGTTGTGTGACAAGGTAATTAGATGTTAACTCAATTGAGGTATTACTAAAATATTTTTTTATGTACAAAATAAGAAATATTAATATGGAGGATATTTTTTATCATTTCATATTTTTAATTAAATAATATTATGATGGAATTTAAATCTAGGTACATACATATCAAACTTTTAATTTTGTCATTCCAATCAAAGCATCATCTAATTTTTATATGATTTTTAATAAGTATATTTGTTACATAATTTTTTTCACCTACATCATAAGTGTGTCATAATGTAGTAATATTGAAAAGGCTTAATGCATTATTTAGGGCTTCAACTAGACAAGTGTTCCTATTTCATTATATTCTATCCAGATATCAATTCCATTTTTATATTGTCATTGACATGACTAAGAGATGTTAGTTCTACTCTATCTTTTTCTATTTCTTTTATACCAAGGAATCTAATATCCTTATACATGAAGATAATCAATTCGGTCGTTATGGTCGGATTCTATTATAGATTTCTGACCACACTATCCATAGGTCCCTCTTATATCTTCCTTCTACAAGCTCGGGTTATGGAAGAAGGAGAAGAAGGAACCAAGAAGAGAGTATCAGCAACAACTGGGTTTATTGCAGGCCAGCTCATGATGTTCATAACAATCTACTATGTATCTCTGCATTTAGCATTGAGTAAACCTCATACAAGAGCTGTCCTAACTCTACCGTATCTTTTGTTGCATTTCTTCTGGAACAATCACAAAGACTTCTTTGATCATAGACGTCCTACCAGAAATTCAATGCGTAATCTTAGCATTCAATGTGTATTCCTGAATAATCTCATTATTCAATTATTCAACCATTTCATTTTACCAAGTTCAATGTTAGCCAGATTAGTCAACATCTATATGTTTCGATGCAACAACAATATGTTATTTGTAACAAGTAGTTTTGTTGGTTGGTTACTTGGTCATATTTTATTGATGAAATGGGTTGGGTTGGTATAAGTTTGGATACAACAAAATAATTTAATTAGGTCTAATGTACTTGTTCGATCTTATAAGTATCTTGTATCAAAATTTAGAAATTCTATGGCTCGAATCTTTAGTATTCTGTTATTTATTACCTGTGTTTACTATTTAAGCAGAATACCGTCACCCATTCTAACTTAAAAACTAAAAGGAATTTCCAAAACGGAAGAAGTGGGGGAAAGTGAGGAAGAAAGAAACATAGAAATAGAAACAATTTCCGAAGGGGTAGGGGCTAACCAAAAATAGGGGACCGAAGAAAATACTTCTTCTTCCCTTTTTTCGGAGGAAAAGGTGGATCTGAGCAAAATCGATGAAACAAAAAAGCTACAAGTGACTTGGAAAGAAAAGAAAAAAATGGGCTAACTCCACTTTGGTTTCAAAGAGACATGCTATAAAAATAGACCGGTTTATGAAACTTCTTATCTGGATGTGAATTAAGAAAGTTCGAAGTTAGAAACATTAAAAAAAAAAGATAAATATTTATTATGGATTGAAAAACCTCTTGTGACACTTTTTTTTTTATTTTAAACGTTGAGGCTTGAACTTTTTTTTTTAAAGTTAGTTCTTGAATTTGACAATTATTTTCACATTGTGACTTAAATATTTTTAGGTTTAAGTTAATCCCTGATATTTTCTTGAAGAAAAGTTGGACTCAAAAATTTAGGTCACAACGTAAGATTAATAATTGTCAAGTTCCAAGATTTAGACAAAAAAAAAAAGAAGTTTAGACCCAATATGAGAACAACTATCCAGTTCAAATCTTAATACGAGAATAATTGTCAAATTTAAAGGCTAAATTAGAATAAAAAAAAAACAGATTCACATGTTAACGTAGTAACCATCGTCAAATTCAAGCCTAAAAATTCATTAACCCTATAGAAAAGTATAGATTTGTAATTGATTTTAACATCTTTGGGAATTAACTATGGTCTGTTGTGGAATCTAGCTCTTATTAGTTTAATGAGATAGAGATTATTCTATTTGTGGTGTGTGAATTGATGTGATTTATCGAATAAAAAACAAAAACTGTTGTGTGAAAATTATGTTCCAAATCAAGAACCAATAGCTCTCCTCTTCATTGTTACCCAATAATATATCATCGTAGACAAACCAATAGCTCTCTCATTTCCCCCATCAATTCAATCATCTGACCTTTAAATAGCTTATCTTCTCTAAAAGAAAAATCATTAACAAAACATTTAAAAAAAAAAAAACATGTCATGGAAAAGAAACAGGGAAAAGGCAGTACCAAAGTTAGAATCATTTCATGTTAAATGGTTTTTTGTTTTCTTTCATAAACAGGAAAAAGAAAAGAAAAAGGATGGGAAAAATGCATACCATATATCAACATAAGCTAAGAGAGAAAAAAAATGGGAGTTCAAGAAGAAGAAGAAGAAGAAGAAGAAGCCTTCATTGTAATTACATCTCCTGCACAAAAACAGAGTTGAAAAAAAAAGTAGTAGCCCCCAAAAGAGAAGGACTTATAGCTATAAAATATTATTCATCTAAAGTTAAAGTAAAACCCTTTCCTCTTTGATTTTTAGACAAATTAGTACAATTTTGTGGTAGCTGATCTTGCGAACTTCTTAGAAGAAGATGAAGATGAAGATGAAGATGAAGATGAAGATGGTGAATTACGAGTATTTGAAAAATCCCCAGACCTTCTCAGCATCTGTCTCATACCATCAGCTACACGAACTGCTGGATTGGATTTGAATTTGCCACAAAATGACATATGAGCTTCAACAGCTTCTTCAACCCCAAATTGTTGTTTCTTGTTTCTACTCACTTCATCTCTAACAGCTTCTGAACATAACCCACATAGCCATTTCCCTTCAAATTTGGACTTAACTTCATTGATATAATCTTGGGTACAATCTTCTTTCAATCCACAACACTCACATCTAACTGATTCAATTTCCATAGCCATTTCACCCCTTTGCTTGAATGTTGAGGAAAGATGGGAGTCAATTTCCATTGCTATTTTTTTTTATAGTTGGGTTTGATAGTAATGATAGGATAGGAAGTGGGATTTTCTTTTTTCTTTTTTGGTACAAGGAGTGCGTGTAAGAATATATATGTGTTTGATGTCTTGTATGAGAGATTATATAGCTTTTATGGTTGGCCTGAAAGAAAGGGAATTGGAGTTATAGAGTAGGGGAAAGCTTCCATTATTTACTCCATGTTCTAAGAGAGACAAGGCCAAGTGGAAATTGTGACAATATTGTCGGAGGGGGGGGCCTTTGGATAATAGCCCTTTCTAGCATTTAAAAACCCCACCAAGGTGGTTTTTTTTTCTTTTTGTTTTTTAATAATGATTGATATTCAATTTGAGTTTAAATCATTTTATTTCGAATCGGTTATAAGTTTGGCTCAATTGCATATTTAAGATGTTTTAATTTCGATAAAATTGCATGAAAACTTTTCTATTAGGAGTTGGATTCATCTATTTCTATTGTTAAAACTAACATTATACATTAGTATGGGATGTACGTTGCATGTTTTGCCAATTTTTAATAGTAGAAATGAATGAAATTTTTAACAAAATAAACCAATTTATTCTTTAATGACTAATTTACTCATTTTTATAAGTAAAGAAAGAAATACAATCCGACTATTAATGCAGTGACAATTAAGTGTTAAGTTTGAATTAGTTAACTATTTAGTTTCTCATGAACCTTTGGTTGAGGATTCAAACCATGATTTTGTTTGGTTATCTTCCATTATTTTTTTTGCCCTTTTTTATATAACTTTTTTATCCTACCTTTGTTGCTAAGGACTTCATAAAAAAAGTGATAAATTAACCTTTTAATAACATATTGAAAGACCCATAAATGATTCAAACAAAATAGTAGAAAAAAAAAAGTGTGGGGGAATTGAAAATAGTTAAATTTTTGTTGGATTTACAAAGATAGTTAATTTTATTTTAATCTTTATCAAGAACCAGTTAGATCCTGTTTGATTAGTGGAAATAACATATGTTTAGAGTTGATTATAACCTAACCTGAAAAAACGACAACATCAGCAAGATTTTTGCTTTTTATGCATTTTTCTACCAATAATGCTAACCAAACTTTTCAGCTTGATTACAACATTTGCACATTACCTTTTCTTTTCATTCTATATATATATATATATTTTAAATAATTTATTTTATTTTATTTTTAGAGGGTTAAAATGTAATTTTAATATATTTTAATTTATAATTTAATCATTTATGAAGTGATAAGTTACTCTTTTTTTTGGGGACCAAGACCTTTGCCTGCCCCTAGATTAATCATTGCATATATTTTAACATAAAAATTAAAAAAAAAACATATTTATGTTAACCTAGACATTTATTTGACATTTATATATAAATCTGAATAACACGAGTCTAATTTGATCTCCATTTATTCTGCCTAAATGGGTTGGACTTTGATCAGGTTTCAAAAATTTTAAATCCAAACCCTACTCGTTTCATTATTCATACATTAATCAAATATTTTAAAATATATTAATATTTATATATTTGTAATTAAATTTAAAATAATTTTTATTATTTAAATTAAATTTAAACTAAACGAAACTATTAAAATTAAAAATCTTTGTTTAAACCCGAACTCGGAAGAGGTTTGACTTGTGCCCAAAGACATCATCTCCTCCATTTTCTCATTATAATTATTTCTCTTCCCATTTTCTTTGTAACTACAAATTGCATGAGTGATGAAAGCTTCTCCTTCAAGATCAAAGATTCAGGATTTAAATATAAAATGTCATGATGATGATGATGATGATAATGATGATATGAGACATTTACTTTTTCCAGTACTCAAACATAAAGTTTTAACATGTTGAACCCCAAAAAATTAAACATAAAGTTTTAATAATTTCAATTTTCAACATTCATTTTTTCTTAATTTACTTTTTTGGATAAAAAATTAGTATTTTTCGATTTTTGGATGATAAATATTTTTCAAAACATTGAAATAAAATTGTATTTAAATTTCACTGCCTACAACTTTTATAAGATTAAGATTTAGTATAATCTCATTCGATTACAACATTTTCTTTTCAGTGATTTACCAAAACATGAAGTAAAATGAAAATTCGAATTTTAATATCTACAATTAATTTTTTTTTTACTTTTGTGATTTATTTTTATAAACAAATTAAGGGGAAGAAAAGAAATTCCTATCTATTATTAGGCTTGACATTTATAATTTTCGTGGTTGGTTTGGGCAGCTTTCACCTAAAATTGAAGTTTTCTAATCATGTTGACTTAATTTGGCAAAAGGCAATGTCCAATTGGGAAATGTGGCTAACAACAATTAGTCAAATTTTACTTGATAAATTATAAAATTACACGTAAATTTTCATCAAATGTATAATTTAAACTGTGAATTTTAATTTAGTATAATTATATATATAAAAATTTAATTTTAATTTTTTAAAAAAAAATATTTTCGTATGAAAAAATATATAATTACTCATCTATACAATAAATGAAAATTTGATAGACAGCATTAACCGAAGGTTACCTAAACTATAGAAATCTAGTTGAATGAAAAAAATAATAATAATAAATTAAAAAAAACCCCGTAAAAATACAGTTTAAAACTCAATTCTTTTGTAAAATTTTTTTAAAAACTTATTGTACGTAAGATGAACTCAAATGCACATTTTTATAAAATTTAATTTTTTATTTAATATTAATTTATTTTAAAAGAAAATCAATTGACCAGTCCAAAAGTATATCACTTACTTAACTTTTAATTTTTTTAAAAATATTATTATATTGATGACTAGAAAAAAGTGGAAGTCCACTTTTTTGGGGGATTGTTTTCAAAGTCTTTGTGCCCTAAACAAGGTGCTACTAAGTTTTTGCATAATACAGCAATTATTAATCTTCTAAAAGAAAAACTTGGTCACAGTGGGAAGTATTTTCTACTTATGATTTTCAGTATAAAATAAATAAATTAAAAAAGTATTTTGCTATCATAATTATATGTAGTTGCAACCAATCAAGTTGACTATAACATCCAAAAAAACAACAAAAAGTATTGTAATAATTCTTTCTTACCAAACAAACTACCCAAAGGGTCTTTGATATTTAATTAAGAAAATGTCCCAATTTGTGATATGGAAGCAATGACATGACCATATTACTATATAGTTAAGTTGGCTCAATTATTATTTACGTTTTATTATTTATTTTTTTAGATTTAGGTCAAGTTGAACTTTGAATTATATTATTTTCCTTATTTTGGTACTTGAGTTTTTTTTTTCTGTTTTTGTTTCTGAACTATTATTTTCATTCTATTCTATTTTAAAAATTATCGACATACAAAACTATGTTACGTGTCACTTTCTTATTAGTAATTTTTTGAATAAATTAAGATGAAATTTATAATTTTGTTACTAAAGTGGGACAATAAAAAGTTTTGAAAACAAGTATAATTCAAAAGTTAAATCGTGACTTAAAAACTAGGGGCAAATGCAATGGTAGACAAAAATCTTAGCTCCTATAGAACATTAAAATTCTTTTAAAATCCTTTGAAAATTATAAAATTATAAAATAATTTGTTAGTAAAACCTTTTACCATAAAATTTATAATTCAGTTTTCATCCTTAAATTTTTTCCTACAACTATAATTTGAAAATAAATAAAGGATTAGATGATAATTACACTTTTAAATACTGTGAAAATGATTAATCCTTGATTACCCACCACTTGGTTGGATTTTTAAGATCTTGTTTGATGATTTCCACTAAAGAAAATGGCCCATGCATATTGCAAGCTTGATTTCAATTCACATCCACTATAAAATGCTATTCAATTGATCATCATTTCTTGATTTTCATCCATCACAAACCATTCATGGTCAAATTCTACATATAGTCCCTATACTTTTTTTCGTTTTACCTAATCTTAGTCAAATCTTCAAAATGCTCCTCGAATGACGTGAAATTTTCATAATATGCGCATAAACATGGTCTAATTTGTACGTACACATGGATAAAAATAACTTTCCACTTAATATAATATTATAGTTTTTGTTTTGGATAATTTTTAAAAGGGGCGAAATTGTAAAAGGTTAAGCACTTTTTGGTGAAGGCCAAGGGGATTCACGTGTTTTGGGAAAAAAAAAGTTTATCCTTAATTCCAATTCGAAATGATGGTTTTGTTTAGCCAGTTTTTAAGCAATTACAGGATTTGGAATTCAGCTCAAGATTCCTCTATACACATGTGGTGGTTACAATCATCCATTTTGTTTGGCCTTATGTGGTGGATTTTTCTGATATAAATTTATATATATATATTATTAAATTATAATATATTTAGTATGTGTGAAAAAATTATGTAAAAAAGTACATTTATAAAAATATTATTTTAAAATTATATGAAGTTTTGATTGAAATAGTTAAGTTAAAATTTTAAAAATCATATCTCTTAAGTTATTTTACTGTAATATTTTTTTATAAAAATATAAAAATAAAAATATTCTCATATTAATATTTTTTATTTTGTAAAAATAATAGACTTTTAGTCATTTTTAACTGAATTTGTGTTTAATTAACTCGTGATACCAACTCAATCAAAAATTTTATATATAGTGTATATATGATTGTTACGGAAATATATGTTTGAATTATGGAAGAGAAAGGAAGTTCACAATGGTGATATTTAGGGCTTTTGTATATATTTTGATGAAGTTTTAACATGGGAGGTATCTTGCTGTAAATGATCGAATCGTTTTGTCTTTTTCATTCTTGGTGAGTCTCCCTTATAGTACAAGTGTTAAGCTAACGAGAAGTTATTAATCAAGTCATCGAAGGCCCTTAATACGTGCATTTGAAAATGATTGAAGGATACATTATCGTGCTAAAAGGCTCTTACATAGATCATATTGCAATTGATAATGACACACATGCTATGCATGTAGGATCTTGTTGCAGGTCCTATGATTTGAGGCAAATGGCCCGGTCGCGAAGAAATAATTCCTGATGAAAGCCTTGACGATCCCATCATATTTTGAACGATCTCTTTAAGCGAGACTTTAATGATCTCTTAAATTAAGTTTTATTAATTTTAGAACTTCTTTAATATTAGGCCCATCATATTTAATTTTTACCCTATTATATTAAACCTCAAAATTAACTAAACTATGACCAAATTACAACATATTTTAACCCATATTAAATATAAACTCTTGTTTGACTTCTTTGTGCGATGCTTGAAGTTATATGTATAGATATATGATTAGACAAATAGGGTATCCAACCATGGACCAGTTTTCTTAAGAATGGTGATGCAATGAGACCCCATTTTGTTAACAACACATTGTCCAGCTGACCCCATGTGAACTCCCAAACACCGGTCAAATATTGTCATCAATGTAGAAATGAAAACCACAGTATGCTTTTAAGCCAGGAATCTAGCTCTATAGATATCATAACATGGTGCTACACTTATTATTATTTCTATATAATTTTTTTTATCAATATGTGTTTTCTTTACATTTAATGTTATCCATTGTGTATGCAATTATGCAATGTTTTCAGAACTAGATTAATTAGATTAAGAATTGATAAATATATTAGTCTAAAACAAGGTAAAAATCAATTAATTTATAAATTAATATAAATCAATTAAATCAAATATTATAATTTTTTAATTTTTTATAAATCTTTAAATAATTTATTTGATTTAAATAAAAAAATAAATAACGAATCAACCACTAATTTAATTTCAAAAACATCGTAAATATATATATATATAACTATAATTTAAATTCGGGTCTATATTATTTATTAGTCTCCGGACAAGACATGGCCAAGCACGTGGAGTTGCTAAGGCAGTGTAAACTATATAGCTGCCCTAACATGTCCAGCAAATTCCAATGGCCGCCATGCTATTCCCAATAAATGAACCGTGGGACCATTACTAATAGGACGAAAAAAAATCGAGAAAAAATCAGTATATTTGTATAGATTAAAATAGTTGGATATGAATATTATTATTAACGTAAAAAAATATAAATTTTAGTATGTTGAAATGCATTATTTTTCTATTAAATGAAAGAATAAATATGACCAGAATTTATAATAAAATGATTAGAAAACAAAAAATTAAATAAAAGATTAAAATAATTTTTTTTATAAAATTAAAAAACTAAAAAATCATGATACTTATTTAAAATTATATAAATATAAAATAATTTAAACACGATTAAAATATAACAAAATGTACATATAGAAATTACTAGACCTATTAACTATATATATATATATGTCCAAACAAATGTTATGAAGCTTTAATTTTTTTGCCTTTTTTAGGCATAACCCAACTATACATTAATAAAGTTGGCATGGCATTTATAATTTTGAGGAACACATACAATTTCGTGTTCTAATTGAAAGCTTATTACATTTCAAGTTCTCAAATATTGTATAATTAAATGAGGAACGATAATGAAATATCATGAACCAAGAAATTGTATCTTCTTTTATTAATCGTGTTAGACTTTATCACCATGTATTTGCTTTGTGTTTGTGAAAAATAATTCGTTTTATGATGTTATTAATTATGGTTTAATGTGTATCTGTATATATAAATTTTGATAGAATTTAATTTAATTTAATTTTTGTAAATTATTAACATAATTATTGATATAGCATTATATATTGTATAGGCAAATAATTATATTTATCTAATATAAAAATAAATTGATTTATTTATTTATTTAAATTTATATGATTAAATCAAAATTAAAATTTTAAGTATACATTTGAACCACAATTAAAGTTTCACTTATATAATTACACCAAATTAAAGTTATTTATATTTTGAGATTTATCTTCTTTTCTTTTTTCAAAATGTTACGTCATTATATAAATTCTTTTTTATATGTTTTAATTAAAGACAGCTTTTTTTTAAAAGATATGTTGTCTTAAATAGAAATCTGGAACTATGAATAATAAGAATCTAAAGACATAATACATAGTACAAACTACAAACTACAAACTACAAACGGTAAATAAGGCACTACAAATCGATACACAAATGCTATTGTTTTGCAATAGAGGGAAAAGGTAAACTGATAGTATCTGCAACATCGAAAGATGTCAGAAACAAACTAAAGATATATTACATTGATTAAACCGTAAAATATTGCATCCTAACCTTGCCATCATCAATCCAATCTGATGATGAACACTTGTCAACCGAGAAACTATTATTAAGAGCCTCAAATGATCCACTGTATTAGTGATGTATAAAAAGCGAAACTCTCAAATTTGATATTAGAAGGTCCATACATTTAGTGGATGAGGTTGGAATTTGTTTAAAAACAATTGAATAATTATTTATAAAAAAAATAAAAATTAAATGCTCATCACATGTACATCACATGCATTTTCTCTTGCAGTTGATTTCAAGGTTTTGTTTTATCTCCAACTTCTACTAATTATTTATATTAGCTCTAATTGGCCAGCTAATTAACATGTAGTTGTTACCCTTGGATTTCTTTAACCAATATTTTGCTGCCTGATTAATCAAAATCTTTCAACAAATAAGTTGATGTGCTTATTGCTTGATCATGACTTAAAATTATTAATCATCATTTTGACTCTCCCATGCTTTATTATCATTGTTATCATAATTGTTAATAATCATAATTTCAACATTCATAATACCTACCACTTTTAAGTTATTTTTTATACCATTTTTACTATTATAAAGGTAGGCAATTTATTGGTTCGATTCAAAAAAATTTAAAAATTAACTTAATCGATTTTATTTATTTTTTAAATTGACATCGATTGGCTTTATGAATAAAATCGAATAAATCAAACTGACTTTTATCAATTGATCCAGTATGTAAATTGATTTAACCGACATTACCATGTTTTTTCGGTATTGAGTTTAATTTTTAGTTAGGTTTGGATTTAAAATAATATATTTGAGCGTATTGAGTTTATTTAAAGTTTGAGCTTGAATAATATATTTGAATATTGGTTGAATTTAAATGTTTTAAATATTAAAATAATAGATATTTTAAAATAGATTAATTCGGTTAATTCGATTTTAGTTTTTCAAAATTAAAATGATTAAACCGTTTTTCCTGAACCGAATGAACTGACCCGATAATGATCGGTTCAAAATTTTAAATAATAATTATTGTTGAAAATAATAATATTTTGAAAAATAAAATCTTAAAAATATAAAAAGCAGGTTGTCGAAATGAAAAATAATTATTATACACGTGTGACCAAAATTACAAGTGATTTTCTTTTTGGAAATGGGTAGTTATTTAAGATTTTTTAAAGGGTTGTTAAAACAAAGAATTTTTAATGGGTTAAAGTATTTGGGAGGTCCTATATTATAGGGATTGAATTAAATTAGTCCCTTTATTTTAAATAGATCAATTTAATCTTTATATTATTAAAAAAATAAAATAAATTCAACTTGTAACTAATTTAACATTTATTACATAAAAAATGTCTTGAAAATTATTTTTTTCAATTTCAAATAAAATATTTTATTTACGGAATCATAAAAACTTTAAAAACATTAACTCTATTAAACAGTAAATGCTAACTCTATTTTAATTTAACTTTATTAGATCATTTTTAATAACAGAAAGACTAAACTAATCCATTTAATAATAGGAGGACCAATTTGACCAAACCTCTTAATAGAGGGACCTCCCAAATACGTTCAAACTTAAAAAAAAAAAACGACGTCATTTCAATAGTGTTGAAGCTTGTTACCCGAATAGAGTTTGTTTAATGCTAAGACTTCCCGGATGAACATAGATACTACTAGTTTTTGAGGTGTAGTTTCGATCATCAAGGTCGTGACCCCACCAGAAGCATCCAACAATACCATAAAATTTCTAATAGAAAATGTTGGAATATAGACTGCCTAACTCAGCATTGCAATACGAGTTGTGACACAAATAGCGTCAAACATAGTTTCCGTCAAATTCAGTGATAATATGAGTTTCAATCAATGTAACGCTTTTATAAATTGATGATTTGGACTTGTATTCATGTTTTAAGTAGTTTTGTGATTTTATTGTAAAAGGGGAAGTAGATAAACTTGTATAATGTTCAAGAAGGCTATTTTAGAGGAGAAATTATTTTATGGATTATTCATACTATATTGATTATGATCTCTTTTCATTTATTTAATAATATTTTAGTAATTTTTTTCGTATAATTGACACATAATTTTAATAATTTTTTTTGATCTTGAGACCTAAACCTTGACCCTCCGAATCCAAACTCTAAACCTCAAATCATGAACATTAAACTCAAACTCTAAACTTTAAAAACCCCAAACTCAAACCTTAAACTATAACCTAAACCTTGAATCCTAAACCTTGAGTTCAGGGTTCGAGATAAAAATTATGTCAATGACATAAATTTTTTTTCTAAAATGTTATTAAATAATTGGAAACAAATCATAAATAATGTGATGGAATAGTCTATAAAATAATTTTCGATTTAACAACATTGAAAGGATTTTTCGGCTTAAAATAACAGGCTACCTAATCAGCTAAGAAAAGGATATGAAACGTGGCTTATTAGCTACTTATTCGAAGGACTGTTTAAATTTAAAATACAAGTTGATAATATGATTATGTTTTCGGTTGAAGTGTTCATTTATACTGCCTATAAAAGGCTACCGACACACAGTATGTTGGGTGTACGTGAGTATATTTAAGGGGAGGGGACTTTAATTATTGATTGTATTAAGAAAATGTTTGGTGATTTAATTCTTTAAAGCTTCATAGAGGTAAGATTGGATCTTTTATTGCTTTATTGCTTTATTGCTTTTCTGTTCTACTTTATAACACAATTCAATCGAAACAATTGTTGCCACTTCTAAAAACAAAAAAGAAAAAGTAAGTCAGAAGCAAACCAGTCAGTGTGCTTTTTCAAGAATCTATAATGCCTTGAAGCAGGAGTACATAAACAAATACAGATCTAAAGGGTTAAATTGATGAGAAATGAGATGACATTTAAATTGGAGGTCGTATTCATGTAAACTTTTAATGCAGCCAAAGAATATCAAACATGAATATTTATATTATATTATTTTTATGTTTACATTATGTAAAACAAATTAAATTCCAAGATAGAGTTAGACAACTCCCGTGAATTAATCATTTGTTAATAACTTTATTATTTTTATATTTATTTATTATTATCAATTTTTTTTCTCGAATTGACACATAATATCTTCCTTGAATAAATTAGATAAGAAATTAGAGTGTTAAAAAGTGAGAACTTAGGCAAACCAAACTTTCATAAGTCGTTAAGTCATTTCAATCGAGGAAAGTTTGGGACTCGTAGTAGTAACCGTTCCATGATATTTACAGTTCTCTTCCCCACTTTCTTCTAATTCTGTGTAAACCTGATAATTTTGGATAACAGATAAAAAGCAAAATTAAAACACAATAAAATCACCAACACAACATGCATATACGATTGTATCCGTAAAAATTATAATAACCGAAAATACAATATGTATACATGGATTGTTCGGATCCATGACTGATGTGTTTTTACAGTGTGATCTCTAGTTAATGAAAAGAACGGCTTCAACATCGTGGAAAAGGATAGAAACAGCTAAATTTTCAATTAGCATTTCATCTCAGTATCTACATTTTTACCTTAGAAGCAGTGTCGGAATCATCTCGAGGAAGGAGGTGAAGTAGTGGCAAAGGCAACAGTGACGAGAGGTTACAGAGGATTATCAAGGCGGCTAGGTTATCGAATTTATCCTTTGTTACACCGAATATTTGAGTCAAGGCAGCGCCTATCAGACCACCAAGGACATTGCCTCCGTTTGATATGGACATCAGGGTTGCAAAAAGTGTTGCTTCCATTCCTTCTGGACATAGTTTTGCAGCAAGTACGAGAACAGGCATGAAAGAAGCCTGTGAATATTGGTGCAGACAAAATCAGCGACCGAATTTAAATGAATATAGTTAATCCAAAGCGGAATCCAATATGTTTGTATTTAAATTTTAACATCTACAACCTTTCCGAATCCCCAAGCTAATTAAGCAGTGGGAAATGCCATGACATCATAATTATCTAACTATGATAGACTATGTTAATCCGACTCTTCATTTTTCTTTAAGTACTCAGTGTCAACATATGTGTATGAGAAAATGACCTTCTAAGATCTTCCAACACAGAAAAACTTGAAAGAATCTGATCATACCTGTGTCAAGACATACCCATATCTAACACTCAAACCCGGGTGCATGTAAAATAGATAACAGACATTCTAAGCCTAAAATAGAATGATGAGAAGGACCTCCAAAGAAATATAAAAGAAACTCTTAAATTTTGTAGTTCATTAAAGTCTTCAAATAATTGTTGACACATTTGAAGTTCCTTCTATGTTGTATTGTAGGTTTTATGTAAAATGGGAAATTTTAAAAGGCTGCCTAGAATTCTCGAATATGGAGACAAAGGCTGCCATATGTAGATATCGTTCCAAACTCTAATTACCAATTAAAGTAAAAGCTTAAGAAGAAAGAGCATCACTAACCTGACTAAGGACTGTTAGAATCAAGGAATCCCCAATTGCAAACCACTCATCACTTATTCCAAACTGTCGGTTCAATCCCGTGACAAGAAAGACCTAAGAAATCGCAAAATTAAATATGCATATATAATGCCATAAGCACAATGCAAATGATCTTAAATAACTTTGGTCAAATTCTATACAAAGTTCCTTTATTATATGTTTTTGGCATATTTGGTCCCTCTACTATAATTTGATAACTTCTAATCTATCTACTTCTTGTAGTGTAAATTTTCAGCCCAAGCTAACTTTTTTTGTTAATTCGTCAAATTGTTTGACATAACTTTTTTTTGAACATGTGATAGCGTGACTTGTACTGTTATACACCTTAGCATTATAATTTTTTTGCACATTTAAAATGGACAAAAAGGTAGAAAAAGGTCTATGCCACATCACCACATGCTTAAAAAAAATAAGCCACTTGACGGAATTAATGGAAAAAAAAGTTGACCCTAGGACTGAAAATACACATTTCGAAAAGTAGAAGCCTAGAAATTATCAAATTATGATAGAGGGGCTAAGTCTGCCAAAAACATATAGTACAAGACCTTCTATATAATTTGACTAATAACTTTAAGCAAAAGTAAATCAAAACACAAACCTGAGTCATTCCAAGAACTGTACCAGTAACTGTTGTGGCAAGAAAAATCTTCCGCAAAGGAACATTTTTTAAAAATCCATTATACAGTCCAACTCCAGCCAGCGATGCAACTGAAGTAACAAGTTTGACACGTCCTAGAAATTCTGGGGTGAAACCAAGTTTATTTGTGCTGAAATCAAAAGAATTTTTTGTTGGGGACACAAAAATGACATAAAAATGAAGCGATGACAAAAATATTCAAACAAAGTAACATAACATACGTAAAGAAAAACATGGCAGAGTCCGACTGTGGTGTTGCCTGCCACAAGAAAATAAAAACTGTGGGAAGAAATACGTTGGGCTGTCTGACAGCAGTCCACAACTGAATAATGTTTTCTTTTGAGCTTTTAAGAAAGCTAGAATTTCCCAAAGGAACATTTGGCCCCCTTGCTTGGCCAATCACACGCTGTTCTTTTACAAGAACAGCAACAGCAGATGTTATCAGTGGTAACAATGCAGTGACACCAAAAACAAACCTGAGACATTAAATTGGTAATAGAATGATTAGCCAAAATTCTATTATCGTTGTAAATATATCATACAGTCATCCATAAATCACCCTAACTACCTTACACCATAAGCATCCACCAGAGAGCCACTAAAATAGGAACTCACAATTCCACCAAAAGCTGAAGATCCCCAGCATAGAGACTGAAGAGAACCCGACACGCTTTGTGACTCCCCACGAGCCCTCTCCACAACCATGGAATCTACAACCTACACCGTGTATTAATTCTAGCATAAATTCAGAAACATTACTAGAATATGAATAGCATAAATTGCCTTTTCAGACAAACATTTAAAATGCTTCTGGTTTTAGTATAGGCATGAACACGCTCATGGAGTCATGTGCGAGTTGCCAATAGAAAATAAGGCTCACCCTAACAATCAGTCACAACAAATTCAAAATCTACTGAAGTTTCTTCTTTTTGGTTTAATGAATGTGTTAGAACAAGACTTTGAAGAATTTTTATGCTTTACACTTGAGCCCAAGCATGCACAAAGTCTCAGGCTCTCAGTTCCTTTACAACTTGTAAATGGATTAACTTACTATTTTATTCTCCAAAACAACCTTTGCTTGACATCAATTCATGATTAAATTAACAAATATAGGCAGTCGCCCATGCAACATTCTCTTAAAAAGATTGGGTGTATAGACAGTTTGAATTAGAAATGTAGCCATGTTAGATTACATATTAGACATTATCATTGGAAAAAACAAGCATCACCCGAAAAGTGTACCTATAAGAAATCATAGAACCCTAAACCACTCTTGATAGAAATAGTTAACTTTAAGTGAACAACTTGAAAATTCTTCAAGACAGAAGAAACTTACAACATCCGAGAAGGCAACAGAAAAAGATCCAAGAAGTATGCAGCATGCAGCACCATACTTGCTGTCAACAAAGGTGGCCATCAAACTCCATGAAAGAGCACCAAGAAGTCCTGATAGAACCAAGTATGACCTTCTCCGATAACCAAACAGTGGGATTGAATCACTGTAAAAACAAAGTATTGCTCAAAGCAAATCTAGACACAACAACTACTGCAAAATTCGCAGAGATGATTAGAAATAGAAATAGGTAATCAACAGAGTCCCACCTAATAAAACCATAAAGTGGCTTAACAAGCCATGGTAGTGCAGAAAAACCGGTTACCACAGCTGTCTAGTCAACCACATAAATCCTGTCAGTCCTTTTAGAAGATCATTATATACAAGTGCAATAAAATACAATGCAACCTCATTAAAATGCTTGTCTTAAGCCGCTTTTAGATATGTGACTCCCTTGGGGAAAAAGGTATGAACTTACTTGATAAAACAATCGCATTAGAATCAGTGTTGAATTTTAAGCCATTTTTCATTTTTAATTATTCTGATTTTACATCTATCATTTGGGTTTACTTTTAACAATTTTTAGCAAGAAAAAATGCGATATACAAACTACAAGTAGCCAAAAAAAAGAACAACCAAAACAACATACATCTTGAAAAGCAGCTATAAAGCTAACATCTATAAGTTTTATATAAAGCAAAAGTAAAGAGAACGAAAAAAAATTTATACTTGATTAAAATGAAGAGATCAATTGCTATAATTGATTAGAGTAAACAACTGACCTAAAATGTAATACTGATTCAACCACAACTATGTCACATAAATAAGAAAATGGCGAATTTTATCATCCAAGTACGCGAAATAAAGCCTAACTTAAAATAAATGCTGAATTATCAAATTATCAATAAAAATAGCTTGAATGTTAAGGGGGAAAAATAGGAAACATACTTCAGCAGGATCAAGATGCAAATCATCTTTCAAGTAAAAGCTAACAGCAAGCCTTGCAAGGCCTAAAACGCCTTGAACGAAGTACACCATAGCAACTGCCACATTATCTGGCGACAGATCGACGCCGAAACATTTCAATCTGCTGTTCTTTTTCCTCGAACTCCCGCCAGAACTCGTCGAAGTACTCGTCTCTTGCTCCATCTCGATTGCTAACGAGTCTCCATTTCCAGCACCTTCAAAGAAAACGTAAATTAAATTCAAATTCTTCAATTTTTGTTCCTTTTTTTTAAGAAATGAAAAGAACTTACTATTTCTAGCACCTATAAATGGCTCGTCTTCTCTGGAGGAAAGCGGGAGGACGCCGGACATATTGTTTCTTTTCCGGATTTACGACGGTTTAAGAGGCGGTGAAAGACGGCAACGAGAGCTATCGGTTTACGGTGGCGGATTTGATGGCGGTGATAGAGAGGAGGATAAAAGAGAGAGGGCAAAATGGGGTTTTGCGACGGCAATATTGAGATTGAGGAGAGAGAATGCTGAGCCATTAGATTGGAGTTCGCTAAACTTTTTTAATTTAAGCATGAACGTTTAGTGGAATTGTCGTGTCTAAAGTTACAAAAGTGTCCTTAGAATGGATTTCAACTTCACATTTCCTCTAAAAATGGGATTTACTCCTCCTAAGCTATTTTTCAGATTTAAAAATATACTTTTAAATATTAATAATTTTAAATTTCTTTTATTAAAGTCATGTAGAATAATGTTGTCATATTTTATTTTAAAATATTACATTAATAGAATTAATAAAAATTAATATTATTAACAAATTAAATCTAAAAAATAAAAAAAATTAAATTCTTTTAAGTATTTTGGAGGTATTTATATTAAAAATTAGATTGTGTTTTATTTATTTTACTTAAAAAATAAATAAATTAATCCCTATTTTAATCTATATTTGAGATCTATTGAGTTAATTTGTTTTTGGTCCAAGTAAATTGTCGAAATACTATGAAAACTGTGAAGAAAACATATTCAGAGGTAAGGGTGAAAACTATGAAGAAAGCATGAAACAGGCTAATGAGCCATGAATATACTCCACTAATCAATTTATTTTAATAGCTGGGATAATATATAAAATAAAATAAAATAAACAGGCTGAATAGTTATGTTTGACTGTGTTGAATGGATGGCGGCCTGAGATTATGGAAGGCCCGTGTGGGACAAAACACTGAGATTGTCTTTGTCAGGAGCTCAACAATATCCCACACTGAAAAGGAAATATCAAAGCCTAGTGGTATTTAAACCAGAACTAGGCCCTTACGGGGTACGACCTTACTTGAACAGGATCTGTTCTATAGGCTCGTACCTCTGCATCCTTTAGTTCAAAGGAGACAGGATTTCTAGTCTGGTTGATGAAGTGAGACTGTGTGATCAGAGCGTGACTGTTGGTCTAGTGATGCCTTGTTGGCTCACCTGCATCGTAGATGATCGTTCCCAGCTTGCCTTGTCTTGCTGGGATGGTTACGCAGTTGTCTGACGGACTTCCCCTTTTTCCATTTTTTGCATGCTTATTACAAAATCATAAATCATATCATGCCCCAGTGAAACAAGTTCAAAGAGATTTGTGTACATAAAAGATTAGAGCGCTTAAGATCGTATTAATTTGTGTACAGATTTTCAGATAATGCACCAACCATTAAACCTAATACTTTTTTTACAAAGATAAAGCTTAAAGAAAAAAGGACATTACTATATTACTCACACCCTATACATTATTTCGTACCACTACTAACACGAGTAGAAAATTATTTCATCTGATAAAAAAGTTTCATCTAGCAACTTTAAAATAATGTTAAAAGATGTTAAAAATCATATCGGCAATCTTGTTACCCCTTGGATTAACCCACCTGAAAGTGGGGTGGTGAGGTGGGGCCTGTAATTTCAATTATTTGATCCTTTAAAAATGGTTGAAGTCTTAACATCAGGTTTCTATATAAAAATAATATATTAGAGCTACTCTCCATTAAAGCAACCAAGCTGACATAAGGAAAGAAGAGAATCTACTTCAGTTGAAATAATTGGTTCTTAGTGCCTAATCGAAAGATGATTAATATATACATAAAATAAAGCAAATATAGTATAATATTATATGCTTTTTTTTAGAGTCACAAATCAGAATGATGATCATTGGCATTTACAATTACCACCACCACCAAAGACTATTTGACAAAAGAACAACACAAAAGATCACTTGCAAAGAAAGAAAGAAAGATCAATTCTACAAATACCATAGAGCCTGTTGAAGAAGATACAAAAGAGTAAACCCAAAGTTTCATATTTTAAACAGCTAAAAGCAATTAAAAACTCTCATGATGATTGACAAGCAGAAGTTATTTGTGCTGGTTCTACTTGATCCTTGACTGGCTTTTATGCAAGACTGATGATGAGAACTTGAAACAAATGTTAGGAATAAGTCCCAAAGATGTCATCAGATTCTAGTTTGTTGGTGCTTTCTTCTAGCATCATCTCTTGGTACCTACATTCTTTGCTGCAAAATGCTTTCTCACTTCTGAGAAGCAAGTTTCATACATGGAACCAAAATTTAATCAAATATAGATTCAAAAAGAAGCAAGCAGTTCCATTGAAGGACAGCTTTGAGACTAACCTGTACATGTAAATGTCTTTTCCTGGAGAAAGATTCTTTTTACAAGCATAACAGTAGGTAAGGAAATTTTCTGATTGGTAACTTGACCAGTTTCTCTTCGGAGAGGAGAAACCAACAACCCCACAACAGCTTTCAACAATGCAATCATCAAAGATATGGGTGGTTCTTGGATTACTTCCATGAGATATGACACAGGTGTAATCTTCTGAGAGTTCCATTTCAGAAGCTGGGAGATTCCCAATGAAGATCCTTGGTGAATTCAAGGTTTCCCTTACTGAAGAAGGGGACAGAACAGAAGAAAATGAACTCAACTGAGATGTTCTTGTCTTGGTACTAAACTCAGGTGGTGTTCTTGGAGATTCTGCTGGTGAAAAAACATGAGGCAAAGATGGGATTTGGATCCTAAGTTGTGAACCAAAAAGGACAGGTTTTGGTAAGTTGGGATCAAAGTAATCATCTTTGAAAGAATCAACAATGGCAAGACCAATCCCTTTGGAATCAAGCTTGTGTTTGGCTTCAGGTTCTGGGGTTTTAGGAGTACTTGATTCAGACCAAAAAGGGTTTTTCAAAGCTGAACAGGGCTTGCTATCAAGTATAGATTTTGGACTCATAATAGACTCAGTATTATCAGAAAACGCTTTTAAAGTAAAACCAGTAAGCAATTTAGGGAATGAAGTGGGCTTCTTTTGCACCTTATCCGTGGGAGATTGAAGAGTAGAATCACAATCTGCCATTATTAAAACCTTATACCTTCACTTGCTGCTTCTTGGGATTGGTATTATTGTTGTAACTGTAAACAATAGAAGAACAAATAATAATAATAATAATAATAATAATATAACATTACATGAAGAAGAAAAATTTTTTTAACAGAGCTGGAAAGATTAAAACTTTTACCCCCAGAAACTGCTGCTGTTTTAAGCTTCAAAAATAAGAAACCAAAGCAACCATCTTTACAAAAAAAGTCCAGAAAAATAAAAGCCAAAGGCAAAATGAAAACCACTTTGTCCCTATGTTACAACTCTGTGGACTCCATTTTTAAGCAACAAAACCAGGGAAAGGGGAAAAAAAGAAAAGAAAAAGACCTTTAACATAAAACCCCAAAATGGCAAAGAAAACCCATTTAAAAGAAAACCCAACAAGAAAACAAAAAGACTAGTGAATTATGAAATGTTGTGGGGTGGTGATCAGTTTTTTTTTTTTTGCCCTCTCTTTTTTTTCTAGTGGGTTCTCTTCTTTCTATGTATTCTTTTTTATTTTTGAAACCCCACTAAAAAATCAGCTTCTCCATCATCAGTGCTGAAAAATTAGCATGCAAATGTAGGAAAAGGACAGAAAAAAAAAAAGAGAATAGAAAGTATGAGAGAGAGAACAAAAGAAGAAACAAAAAGGAGAGAGCTTTTTTCTATGTTAATCAAAATCTGATTAAAGTTTTAGATGAGAAATGAATGATGCAAACTACTTCGTGTTCTTCTGCTTCTTCTTCTTCCTCTGCCTGCTTTGATCATCTGCAAGTGCTGATGGTGTGTATAGTGGGGAGTGAAGTGGAAATTTGTATTGCTAGTCTCATCGTTGGCGTATGGAGGGGTTTGCCTCATTTATATGGAAAGCGCCACCAATGGCTTTCAAAGAAGATGACTGACGTGACTGCTCATCTATATACATTTAGCTTAACCATAGTCACTAAATTATACAGTCGTTAAGAAGTTTAAATTTTAGTTATTTAACTTAAAAAAAATTATAGAATGTATATTAAAAGTGTTGTTGTCTATATTGTCTATACTAATAGAATGTTGGATTTTCTTTTCTCTTCTAAAGTTTGAATTTTATTTTTATTAAATAATTTTAAACATTATAAATTTATGAATAAAAATTAAAGTAAATTTTTTTATCTCTTATATTGATTATCAAATCAATTTAGATCTACAGTATATTTTTTATTTGTTAGTGAATATTAATCCGCTGTACAAATCATCAAATTATCATTTGGAGTTTGCTAGCAACTTAAATTTTTATCAAATTTTATTTAAAATAATGATTAAAGTTTTTGTTTAATTGTCTAAAAAAATTTTGTTTAATACTTAAACACTTTAAATCCTATCATATAAGGATAAAAAATGTATTTTAAATTTTTATTCCATAATGTATTTTAATTATTTACTTTTTAATTTTATATCAAATCCCATGCATATAATTACGAAGAGTGAATCTTAAATTTAATTGCCCTCTTTTGATAACTGCTCAAAAGAATCGCTTCAAATAATAAAAATTGTTCTATTCAGATTTTAAGACAAATGAGCGCCTTATCTATATCAAGATCGCAATCAAATATGTCAAAAATTTTCGCGGGTTATCTAAACTATATATAGTCTAGAGTCCAGCAATAATTGAAAGAAAAAATAGAAAAATATTATGCTGATAAAAAATGAGTGACAAAAAAAAGAGAAATGTTATCATTGTGTTTATCATTATGTTATAAGAAAGAAATCCACTTGTTTAGTTCTTTAGTTCTTAAGGAGCACAAACGAAAGGATAAAAGGAGAGGGGCCGATTGAGAAAAAAAAAGTGGAGAAATTTTACAAAATATGATCTATATGTATCTAATGTATCTAATGTATTAATTCCAAATATTGAAAATAAAAAGCTAAAGTCTTTATTTTGAAATACTTTGATATATGAGATGAATCCAGTATTTTGATTTCTTGCTTATTTTGTTATTGAATTAAGTTGAGCGGTTTTCCATTTACAGACGCATAAAATTTTTTGATGTACTTGTTTTCGTTTTCAACTTTTCATATAAGAATGAATAGAGGAGAAACTTATAAATCTATCAGCTACAAAAAAATACCTTATAATAGTCAATATAGGTCTTCACCACCCATCAATGCATGGTGTTCTTTGTCTTATCATTACTTTAGATGGTAAAAATATTGTTGACTATGAACCAATATTAAATTATTTATATAGAGGAATGGAAAAAATTATGAAAAACCGAATAATTATACAATATTTACCTTATGTAACATGTTGAAATTATTTAGCAACTATGTTTACGAAAACAATAACCGTAAATCAACCAGAATAGTTGGGAAATATTGAAGTCCATTCAACATTAGAGCTTTCGTTTTTGTCAAATAGGTATTTATTTATTTATTTATTTTTAAGCAAATGTTTACGTAAATTTATTGAATCTACAGTAACTCGAAAGCTCATGTAATAAGTTCAGTATAAGTTGTTCGCTCTGTCAAAGGTGGGGGGGCCCTTCGTATAATATAACGTATAAATATGTGGGACCCCCATGTAAACCTGCATCATCACAATCATGATCGTGGGCCCCGATTGGGCCTCAAGGTGGGCCCCTCGTTACTCCCATTTCAATTCCTGACCCACCTATGGCTGATTATTATGATTATACACTTTAATTTAATTTCCTAAAATACCCTTGTGAAAATTATTGATGGAATTTTAATAGCAGGGACACAGTTGAGAAGAATCTTGTAGGGACCCCTTGAAAAATTATTTCGAACCACGAACACACTCCTTTAATAAAATCACTAAGCAAAATATGCATGATTCAATATTAGGTAAACAAAATTTGTATGGTTGTATTTTTTCTGACAACATCATTGTATCCTATTTTTTAGAGAAAAAATTAATTAAATCAAGTATCCTCAAATCTTGGTTTTATCGTAAATTAGCCCTTAGACTTTAAAGCATTCAAAGTAAATCCTTAAAGTATTAATATCATTTCAATTAGGTCATTTTATCACACTAATATTAGCTTAGGCATTAGAGATCAACTCAGATCTAATATGGTGCATATGTAAAACATGCTACTCAAAATTTAAACATTCGTATGCCCACTATGAAAGTTGTATAATTATTTTTTAGGTAAACTACACTTAATGCCATTAAACTATTAGTACGTTTATGTTTTTATCATTTAACTTTAAAAAGCTGTAAATTGGTCATTAAATTATTCAAAAGTTTTCATTTAAGTCACTTGAACAAATTGAAAGCTCCCATTCCCCTTCTCTTTTACAATTCAGTTTTTTTCATAAAACAACTTTGAACGTTATGAATATACAAACCATAATCCAAACAACTTTCTTCTTCGATCTTTGACACTGACTGACAATTCAACTAATTGAATTTAAGGTATGTTCTTCTACTCGTTGATGGATATCCAACTTACTGATAGTCAAATCGTTGGTTATAGTTTACTAGCGAAACTTTAAAAAAAATTAATAACCCATTGACTTAAATGAAAACTTTTGAATAATTCGGTGACAATTTCGTAACTTTTTGAAGTTAAGTGATCAAAACGTAAACTAATAATTTAGTGAAATTGGGAGTAATTTAGCCTTCTTTTTTCTTATATACGTTAGATCCAAAGTGTAATTTACACTAACTTGTAATTTAACAAAATTTGAAGGTACTAAATGAGAGATTTATCACTAGGGGGACAGGCCACTACTTGTCCCCTTGTCTACGGCTCTAATACTAGCAAAATAACCTAATTTAATGATATTAACACTTTAAGAAGTTAATAAAAATAATTAAAGCTTGAAGCCTAATTAAGAATTTGAACTATAGAGGGTGTTGCTTGCAATTAACCCTATTTTTAAAAAATCTTCTACACTGTTGGTTGGAAAGAAAGCATCAAACTGAGCCTTTTGTAATGAAAACAACATGTATATATTCAAAAAGAGAGAGGGAGAAAAAAAAAACATGTATATATACACACACATATCTATATTATGTAAGAAACTGGTAACCTAACCTAAACAAAGAATTGCACATATGACAACAATAATCATTAACTACAAATATCCAATGGAAGCAGCCAACGTAGAAAAATTTTTGCAATGGGCGGTGGAGGGGTTACAGTTGGAGATTTCAACTAACAAAAAGTAAACTACAAAAGCCTCAAACATGTCTATTAAGTCCACACCTCCATTCATCTGCCTCTCCTACCTTCTCTGCAACTTCCATGGCTGAAACCAAGAGGATCTTCACTTTCCTGCTAAGGTTCATAGCCTTTTGCACCACACTTTCAGCTGTTATTATAATGGTTTCTAGCCGTCAAAGAGCTACTGTTTTGGTGTTCTCGTTTGAAGCTAAATACTCGGATACACCAGCTTTTAAGTGAGTAATTTCAAGCTTCCAACTTCATTTTCTTTCTGGTGTAGGGTGCCTACAAAGGACTTAATCACAAAGGGCAATCATCCCCATTCTTTTGATGTTAGTGTGTGACTGAAAACTTGTTGTATTTGCAGGTACTTTGTTATTGTAAATGCAATAGTAAGCATCTATGGGTTCTTGGTGTTGTTTCTTCCATCCAAAAGTCTTCTTTGGCGATTAGTTGTTGCACTAGATGCGGTAATTTTTTTCCTTCAAATTTTTAGAGTTATTTGCACTATCAATATTATATCAATCAAATCATTTAATTAATTTAGGTGTTAAATACCTGTTTAGATTTAACAGGGAATATATTTAAAGTATGCATGTACTTCTCGTATGGATAATTTGAATATAACGCATTGAAAAATAAATGATGTCACTAATACTTAAGGGGATAATTTTTGTTTTTAATATGTCATATCAAATTTGTCCATACGATGAATACACACAAATTTATAGTTTGATCAATGTGTTTTAAATGTGTTTGAAGTTATATTTAACTCCCAAATTTATGGCTAGGTTAACAAAACAATTTGATTGATAGGATATTGATATGTACTTAGCCATGGGGCCCTTGACTAAATGGTATAATATCATTTTTAATACCTTTTAAGTATAAACATTTCAATTTAATCCTTTTTTAGCTTTAATTAAACATGAAACTTTGGCCCCTCCAAAAATCTAGTTATTCAATTTAAACCATTTTAACACCAAACTTTTCAGCTTTTATTTTAATAGAGTGATGGTTTTTCCCCCTTCTTTTACAAGGTTTTCACCATTTTGCTTACCTCAAGCATATCAGCAGCCTTAGCGATTGCTTATGTGGGGGAGAAAGGGAACCCAATTGCAGGTTGGCTACCAATATGTGACCAAGTCACCAAGTATTGCAACCAAGTTAAAGGAGCATTAATTGTTGGGTTCATCAGTGTAGTTCTCTATCTGTTGCTCTTCCTTTACTCTCTTCACACTGTTCTAAACCCTCTTCTTCTTGAAAAGTCTTAATTACATAGCCATAGAGGTCTAAAGTATGGAGCTTTTGTTTCATTTTTTTAAGTATTATTTTCATTTCAATAATCCTTTTGGGGCATAATTATGCAATGCCTTTCTTGGGTTTTTAATCTTTTGTCTACTTGGAATTTTCAAATTTTCCTTTGTTTATACATCAGATATCAATAAAGGCTCTTTTGTGAGGTTTAATATTTGCACTTTTTTTATAGCTGAAAAAAAAAACTCAAATTCTTTTGGTTTGGGTTTTGCTCATTCAAATGAGATATAAATGAAGCTATCAATTAATCACAAGATATAAATATTTTATTTTGTTAATAAATATAAATATGAATTTTTTTATTTTATAATTTGATTTTTATATATTTTCTTAATTGCTGAAAAGTATATATTTTTTTCATAACCAAAAACAACTTTTTAGATCAATAATAGTCAAAAATGTTTTTTTAAGTGGCTTACAAGTATAATTACGTATACAATTATAACTACAATAATAATACAAATTACAAATAATATATGTTTAATAAAAATAAAATTAAAATTAACTAAACACAAAACATAATAAATTGAATATCAAAATATATCTAAATCTAAATCAAAATAAATTCAAACAAAAACACATCCAAAATAAAATTAAAATAAAAAATAGCTAAAAATGTCAACTTTTACAATCTCAATATAATTAAAACATCTGAAAGGACATCTGAGTCCACTAATGGTACTAACCCACAAAGTGATTAAATTTCAAGTGAATATTAAACTTGTGTCACCCACTCACCACCACCGCCTCTTTCTTGGTTTCATATTTGGACTGAAAAGTACCTTTCCTTCGCATTTTCCATTTTTGCATGTAAAGTAACAATAAATTGGGTTTCATTCAAGAAACTTTGCTCTCAATTAAATTATATGACAATTCAACTAAATTCCCATTGCATTATTTATATTTCCTTTTTCATCTGCCAGAACCACATATATAACCTCTTATTAATAGCTCATAACTTTGGATAATGATATTTATACGAGTAATTAATTAATTTTTTAATCTATCAGAATCAATTATTTTGATTTAATCGATTTAATCAATTCCCTCTGTTAATCTTAACCAACCTAACCGGTACAACAATAATGGGCTATCTTGCTAGACTCGCTAGGCTTCAACTACTCACCTAGGTTTGAGAAATTTGTTTAGTCTATAAATGCACTAAAATTTTGTTGTTAAGTGAAGTCTACTCTTTAGTCTTATCAAAGCCTTAATTACCAAAATAATGGATAGAGCCTAGAGGGTATCCCCACAACTCAATGTAGGTCCCATTGGATTAGAGCTTGATTCATTAATACACCCAAGAGGATTTCCATCACCCGTTTTTGCTTCAAAAATCCTTTTGGGAGCACATCAACATCTCAATACAGCTTTTAAATTATTTATAATTTTCACAATGAAAGTTAAAATTTTTTAAGAGGTAAAAATTAAATTATAAATTTTTATAAGGTAAAAGTTTAATTTAATTTTATATTAATTTATATTTTTATCATTTTAAAGTAATTAAATAAAAATATTTTTATTTTGCGAGATAAAGTATAAGTCTATCATATATTATTTTTTTTATTTAATAAGGATTAAAAAAAATTTCACTGAGAAGTTTTCTCCTTTCTATATTCACCTTTGATAATCTATTTAATCTATAAACGACGTTCGAACTTTTATCTTTAATATAATTGAATTAACAAGGAAATAATATTACATTTATGTTTGAATTGATATATATAGATTATAGCCTAATAGTGGAAATATTTTTGGACCCCATTTTCAACCTTAACCTTATTGCATGGTCATGAAGTTATCAAGATCAAGGTTACATCATGGAAGAAAATATTGAAGTCATTCCCCACTTGCTCCAACTCGATATAGGGTTAGGTTATTTATTATTTTCTATGACATGATGTCGACATTATTGTCTTACCGTTTCACTATTATTTCTTTTTTTATCTATTTAATTTTTTTATAACTTTACATCGTGCATAGTTCATTTGATTTTCTTACCTATACTTTTTTATTCTTTCGGCAAATTACACACAATATTATTAAATACTAATAAATTTATATTTTAGTCATTCAACTTTAAAAAATTACAAAATAGCTATTGAACTATTTAAAAATTTTTATTTCAATCACTGAACTATACAGACATTTTCCAAGAGGCAATACAACGATCGGCTCGATAGATCAGTACTCAATAATGAGTAGAAGAACATACTTAAGATTCAAGTCGATCTGACGATTAATGTCAAAAATCGAAGAAAAAAATGTTTAGATTTTGGTTCACAGATTCGTAACATTTAAAGTTGTTTCATGAAAAAAATGAAATTGTAAAAGAGAAGTGGAAGTGAATTTTTTTTTTGTAAGTGATGCGAACAAAGGTCATACAACAACGATTTTAACAGTCTAATGATTTAATACTCTACTGTCATGTCTTGACCTTAATTTTGATCTTAAAAATTTTAATCCACTTAAACTTAAACCCGAAAATTAATTGTATATCTTATCCCGATCCGACCTGGCCCGAGTTCAAACCTTTTCTTTTGAAATTGTGATTAATTATTTAAAAAAAATTCGCACCACTTCCCATTGATTTTGATGTGTTCATTTCTTTTTTCAACATTGAAATTGTTGTGTTGATGTTTTACTTTTGCAGCTATTGTTATTTTCAACAAAGATCATGCTAAACACGATTTGGGAAAATAAATTAAAAAAAATTAGTGTGAAATGAGAGTAAATGTGGTAAAATGAAGTTGATAGTAATAAATTTTAAAGGTTTTAAACCTATTTAGTATTAAATATGTAGAAGGATAAATTTATAAATATTTTAAGGCAAGGTGGGGCCGTTTCACGTTAAACTCGACTCAACAATTTTATAAAATTAATCTGTCTCGTCCCGAAACTCAATTTAAAGAAAATGACCCTAAGATCAACTCGGAAGGCGTGGATTTTAAGATTTTTTTGCCATCTATAGAGGAGAGTAGGGATGTTGAAACATAGATAAACTTTATTGACAGAAAAAGAGAAGCCATATAACTCTCTTCAGTAATAAACATCACAAAGTATGCACAACCAATGGGAAACTATGTAACAAAATCAATAATATCATAAAATGTTTTCCAAATAGGATAGAAGATTCAATGTGATATGGCCACAATGAGGAAGAACAATAATGAGAGTGTCAATTTGGTCATGGTGCTTCCACTCGATGATGATGATGGTGATCCATCTTCCTCTGAGGATGGTACAGTTTTAGATCCACCTGCTGCACCAATTTTCAATATTTATCAATCAACATACTTATGAAGGATTGGGGTAACTATTTTCATGCTATATCTCTCTCTGTAGCTATGTGCAAGATATGAATGTTGGACGCGAGTACTTCGATGGAAATGAGGAATTAAAGTAACATAGGCTTAAAGAATAGGTTGATCAAGGCAATAACAATGATATACCTGTGGGGATTGTACTCCCAGATTCTGGTGATCCAACTGGAGAGTCTGCAGGCGCTGGAGAAGCACCTTATAATAATAAGCAAGCAAGCATGGTGTTAGCAGAATATATAGCAGATTGAGTAAATTACAATTATCTCTTAAGTACTTAAACAACTGTTTTTTATTTTGGTTTCATATATGCAAGAATGAGATTGAAAAGGAACACATAGATAGGTTAATTGCATCCATACCATTACAGGCACTGATGGGTGGAGTCTGAACATTGCATGCGCCAGGTAAGGCCAAAGCTTGAGTCCGGTTGACGTTGATCCCCAGCGACGAACCACCACCATTAAGGACCTCACACAAGCATTGGGGTGACGAACGCACGACACTGGCAAGCTGTGTGCAGCATTGTTGAGACGGGGTCGACGAGTTTCCCGTAATGAAATTGAGGCAAGGTGACATGCTGATCAATACAGTAGTGCAACCTGATTGAGCTTTAGCTCCCGCAGAAAACATGACCATCAGGACCATGATAAAACATGTTGCAATCTTCATGTTTTCCATTACTTTAATTTCTCTTGGTTAGATAATTTCAAAGAAATCTATAGCAACTCTGAAATGGGGCTTGTATTGGTGCAATGAGGCTTTTATAATGAGACCTGTGCAAATGATGGCAGTTGTTGGTGACCAACTTTTGCTACTGTTTTAACTGGATCAATAGTCAACTGCGGGCTTTATATCTTTCCAAGTGTTCAATAATGGAGGCTTAAGGCTTTATAAAACTCTATGTGGGTGACCAGCCTATAAATCAGTTGATGGGTATGTGATGCTGGATTTATTAACGGGCTTTAAAGCTAAACAAGTTTTTGTTCCATCTTTTAATAAAATTTAACTTTTTATATATCTTCACAAGCTACTCAATTCGGTTCGAACATATTTTTTTATTTAAACAAATTTAATTGCTTAAGTTATAACAATTTGATTTTTATCTTGAATCAATCCTAATTACAACTTAGTACATACATACTTGATTTTAGGGGAAAAATAAGTTTTAAGTTTTAGTTAACCTAAGATCGAACTTAAAGCCTCCATTGTTGAACACTTGCAATATAAATATATAAATAAACAGTAGCAAAAGTTGGTCACCAACAACTACCATTATTTGCAAGGTCTCCTTATAAAAGTCTCTTTGCACCAATAGAAACCCCATTGCAAAGTCCTTGAAGAATTCCCAGAAATTTTATCTAACCAAGAGAAATTAAAGTAATGGCAAACATGAAGATGGCGACATGTTTTGTCATGGTCCTAATGGTCATGTTTTATGCGGGAGCTAAAGCTCAATCAGGTTGCACTACTGTATTGATCAGCATGTCACCTTGCCTCAATTTCATTACGGGAAACTCGTCGACCCCGTCTCAACAATGCTGCACACAGCTTGCTAGTGTCGTGCGTTCGTCACCCCAATGCTTGTGTGATGTCCTTAATGGTGGTGGCTCGTCGCTGGGGGTCAACGTCAACCGGACTCAAGCTTTGGCCTTACCTGGCGCATGCAATGTTCAGACTCCACCCATCAGTGCCTGTAATGGTATGGATACAATTAACCTATATATGTGTTTCTTTTCAATCTCATTCTCGCATATATATGAACCAAAAACGAAAAACAGTAATAGTTTCGAAGTTCCTCAAGTAATTAAGAGATAATTGTAATTAATTTACTGAAACCTGCTATTCTGCTGACACCATGTTTGGTTGCTTTGTATTATTAGGTGCTTCTCCATCACCTGCAGACTCTCCAGTTGGATCACGACAATCTGGGAATACAATGCCTACAGGTGCATGATTGTTGTTGCTTTGATCAACATTTGTTTTAAGCCTATATTACTTTTGACACTTCATTTTATTGAAGTACTTGTGTCCGATACTCATATCCCATAGATACGGAGATATAACTTTCAAGAATCCTTTAAATGCATGAAGAACTTTGAAAAAATCGAGCATAGCTATACTAGAGACATTCTTGTATCTAATACTCACAACCAAGTCCGAGTAGCATAGCATGAAAATTCTTACCCCTATCCTTTATAAGTTTGTTAATTGATAAATGTTGGAAATGGGTGCAGAAGGTGGATCAAAAACTGTACCATCCACAGAGGAAGGAGGATCATCACCACCACCATCATCAAATGGAAGCATGACCACCGCCAAATTGACACTTTCATGGCTGTTCTTTCTCATGGTGGCCATGTCACATTGAATCTTCTATCCTATTTGAAAAATATTTTATGATATTATTATGATTTTGTAACTTATTTTCCCATTGGTTGTGAATACATTGTGATATTTATAATTTGGTACCCCATCCATATGGGGTACATATGATTTTGTATTGCTGAAGAGAGTTATGGCTTCTCTTCCTTTCTCAATAAAGTTTATTTATTATGATTTCCACATTGAATATCTAAATTTTATCAATTTTAATTAATTTAAGCTATTCATGAGATTATGAGATCAATTGACCCTATAAAAATATGCAAATTTTACTTTTATATATTTTTTAATTTTTATAATTGATTAAAAAATTAACTTCATAAATATTTTTGAAAATAACTCACCAATTTCTTTTGAAAAATGATTATTTTATAAAATAAATTATTTTGTTTAAAAATAATTGAATATGCTTTTTACTCACTAAACCTAAAAAAAAATCCTAATTTTCTTTCTAACACTTACAATTTCTTTTAAATTTCTATTATTCTTTCACGCTCTTTTTAAAATTTTTATAAGATAGATGATCAATATTTCAATACTTTCAAATATGTTTTCTAATTTGGTAACTATTTTTTTTCTTTTTCAAGCTTTATTAATTAATCAATACAATATTAGGACTTTTTGCTTTTCTTTTTGATAGATTAAGGTTTTCTTTATAAAAGATTAATTTTTGTTTATTGAATGATTTTGAGATATTAATTTTATATGATATTACTAATATCTTGATTGGGTTATACTTTTTAAAGATTGATTAATACAAATCTTTCTAGAGATTAGGACTGATTAGCATTTATAAAATCTTCAAAATTTCTTGAATATTGATTAAAAATTTAGTATTTTTATTTAGAAATTGTTATGTGATTATTTTGAATCATGTGTTTGAAAATTGATCTTACAGTCTCATGATCAAAAACACTTAATTGATTTTTATTTTTGTAAAAGATAATTATTGGTTGTGTATTGGCTTTATGAAAACCTTTATGTGTTTAAGGTTTAGATTTATTTCTTCTAAATTTTTAATAGGAATGAAAAATTATTTTAGCACAAATAATCATTTTAATAGAAATCTATATACCTATATATAAAAGGAAGGTTCAAAGGACCTTTCTTCTGATACGAGGCACACATCCTGTTGTTCCTTTTCTCTTTTACAGTTTCGTTTTTTTTTGTATGAAACAACTTTAAATGTCACAAAATTACGAATCAAAATCCATACATCTTTTTTCTTTGATCTTCGACACTGACCGTCAGATCAACTTGAATCTAAAGCATGTTCTTCTACTCAATGATGGGTATTAATCCATTGTATTGATTGTCAAATCGCCACTTGGAACTTGCTAGCTGGACTTAAAAAAAAAATTAACAGTCCAATAAATTAAACAAAAACTTTTAAATAGTTTAGTGACTTAAATTAAATTTTTTGAATAATTTAATGACTATTTTATAACTTTTTAAAATTTAATAACCAAAACATAAACTTTTTACAAATATGAGCAAATTTTTTTATATTAAGCTATAATGTCAAATAATTTTAAAAATATCCTCTCTCTTTTTTATCAATATTTGTATTAGAAATATTTTCAGAATTGTTTATAAAGCTTTTACCTTAAATGTTATAAATATTTTGTACATATTTTAAAATTTTAAAATATAATTTAGTGTTTTTAATGGATATATGACATGAAATAAAAATGTTTGTTTTTATTATTCATTTTTTTTAAGAATAGGTCGTAAACATTTTAAAAGTTAGAATTTGAAATAGATTTTAATTAAAAATATATGTTTATCAAATACGTGGAAATAAAATAATTTTTTCTTTGGAAAAAGATTGAAAAAAATATATGAAATTTTTATTTAGCTTGTAAAATAAATTTTGCTTTGAAAAAAAAACATAGTATAACAGAGCTAAATATTGAAATACATATTTTTTTAAAAAAATTCTTCAAATACTTTAAAAAATAAACGTATGTAATGAAATTTATGATGCTTTCGTTTTTTTTAAACATAAAGCCAAAAAGGATTTTTTTTTTTTAAAAAAACATGTACTCCGTTTCATTAAAAAAGAGCTTTTCTTTTCATGGTAGGGCTACTATACCCAGTGACAAAAAAAATGGGGATTTTTACTAAACTAGGACAAAAAAATAAAAAAATATCAAAATAATACAAATAAAAAGTTATGTACCAAAATGGTATATTTGGGGTGGTGTCGCCTATGGCAGAGGCGTGACCACCCCATGTCCAATCAAAAATTACTGTTGTTGTCTGTTAAATTGCGGCGCAGGACTGAAATGTAATAATATAATTTATTCAGGGACCTGTTATGGAATTGTTTCATTTAGAATGACTGCTGAAAAAAAGGGTAAGGGTGCGTGGCGGCACTAAACTTAAAATATGGCTAATTTCCTTGTTAGCCCTCCTTATTTATTATTTTCTTTTTATTTCCGTTCAACTCACTATATTGTTTTTAAACAAGCCCTTAACCTATTTTTGTAGTTAAATAAGCCCTTAACTTATGATTTTTACTCATAAAAGCCCTTCATTTTAATATTAAAGTAAATATATTTTAAATTTCAAGCTTTTATCTTAATTTTTTGTTGATGCAATAAAAATTATATACATTTTAACATCAACATAAAATCTAAAAAAGTAATCAAAATTTTCAAAAGAGTAGTTAAGAATATCATGTATATAAGCACTCTTAAAAAAATTTAAAATTTTATTTTTTATTTAATAAACTATTCACATCAACATAAAATGTGAATTAGTTTATATTTTTTAAATAGCTTTACTTTGGGTAAAATATATTTACTTTAATATTAAAATGAAGGGCTTTTATGAGTAAAAGCCATAAGTTAAGGGCTTATTTAACTATAAAAATAGGTTAAGGGCTTGTTTAAAAACAATATAGCAAGTTGAAGGGAAATAAATAGAAAATAATAAATAAGGAGGGCTAACAAGGTAATTAGCCATATTTTAAGTTTGGCACCCTTACCTTTTTTTCAGCAGTCATTCTAAATAGAACAATTACATAACAGGTCCCTGAATAAATTATATTATTACATTTCAGTCCTGCGCCGTAATTTAACAGACAACAGTAATTTTTTATTGGACATGGGGTGGTCACGCCTCTGCCATAGGCGGCACCACCCCAAATGTACCATTTTGGTACATAACTTTTTATTTGTATTATTTTGATATTTTTTTATTTTTTTGTCCTAGTTTAGTAAAAATCCCTTTTTTGAAGGGTTAAGACAACTTTTTTGACGGCGAGTGTTTTACCCGTTGACGTGGTTAGCATTGAAGGCTAAATTAAAGTGTAATTTTATTTTTTTTATTGAAAGATAAAAGTGAAACTTGCCAGGGGAGACTGGGTCCTAGCGAGGTAGAGAGTTCACATTGCAAATAAAGGAGGAGTGCCGGTGCTTTTTAATTTTATTTTTGAAATATTTGTGTTTGATATTTGTATTCAACGTATATGAGAAAATTTTGAAAAAATCTAATTATACTAAATATATTTATATTTGATTGATTAGACCCAAAAGGAATAAAAATGTTCTTGTGTTAGATCAAGTAAAACGTACCCAAATAATCCTCTTTACCCAAATAATCTAAGCTCTGCCCAAAACAGACAGTCCAACTATGAAAACTTATAGGTTTGATCTTTTTTGAAGCCATTAATTAGACCATGGTACAAAAGATGGAAGGGATTGATTTATGAATAATTATTTTACTGTTTATAAAAAATTTTAGATTCTATAAGTGAATTGAGTTTGTATTAAGTGTAATATTAATTTATAAAATTAATTCCTTTTACTATATGTAAAACATTTTTTATAACCTAAACCCACGTGTAATGATTAAAGAACCTCGAAAAAATATTTCCACGTGTGTATAGGAAAGTAATTGTAAAGGATAAAATTGGCTTATTGGTGAACTAAAACATAAAAGATTAGGTAAGCTTTAAAATCTTATAATAAATTATTAATGGGAATCGTTTTTGGGACGAATGTGTTGATTGTGCGTTGCCATTTCTATCATTCATATTTGTCTTTCCAATTTAATGGAATGCTTAAATGTAGTTAATAATAATAATAAAACTCAATACACATGGTGCAGTACCACTTAGTAGCTTGTATGTATCTATTGGAAGGGGTGTTGAGATAAAAATGGGTTTTAGTTATATGATCTTTGATGAGGTTGGGTCAAGAAGAAATAATATTCAGGATTGAAGTAATAATTGTTTTTGAAGGGTCTATGTTTAGTGTGAGATAAGGGTTTTCAATACTTGGAGTTAGAATGTGATAATGTTTTATTGGTGAAGACGATTTTGGTTGGTGGATTTATTAATAGTAGTTTGATGGAATTGTGCCTAATACATCACTTGGTTAACCGGAGCTGGAAGGTACATATTACCATGCTCCAAGAACCCAAAGTGAAGTTACGGACCATTTGGCCAAGTGCTCTGCTATAAGGTTCATAGGATTATATTTATTTGCAGAGCCACCTCTTTCAATTCAGTGTCTAATAGTGACTGATTATAATGTTTTTATGATATTTTAATTTGATTGTCACAATATAAACACTTAATACTATTTTTATTTACCAAAAATTAAATTAATAATTAACAAACTAATTAACTAACTATAAAACCACCAAATATTCTATATAGGTAGGACTTGAGTATAAGTCCTCAAGCATGGCCACCAAATCAAACACCTCATTCGCCAGTTTATTTTTTTATTTATTTAATTTATATCATAAATTCAAATGTATACATTAATGTTATAAAAGTTTATTTAAATTTATTTTGAAAATGGGTTAAAGTTTTTGTTCCATACTTAAATGATATAAGTTGAAATCTAATCATCAATTGCAATAAAAACATAGAAAGATAAAGAGAAATTGCAATAAAATATTCATTTTAATGGTGACTGATTTATTTATGATTTGATAAAGTGATCCCAAGGGCAGGTTTAAGTCAAAATAGGGCCCATTAAACTAACTAAACTAAACCAATCTCCTTTTGTATTCAAAACATTTGATTAAGGTAGTTGAACTTCATAAACCAACTTCAAAACCCCACCACCTGTTTCATTAATTACCTAATCCAAACAAATATTTCTTCCCTATAAATCCACACTTTCCTTTCCCTTCCAAATCATCTAATTCCCAACACTCAAAACTCATTATCCAGTTATTTTGTCCCTTCAAAAAAACACAACAATGGAGTTTTCCAAGTCATGTTCTTCTCACCATGTTCCAGTTATGGTCGTCTTAGCTTTGATGTCATTGATGATGTTGTTGTTGCCTGCTAATGGACAGACCATCAACAATCCATGCACTCCGGCTATGCTTACCACTTTCACGCCTTGCTTCAATTTCCTCACCAATAGCAGTGCCAACGCAACGTCGCCTAGCCCCGCTTGTTGTAACGCTCTTAAAAACCTCACGAGCAGTAGCATGGGTTGCACGTGCCTCATCGTCACAGGAAGTGTACCTTTCCGGCTTCCGATTAACCGGACCCTTGCCGTCTCCCTTCCTCGAGCTTGTAACATGCCTAGTGTTCCCCTCCAATGCAATGGTACTTATTCACTGATGTCTTATGATTTTATCACCTGAACAAAATTACGAATCATAAATTTGAAGAAAAAATTGAAAATCAAACCTGTTCAAGTAGGATTTGAGTTTGATTATTAGTTAAACATATTCTATTTAATTCAGTTTTCAATTTACAATTTTAAAACTGCATTTATCCGAATTGAACCATTTTTTTTTTTTGCAGCGCCCCGTGGTGCACCTATTCCTGCTTCAGGTATAGATATGTTCATAAATCCTTTGAAAATATAAACCATCAATACAAACTGAATTATATTTGCTTATTAGTTTATTTATTCGTTTGACAGGTCCAGTCTCTCTAGCACCCAAACTCTCCCCTGGAGCTTCACCATCTTTAAGCCCCCAAAGTCCCATTGTGCCGGAACCGACACCATCTGCCGAGGTGCCTGATTCCGGCACCACACCATCTGCCGAGGTGCCTGATTCCGGCACTACACCGGCTCTAACTCCACCATCGTCCACAGCAGGTTCGGGAGCCCCGACGGCCGCAACGGGGAGCCGCCCTGTTCTTACCCCATCAGCTGCCAACCCCGCTTACAGTTTCTCACCATTCCTTTTGGTGTTCACGTTGGGATTTGTGATTTTCAAGTACTAATTATGTAATATGTAATGATTGATTTGTTTGATAGCGGTATTCTTTTAGTGGCTTGAACTGAAAACCATTGTTTTGCCTTTTAAGAGCTAATATTGGGTGACTTTACATTTTATATATTAGTGTAATTTTTATTTATTGAGTAATAAAATTAGTTCTTTTTTTTTCTGCAATGATTATTTTTTATTGGTTAATTTGATGTGAAAAATGGGAAAAGATCATAAATTGTTGGTACATTACTGATCTTATATTATTAGCAAATTAAGTTGTTTATTAAATTCCATTTGAGTAATTCTCAAGGAATTCAATACGAAATCCCAGATGTTTTTTTTATGATAGTATCTGAAAATATTGTAGGGTTAAGTTAGTTGATTTTTTTAGAATTAGGATTAAATTGATAGAATCTGTAAATATTGTTAGGTTAAATTTGTTGAACTTTTTTAGAATTAAGACTAAATTTATAAAATTTATAATTATTGTAGAACTAAATTTGTTATTATGTAAATAAAAGAGATCACATTACCATCTGGATAATAATTTAACAAAGGAGTGAGCAAAATATTAAATGTCAATAATGTTAATGACTAAATCTAAAATTTTTGGAAATGGGTGACCAAAACATAAATATACTAATAGTTGGGTGATTACGAGAGTGGTTTACCCTAATATTAAAAGTAATAAGAGGATCAGATTATGATAAATTAAAGTGTAGAGACTAAATATCCAAATTCAGTATACAATAAGGATGTAACCGCAATTTAACCTAATTAACTAAAATGATTTTTTATGCTCCTCACTAACGGCCATTCCCGCCATATTCATTTCCAATTTACTTAAATGCCCTCTCCCTAACAGATTTCTAACTACCATAATCAACCGTCTCTCACTCCCTCTCACCGGCATGGCCGCGAACATCTTCATATTGCTCCTCCTTGTTGTGGCGGCACAGCCACTTCCACCAGCACCTCAGCAACCAGGTTGCGTGGAGGAGCTGGTGGCGTTTTCACCTTGCCTGCCCTTTGCATCAGACCCACCAAACAACGCCACCGACTCAGTTGCTCCACAGTGCTGCGACGTCTTCAATTCTGCTTTCGACTCCGGCGACGGTTACTGTTTCTGTTACATCCTCCGGCAGCCGCGGATCTTTGGGTTTCCGTTGAACAGAGAAAGGGTTGCTTCACTGTCTTCCTTTTGCATGGCCAAGAACAGCGTTGCTTCTCTAGACTCGCTCTGCTCTTCAGGTTTTTCATCTTTTCTTAAACCCAATTGTTTAATTCACTGATTTCCGGATTAAGAATTTCATCACGTTCAAGGCCATTTCATTCTTTTGATTAAAAGAAAAAATAGTTATTTAACGCTTTGATTGATGTAATTATGCAATTCTTAATTATTATTATGCATTAGGTGCACCAGCGCTGCCGCCATTGCCAAGCACCACAGATTCAGGGATATTGAAACCATTCAATTCTCGTAAGTGAAGTCCAAATATCTTTTCTTTTTTCTTTTCTCTCCTTTTGGAACCGAATCGGCGGTAAAACCTTAGTAGTTCTCGATCAGACTAATTCAATGATCAGACTGGTTTTAATTAAAAAAATCATTTAAAATTTTATAAAATTTTTGAAAAGTAAAATATATTAAAAAGTATAAAACTTGTTCAACCGGTTTGCAGGTTAATCAGTTCTTTCCCTTACTCTAGACTAGTGTACCAGCTGGTTCCCGTCCAACCGGCCAACCTTGCATTTTGCTCTTCCATGGCTGTAATAAAAGATTACCTAAAAGGAAATGTTCATTTTGCAGCGTTCTTGCTTGTAGATTGACCAAATATAAGCCTAAATTATTTGTTTGAAAGATAGACAGGATTTTAAAACTGGTAAAAGGCCGATACCAAAAGCATATCAAGGCAATGGCATTATCGGTGATCTGTTATTGGTGGTAGAATCCTAATGAAAACTATTCTACAGGTTTAGATAATGATTCAACAAGCTCACCCCCAGAATCTCCGGTCAAGTCGCTAACACCGCCAAGTTCCTCAGTAGAAGAAGCTGTTTTTTCTTCTGCAACAAACCAGATTTACAAGCATATCATTTGGTTCCTACTTGGAATGGTGATTTTTCTACTTACTCTACACTCATTCTTGGTCTGACAGTAGCTAAGATTTTCCCGATTTCATTCGATATTATACTTACTGATACGATAAACACTTTGTAATCAGTAAAATGATATGATGGAAAGAGTTTTATTAGCAGAAAAACATCATCAAAAACAGATGGTAACAGTGTATGAAGATATCTCCTCTTTTCGTTTGCTTTTACCACTCTGCCGTACTGTCACTTGAAGTGAACAAGTTCATCACATTTGCTACTGTGAAAACAAAAGCACAAAAAAGCAAAAGAACCATTGTAGGATGCGTGTATTTCATTTCCACCCATCGGACCACTCGGCTTCATCCGTAAAAGGAACGAGATTTCCAATTTCCTTGGCATCTTCACCCCACATTTCAGCAATGCTGCTTTCGTCATCGACCCGACAATCCTCTGGAATTGAAGCGTCATCTTCATACTCTTGCCTTTCAGGCAGAGCACAACCCTGGTAAGAGTTATGATCAGCACAACGCCATATAAGCTTGCTCCAGTAAGGGTCCTGCCATTCATTTATTATCAATGATTAAAAGCCTTTGGTTGTAGACATTAAATGATAACCACCAGTGAAGATTGGTACCTTGGCAATTATGTGAGGATTTCCAACAATAACAAGTAAAGCTATGGCGCGAGTAACCGCCACATTAAACCTTCTAGGATTGCTCAAAAACCCGAGACAGTGGGTTCTGTCGAACTCATTGTGTTTGATTGTTGATCGGACGGTAGATATAATGATAACTTTTCGTTCTTGGCCTTGAAATTGTTCGACGGTGCCAACCTTGACATCTGGTATGTCGAGATTCTCGAAGGCCTTCTTTAGTTTAAGGACTTGCTGCCTATAGGGGGTTATAACCCCTATATCTTTCTCGTTCAGAATCCCACTTGCTGTCAAACTGCTAACAATTTCTACAACCTTGCTGGCTTCAATCCGATTGAACCACGACGGATTACTTCCTTCCCTCTCATCACAACCTTGTATACCAAAGAAAAAAACAGGGTAGTCCTTATTAGGAAGAAACTTTACTGAGTTCAATAATGAACCTATGTCATCTTTGCAAGGGATCAATTCATCATTGTAGAAGAGAAGTGAAGGGAGATAGAGGATCTCCGGGTGACATCGATAGTTTCTAACCAGTTTTGTCACATAGTTTTCGTTGCCATTAGAATAAAATTCGTGTTCAAACAACCTTTCCATGTATGACTTCCCCAGTCCAAAATTCTCAGCTTCTTTAGAGTATATAACTGGACCTAACTGCTTTGGATCCCCAGCAAGAACAACAACAGTCTCTCTTCGGCAAAGGTTCGCTACAGGGATCATGCTTTCTGGCTCTGAAGCTTGACCTGACTCATCCAAGAAAATATGAGAGAAATGGCCTTTACCAATACTTTCTGCGTACAGAAGGGAGGAACTCATGTAAGTTGAGATGATGATTCTGTAGCAGGCGAGAACACTAAGTGGAGGACATTTGAAAACAAGCTCATCAAAGAAGCAAAACCGGAGAAAATCCGGGTTGACGTCGTAATATGGTCGTGTAGCTGCATTTAGTCTGAATATTTCATTCTCTTTAATCTCAACAGACTCCTCATTAAGGAGTCTCTCTAGTATGAAATCAGCCGCGCTATTTGAAGGTGCACACACAAGAATTCGAGAAGATTTTTGGGTTGAGTAGAGCTGGAGGATTGCCGCCACTATTGTCATGGTCTTCCCTGTACCTGGTGGCCCGAAAATCACATAAGGAGGTCCTCCTTTGCAGCCAAGGATCATCTCAATTGAACACATCTGCTCCTCGTTAAGTGTACAACATATGGGCACTAGTGGAGTGGTTTCAATCACCCTACTTCTGGGTGACCCAGATGGAAAAAGGAGACTTACATTTAGGCTTTTTGCTGCATCAATGGCCTGGTATTGCCTCCGCATATTGATTCGGTTATACGTGAACTGCACATTATAAAGATTCTCATCTATGTGGTTCGAGTGAAATTCTGGTGCAAACTTCAAGTACACTTCATCAGCTTCTACCCGATGGATACAACCCTGAAAATCACCACATTCACCTGTCAGAAAGACTGAAATTCTCCAAAAGAAATAGAGGCCATGGGACCGGAAAGACTAAAATGAACACAAGAGAAAGAGTATACAACAGATAGATACCGAGATAAATTCGCACTTAAGCCAAAGAGGAAGTAAATGATAAAAGAATAAAGCATATAGTATTTTGTGTGTAAACCAGACCTCATAAACTCTATCTGATCCACTAGCATCTTCACATGCAAGTTTAGCAAAAATATGATCTCCGTGGACAAGGGAAGGCCTTTTTTCAGCTAGCCCAGGGACCTGAAGTGATAAATACTTCCCTTTCTTCTTCATGTTGATATTCTCCATGTTATAGGCCCTCATGTCCTCCTGAAGCCAACAAAAGGAATTTCTCAGTTTTGTAACACGAATATCAACCATCAAGCTACCGAAGGTTAGAATTACCTCAAGTTGTAACTCTTCCAAGATTAGGAGATGTTTGAAGTAAGATACATAATTATCCCTTGTAAGACCTGCTTTAATAGCATCAGGAGTCTGCTTATTCTCAACCAGCTCTCTAATATCCTTCGGAATGTCATATGGGAGAAGCCTGTTTCGAACACCTCGACCCATTGCCCTTACCGGGCGTGACCCTGTAACAAATTCATCCACTGGAAATTGCTTCTTTCTTTGAGCTCTGGAATATGGCTTCTTAGAAGCCAAAGATTGTGAGATCTTATCTTCAACCAAGAGAAAGACCATTCTTTCCAATCTTTCACCCTCCACATCAAAATGCACTATGGTAGTATGCAAGCCAATTTCCTTTGCTTTGCAAGACAACCAAATCGTTAAAGTCTCTCCAGGCTGTATCATTCGGTCCTCTAAATCGAAAAGCTCGACAAACCCTTGGCTCGTATCGTCTTCAGAATTTGCCGACGGGGGTTGCATCAAAGAAAGAACGAAAGAATCCTTAGGCGTCGATGCGTAAATTTTAGTCCACAACTCAACCGGTTCACTAGTGGTGTTTTCGATACTGATCAAATCAAATGCAGTTGCTCCCACGAATACAGATTGAGGATTCCCTTTCGAAAATGGGAATGGTGCAGAAATTATGAGAGGACCCCCCTCATGATTGTAATCACAAACAGATTTGTTGTTCGCATAATCGATGAAATTGATTTCGCGTTTGTCCCCGATGACAGAATATTCATCATCGGATTTGTCACCAACTGTTCCCATCACTAACTAGAAAGGGAAGAACTGCTTTGCAACAAAATCCACAAATATGCAATCATTAAAAACCCCTTATACAAGCACGAACACACTTATAAGATACAGTACACCACCATATATATATACCGACAAAATAACACTTAAACACGATTCTGACGCAACAAAATACACGAAAATAACACGAATGCAGGATGATAATCAAGTTTAAGCATTTTCAAATGTCATAAAAAAATAAAAGAGAAAAAGAAACCCAGCATTTCAATTTTTGCAATGCAACATAATACATTCATAGATAGATGGATAGTACAATACGTGAATCGTAAGCAATAACGATCATTTAAAATTCATGATCAAAAGCAAAAACAAGGTCACAAAGCAGAAACTAACAAAACCCAGAAACAAGATAGTGACAATGTAGAAAAAATTAGAAAAAAACATTATTCAAATTCACTGTGCCAAATTTATAAACATTTAGAGTACGTTAGCATGAACAACTCTATGGGTAAAAAAAAAAAGGAAAAAGAACTCACCTCAGTGAATCATAAACCAAAGCTAGAAGCTACCATATGAATGAGAGGGTAAAAAAAGAGTTTTTTTTTTTTAATGCAGAGAATTCAAGTGAACCTTGAATTCAGTTTTTTAAAGTTTTTTAATTAAAATCAAATGAACGAGACAATATTTTTAAGGAAAATAAAAATAATATGACCCATCACAATCAGCAGATTTTGCCCTACAAGCTGCAAATAAAAAAATAAAAATAAAAACATAGGTTCATATATTTCATTTTCTTGGCAAAAACAGGGAATTCATAAACAGACGAGGAAGTTAGTTTCACTTACCTATCACTTAAAATAAAGTTTAAAAAATGTAAATTTTAATTAAAAATGGTACAAACAATTAATATATTAAAGGTTTAATTTTGTTTTCAATCCCTGTTGTCTTTAGTTTTTTAAAATTTAATCCCTTTATTTATTGGATTTAAATTAACTTCAACAAAAATAAATTAAAGTTGTTATTAATTTTATTTTATTTTTTAAATCAAATAAGATACTAAAAAGAGAATGATTAAATCTCAAAATTACGGATAATGGGGAAATTGAGAGTAGAATTAGAATTAGGGGTAAGCATTCGATCTAATCGAGTAAAAAAAATTTGAGTTAATCAAGTTCACGTGTCCTATTTTATCATCCTAACTCAATTTAAAATTCTAATTTTATGTTAGAGCACATAAATTTGAAACCATATATATTTGAAATAATTTTCAAAGCAAAATGATAATAATAATAATAATAAGATACTTGAGTATGATAAATTTGAATCATTAATTAGGTCTCCAAAATTATTATTTTAGAAATTTTTTAAAATTTTAACTTTTTTATAAAAATCTTAGAATGTTATAAAAATTTTATATATTTTTTTAAAATATAAAATTTGAATTTTTTTATAAATATTTGAATTATTTTGTAATTTTTGTTAAGAGGAAAATCAATTTGCTTATTTCCAAAGTTGACAGGGACTAAAGGGTATTTATATCAATTTGTTATTGGAATTGTGAAATTCTAACTTAATTTGAACTTAAAACTTGAATTGAGTTATTCATGTTGATGCGAATCATTCGAATAACTCGATTTAATTAATTGAAATTCAAAATTCTTTTCGATTTTTTTAAATCGAATAGATTTAAACTATTAAAAAGGAACTCATAAATATAGTTAGAAAAAATTTACAGAGAAAATTTCTTCTTACATATTTGTATTTATTCTTACTAATAAATCCTATTGGCTTATATGACTCTTTTAGCCAATTGGCTATCTCAGAGATAGAGACAGTTAATTTCCATTTAGATGAATGTATTAATTAATAATTAGAACTGACGTGGCTAAGCCCTATTGGTTATATGACACTCACCAATTGGCCCGTAAAGGGGTCCAAAAAATTTTATATTTTTTAGTACTGAAAATAAAATAAAATAAGGTTTTAGTTTAGAGAGTTTTAAATTTTCTTTGATTTTTAATTGTTTCTACTTTTTTTCTAGGGGAAATTTATCGGAGTTTCTCTCCTGGTTTTTTTTTAATAAATAAATTTTCTTTTGAATTTTTTTAATAATACGTTGAGAAGCTATTTTAAATTTTGTTTTATCCCTATTTGTTTCATGAAAATGAAATCTTTTTTAAAAACCGAATTCATCCAATCCGCTCCTATTCCTATTGTGATCTTAACATAAATAGCGAGACAAATAACATGCCAAAGCTTCTCCACCTTTATGCAATAATCCTTTGTCTACCAAGTCCAGGGGGCGTAGCTAGGGGCTGCCCCTAAATAAACAAAGTATTTAGATACTTTAAAATTTTAAAATTTTTAAATTAATAAAGATAAATTTATATTTTAACACTTTAAAAATGATAAAAAATTTAATTTAATTTTTTAAAAATTATAAAAATATATGTTATTAAAATGATGAAATTATATTTTTATTATTATAAAAATTACAATTTAATTTTGATCCTCACTCAAATAATTTTCTAACTTTGCTCCTGATCAAGACCCTTCATAAGATTCCAATTATCAAAAATTAAATTTCAGCCCCTCAAAAACTCGATACTTTATTATTGGATTTAGATATGAAATATGCATATATCATTCTACTAGCTAAGATATATCAAAGCAAGTTAAAAGAAATAAATCTTAGAAAATACATACCAGAATGAGGGAGCTATATAACCTTTCAGGGAGATCCTTGGAAGAGATTTTTTTTTTGACAAAATTGGGAGAGATGATCTTCAAATATACAAAAAAGGGGTTTTTTTTTAACACTTGGGTAATTATCATAGAAACTTAATAGATGTAGGTGATATTTTCGAGCGCGTGAAAATAATCAATTTATATAGAAAGAGAGAAACTTAATTTGGTATATCCAATAAGTAACCAAAAGTAATATAAATGAATAAATTTAGAATATCGGGATATTTTTATAATTAAAATGTAATTTTAAATGATTTTAGATATGGGTTTTTGAAATCTCCTCATTTTAAGATATTAATAAAATTGTTTGTATATGTAATATATAACTGTTAAAATTGTATTATATTGATAATAATGTTATTAATGATTTGTAAAAGAATTTGAATCTATTTATTTTAAACTTTAAAATTTTTTAATGTGAATCTTTAATTTTAAAATAACAATAGAATAATCAATTTTATCTAATTTTATAAATAAAAATGTGTGACAATCCTTTTTTTTACCAATAAATTAATAGAACTCAAATATAAAAAATATGCTACTAAGAGATTAGAAATATAATTCAAAGATCTTTTGTTCTCCATAAAAAATTTCCATCTCAAAATACACTGGTTAAGATGTGGCAGCCACAAATTTCTGTACTCTTTTGAAAGTTTAAATGTTAACTTCTTTATTTTTATTTTGAACAACTTTTATTTTTTTTAAAAATATTTTTTCTATTTTTCAGATTTTAAATTTTAAGTCTAACTATTAATATTAATATTTTTTAAAAATTCAAATTAATTATATCTTCTTCTTTAAAATTATATGGCTATCAAGTAAAGTTTTTTTTTTTTTCATAATATCACACTAATAAATTTAATAAAAAAATTTAAACAATATTTAACATTTGAATTTGAATTGTGAAATCTAAAAAATAAAAAGACTAAATTCCTGAAAAAATAGAAAGCTTAAATTTCAATTTTTTGAGAAGTATAGAGACTAATGGCATATTTTAATCAAATACAACATCCCTACATCCCCAGATTTCGAACATCATCAAAGCAACAATTTAGTTTTTAATATAAAGGGTTTGGCTGCTCAAGTCAAACATACTGTTTCCTATTGTTAAAATGCAAATTAAAACATTCATTATGAAAGAGCAAATCAAAGATAAAAATCTTTCAAGCTGAAGCAACTGCAGCATCCTTGACGGATTCACGCCAGGCATACTCCCTCGCTCCATCTTTGTCGACGATCTTGATAACAAAGTTTGGAGGTGCCACAACAAGTCGTGACCTTATCTCCATTATGCATTTATCTACCAAGTCGATGGCTTCTTCCACAGTCATGCCGCTGTGGTAGTGCCTGTCCATCATAGAGAGAGAAAAATAGGATCCGTACCCGAATGCTCCCTTATCAACTTTGTGAAGTGTAGCGATGTAGTCGATGTAGTAAAGTGAGGGGCCTGTCTCTTTGTCGTAGCCAGCAAGAAGAATGTTCACGAAGTACGGGTTCTAGAAAAAACCAAATGCCATTGTTAATGATAATGATAGTAAGACGAACAGGCGGGTGAGCAGAGACCGTAATTCAGCATTCTCATGTCAGACAGGACAAGAAATAAATAATAATAATAAACTCACTGTTAGAAGGAAAATATGCATAGGCAACCTAATAAGGAACTTCTTCAAAACTAGATTTGCAAGATCCAAGAACCGCAAAGACGAATAAGTGCATTGAGCATCAAGCATGGCAGCAACAAAGATCAACAGAGATATGAAAAGAAATTACATGTGCCAAGAGTCATCATTGGAACTCCCAAAAAAAAACAGAGTATTGTAATTGTATTTTCAAAATTCCTTGGCCTTATTCTAATCTGATCTTCCTATCCACAACAACAGCAATTAATCCATAAAGCTTGACAAGAAGTTCTATCAGAAACTACACCTTAAATTGAAATAAAGTGTCATATGGTAATGGTCTCCTGCCATAAAAGCATCAACTCCTCTTTGAATCCTATAACAAGCTTACATATTTCATTATAAAATTCAAGCTCAAAAAATTTTAGTTCGAGCAAGCACAGCTGATTGTCTAGTGGAAATCTGAAGGAATATTTATTTTCCTAGATTTGTTTAATACAAGATGTAACCCATCTTTTCTTGGCTGAAAAGAATACCTTTACAGGAATCTCATTCAAAAACATATGAAATGGGAAACCACTAGCTAGAAGACCTACAAACCAGACACAAAATCTCAGTGAAGGTGCCACTAGTATTGCCAAGGGATGGACCTAGGCATTCCATCTTAGCGTCAAAAGATAAAAGAGCCTCAGATCTCTTCAGGCCAGGTGCATTTGATCAGGCACATGCTTGATGTGCATAAGCATACTTTTAAAGTTCCCTTTAATTTACCTTTTTTTTAAAACATTTTCACTGGATATACATTTATTAGTAAGAAAAGGGAATTAATCAAGGGCTAAGATCCACTCCATTACTTTTTCATCCATTAATATCCAATACAATGATCATCACCATTCAAATGGTAGGACCCATCTATTAAATGTGAAAATCAACTTGTGAATGGTGATTAAACATGCATTGGATATTAATAGATGAATAAGTAATTGAGTGGAGACAAACCCATAAATCAAAACCTCTACTTCCCAGTATTGGAGAACTCGACAACAAATATGGGACCGAAAGGGAATCAAGCATATTGGCCAATAAAAATAAAAGAAAGCTCTGCATGTTTTATAGATAAATTGAATCAATCTTTAGAGTTTATTATCATAATTACATACCTCAAGCTTTATATATACACAGAGACATAAAATTGCGCCTTTACTCAGTCAAGTGCTTTTTTTGTGCTTTGTGTCTTGGGCAATATAAGGGTTCTAACACTAGAGTGCCCCATGTGCTCTTGACAACACTGGGTAGAGATAGAAGGCCAAATAAAACCTTGAAGCCAAGATGAATAAGACAGTCTCTTAGTGAGGTAGCATCCAAACTTTGCACCAAAAAACAAATCCACAGGTTAACACTAAATGTTTAAGTAAGCAAAGGAAATGATAGCCCAGCAACTTCAAAACTTCCTGTGGTTTAGCTAAGCACTCAATAACTCAGTCGGCCCCAAAAGTAGTTACCATCACCCAGGAATCCCCAAAAAAAAATGGCTTTAACATAACATATGCTTATCTTAGGCACTAGTTCAATGTCCTATGCTGTAAATCAAGCAAAGAAGTGATTGCAATCGATTCTGGTAAAAGAGGGACCAAAGCACATATCAGGCTACACCAATCCTTGCACATTTCAGGGCATGGTAATGCTATATCAAACCACTTTGCTTCCAATTCTAACTCATCTAACCCTTTCAGCATTGTTCTATACAAATAGTTTCCAAACCGGAAGATTCTTCAATTATGGAATATCACCATAATGAGAAATCAATCAGAGGTAAAACACAGATTACAGCTAATATTTCAATCCCAACGCACAATACATCATTTGAAACTAGTGCAAACCCTAAAAAATATTGTATTCCACATAGATTCATTACTCTTCGCCGGTAAAATTTCCACAGGCAAGTAAATTGCAATTAAAGAGCATAACCCTTAATTGAAACTATATATATAACTAGTATCGATACCTTCCTTAATGCAGTGGCAAGCTCACCGCGAGTGAAATTGGCAGCGGCGGCAGTTGTCAAAGGAATACCATTGCGAAACTGATACAAAGCCACGTTTTTCTGTATATACTCCGTGAATTGCACTCTAGGGAAAAGGAAAAAAGGTTAAATAGGAGGAAAAGAAAACAGGGAAGTATATACGTAGATTTATAGGGAGAGAAAGAAAAAGGGGGAAACCTGTCACCGGATTCACCGCTGGCGGCGATGAGTTTGTGAGAATCGAGGACCATGATCTTGTCTTCGTTGGATTTGTGGACGAGGATACTGTGAACCGCCGATGTGTCCGCCGCCACTACGGCAAAGCCATTGCCTACGAAGCCGAACACACAATCCATTCTTACTTCTTTTTTATTTTTTGGAGATTTGATTTTGAGGCTTTTGATTTTCTTTTTTTTTTAAAAAAAGCTAATATAAGTTAGAACTGCCTTGAAGAAAAAGTTGTTCTTAGAGTGGGAAAATGGGGAATTTTGGGGAAAGATCGAGGGCTATTTGGTCATAGAAAGAACACTTGGTTTATTGTAACACGCGGTGCTAATTGCAAGGTCGGATTAAGACTCGATTTTAAAAAGATCCCAAGCCTAGCTCGACTAAGCGAATTCAAAAAATTTATATTCTTTTTAAAAAAAATATATTTTATATTAATATTTATTTTTATAATTAAATTTAAACGAAGATATTTAAAAATCATTCTATTCACAATAAATGTAGTACTATAGTTTTCAACAAGTAGCATCTTATATTTCATCAATAATACATAAACTTAGGAAACTTATATCCTCTCGGTTAAATGTTAATTAAATTTAAATGATGTTGTCAACTTCAAGTATCAGTCATTTGTTCCAGCCTAGTTTTTAAACCTTCATAGACACAACCCCAAGCCTCCAATTACAGCCATCCATATTCAATTTGGTCCAGCAAATCTTTCTTCTCACCACCCTCCAAAGTGTACTTGCCCAGATTCAGCATTAAAATCACCTGAACTGACAAAAATGGAGTTCCTTTGTTCCCAGATTTTCCATACAATAATATGCATTGTTAAACAATAGCCCGTGCAGTCTTTAAATAAAACCAACTTTTAACCAATTTAATCTGAATTTTATCACTCTAAATATAATCTATCTGATTATTTATTTATGTACTTCACTCACTCATATTTTATTTTAATAAAAGAGAAAACACAAGATTATTGTCAAAACCATTTTTAAGTCGAGTTTTGGAAAATGGGAATCGATTTTTAAAAAACGAAAACGGGAGTCGCCACCAATCTTTTTAGGTGTGATTGGATAAACATTTTGTTTTAAAAATCATTAGTTTTGGTCCACGAAATAAAAGAATGGGTTCGGGAGTCGCTTACGTACGAGGAAGGATTAGCACCCTCGTAACGCCCAAAAATTGGTACCTAATTGATTACCAAGTGTCTTTAATATCGAAAATTTAAAAAATTTTAAGATGTAATCCTCTTTAAAATACTTTGATTTTGAAAATTTGGGTTCACTCGTATCAAAACATTGACTCTAAGTTAACCTTTTGGAAATCCCTATCTCGAAACGACAAATCGCCACATCCAATAAGTTAGGACACAACGCTTTAAAATTCCAAGACAGTTGCTCGTATTTTGAAAATCTTAAAAACTTAGAAGGGTACTTGACTATTCGAACTCAACGAGAAAAGTTGTACACTACTTTCAAATACTAAGCATTGCCTTTTTTATTTTTATAAAACTTTTAAATATTGTTTTAAATTACCTTTTGGAGTGACAATTCTATATTACGAAACATAGATATTCAAATAGCGTATATTATAAAGTATTATAACACTTTATATAAATGCAATCACTATATAGAGGGTAAAATAGAACAATAAAAATAATCATGCTAAGCAAATAGGAATATACCAAAAAGAAAGCATAATAAATGCACTAATTATATACAATATATCTATTGGAACCCACCCATTGTTTGAAAAGTCAAAAAGGGTGGGCACCGAAAGTAGAAAGTAAAATTGGTTGGCAAGTTGGGTTAAAAGTTGGCATGAGATAATTGCAATTTTGGTCCCTAATTGTATAGGGACATTGCAAGTTGATCCTTGAACCTCAACTATAAATAGGCCTAACTATTTCTTACTTTCTTCATCCCACACTTGCCATTCTCTACTTAAGGCAATTGTTCTCTCTCCCTATTTGTAAACTTTCACTTGTATTTTTGGAGTGAAATATATTTGGTAGTGCCCGAGGACGTAGGCAAAATTTGTTGAACCTCGTTAAAATTCTAATGTTCTTTATTTTTTTGTTCTGCATATTTTGCAAGTGTCATTGTAGTAATTTATTGTGCTATTAAATTACAATAGAGGGATATTCTGGCTAGGAAAGATCTGGTATGTAAGCGATCCTCGTGATCCACCACTCTTTCCTGGGAATTGAACTTAGTGTGATTTTTCAGTACAATAATTTTACTCTTTCACACGCTTCCGCGCAACAATATCATAAATAAAACATTAAATAATATAAAAAATATGGTAAATATTAATGTGTAAAATATGTATGAGTAAAAATAGATGACATGCATAGCAAATGGATAAATAGAATCTACATAAAATATAAAATCCAATAATTTAATGTACACATGAATGGATTAATAAATAAAATGATGCATATAATACAATATATCAATGTACATATATAAAAATATGCATTTGAAAGTAAATTATAAAAGTCTAAGATATTACATAACATATGAAATACATAACATAACAATAATACTTTAATGCTAAAATAAAAACAAATATTGTATAATAATAAAAAAACATAAGTTTTAAAAATATATGTATAATATAAACAATTGATAAATAGAATGAGCATATAAAAAAAATATGATATTTAATAATAAATTTAAAATATAATATATAATAAAAAATATATTTATAAGAATAATAATTATATAAAATATATAAAATATATTGGTTTAGAAAAATAATGTATAAAATATCAAATATGTAAAATAATTTATATTTATAATGAAATGATTATATAATATATATACATGCATAGAAAATATATATTTGAAAATAAACTATATAAAAAGGTTAAATATTATGATATATAAAATACATAATCAAATGTATAAAAGATAGGAAAAAATATACATATTTGAAAAATGAAAAAATTAAAATAAAAAGAGTTGAAAAACTAAGATAGACGAAAAATAAAATAAAAACAAACCACAGAGAGGAAGAAAGCAAGAGGGAGAGAAATTTGAGTAAATGCTCTTCAAGAATTCTTATTGCTTCCCAAAACTCAAGTCCTTTACAATGAAGGGAGAGGCCTCTATTTATAGTTGAGCCTCCCCAAATTCAACGGTACAGATCAATTACATCAACGGTTAAGATTAAAGGATACCTACAAATTAAATCTCCAAGATTACAAAATTATATCTTCTAAGATTGTATATCATATCTAATATTGCAATCATATCTAAGATTGTAATCATATCTAAGATTGTATCATATCTAAAATTACAATTATATTTAAGATTGTATCATATCTAAGATTGCATATCATTGAAGATTATATTTCCATATGAGTCAATCTTATAGATGGACCTTAAATCTTTTTAAGTCAAGCTTATAGATGGAGCTTAAATCTTTTTAAGTAATGAGCCATTCCGATCGGGCTAAATTATATTTGTAATTCTGAACTGAGCTTGAATTTCATTTTTTTGGGAATTTATTATTTTAAATACTGAAATGGGTCAGGGGATTTATTATTTTAAATACTGAAATGGGTCAAAGCAAAATTGAGTGTCTAGTGTCTATATGTTAAAGGAAAAGTAAAGATTTCCCTCTTATTTTATTCCTTAAAACAAAAGGACTCCAAAACACACAACAAAAAAGGCTCTTCCTCTTTACATAGGCCACCCTTATTTTATTCCACCATTACATGCCTTACTAACAAAACTACTACTTAGAACAAGCGTGCAAAGTCCAGGAACGACGATAAGGGGTTATTACTTCCCCTCCTCTCATCAAATCCACGCCGATTCTGTCCAGACACGAAGTAAGATTCTTGCGGGTTGTTGTTGAATACCTCATCCACCAACCTTGACTCCACCCCAAACGCCAGCTCCTTGGCCTGGCGATCCCATTGTCTCACATTGTTGGTTTTCCCAGCCACGAAGATCCTCTTGTTGTCTTGGCCGTTGTAGAGTCCGAACCCGAGCAATCCTAGGTTCTTGTTTTGGGAGGCAACGAATGTGACTGGATGGCCTGCTGGGACTACAAATATGTCACCGGTTGATAACTGGGCTCTCACTCTCTTGTATTGTCCACTTCTCCTTTCATCTTCTTGTTCTTCTTGTTCTTCTTGTTCTTCTTGTTCTCGGGAGGACCAGTGTGAGCTCTGCCTAGAAAGGTGAGGGCAGACCATTTCGACGTGGCCGTTTCCGTCGGTGACGAGGACCACGAATGTAGCCTTTGAATTGTAGTGCGGTACGAAGATCGATCCCTGTAAAAAAAAGGGATGATTTTGATTAGTGTGAAGAGATGTATTGCAATGGAATTAAGGAGGGAAAGAAAGGGTTGTTTGGTTCTTAAGTACTTTGTTTATTTCGAAGGCAACAACGGAGGAATCCACTTCTTGGAGTTGCTGCTGGAAATTACGAGGGCAAGCCTCATAGAAGCGGCCGTTTTGGTTGGAGTAGCGAGGGGTTTGGCTCAATAAGTTGAAGGCGTATCCCTCGCTACCTTTTCCCCTTGGTGAAGTAGCTTCTTGGCTCAATGCCCTTATTTGTTCTTGGCTGGCTTTACGGAACATTCCCTGTCCCTGCTGCCTTCGATGGCTTTGCCTCCCACCAAACAGCTCGTCTAGCTGCTCACTTCGTGTCTAATACAACAAAACATGAATGAATCAATGAATAATTGAATTTTATTTAAAAAACAAAAAAAAATTAATTAGTTTAAAGAATAATACATTGAAGACAGCCTCAAGAATTTCACGGCTGAAGATTCGTAAATATGACTGAGGATTTTCCTGTCCAGAAGGGAAGAATTTCTGCAGCAAAATACAGATAAAAGGGGTTAATAACTTCATATATATTACTAATAAGTTTCTGAATGTTTTAAAGGTAAAATACCTGGAATTGTCCAGGGTTATTGACAGGGCGGTGGAGCACTGCTATGGTTAGCTTTTCCCTGTTGTCTTGGTTGGCCAAGTACACAGTGCTTCCTGCTGGAATTCTTACTACAACTCCAGGAGCTACATTGTATGACTCTTTGTTTTCATGTGTCACGAACGTAATTGTTCCTCTTCCTGAGAAAGTAAATAGTTTACCATGTTTTAGTTAATGGTGATATATTATATATGTTAATAAAAGGGAAGAGCAAAAATAGAGTATTCACCGTTAGTGACAACGTAAATTTTCTCCGCGTCACAATGGTGTGGGAGAACGAAAGTGTTGGGGTTTGCTTCTAAAATGGCAATGCGGAACTCGTTGATGCCCCTAAGTAAATGATGTTTGGCAGCAAACCTCTGGAGGACTCTGAAATTGCCATGTTCTTCCCTGAATCGTTCTTGGAACGATCTGCGATGGAAGTAGTAAGGGTTGTTCCTTTGTTGTTGCTCTCCTTCGTCACTTTCCTCCTCTTCTTCTTCTCTCCACTTGTTTTCTCTCTCTCCCTTCCATGGATCCTCTTGGTACTGTTCCCTGCATTCCTTCACACATTGTTGCTTCCGTTCGGGCCCTTGCTCTTGCCGTTGGCAACGGTGTTGACACTCCTTGAATCGCTTGTCAGGCTGCTGCTGCTGTTGTCTCTCGTATTGTTCCTGGCAGCTTTGTTCGCACTGTGGACGCAGCCTTCTTTCTTCCTGTTGGCAGTGTTGTCGGCAATCCTGGTATCTCCTCTGAGGATCGTCTCCGTCACGCTGCTGCTCCTCCTTAAACTGCCTTTCACACCTGTCTTCACACTTGTCTTGCTCCGTTTGTCCACGTGTCTCCGACTGGCATCGCCTCTGGCAGTCCTCGTACCTCTGTCGAGGATCATCCTCGCTTCTTCTGCCGGGGAAGTCTTTGGCAGAGCAAAGCAAGCCAAAGGAAAGGAAAAGAGAAAAGAGCAAAACTACGAAAACTGACTTGTTCCTCACCATGATTACCATAAGTACTGTATTTTTTTTAGTGTACGATGGTAGTGGCAAAGACTGGTAATGTATTTATAGAAGATGGAACTGTGGAAGGTGATATTTTTGCATGCAAATCTCCATCAACGTGTTGAAGACATTGACATGCAAGGTGACGAGTGTGCAAATTAAAGAAGACAAAATATTTTGAGTCTTTTTTTATAGAGATGCCACATCCCTTCACGTGGTACGGTCAGGGTTCGGACAAGCTTTGTTGCAGAGGGGAATCATGGTTGTATATCTGTAACTGGAAGTGGCGAAGTGATAATGCTTTGACAGTAGAGTGGTGGACCGAGTTGTCGTTTGTGTCAACTCAAGTGACTTTAAAGAGTGTAAAAAGTGGGATGTGGTTGTTTTATGAGGTGAATTAGAGATGAGTTGATGTCCCGATTCACTGAGTTATAAGGTTGAGTTGGTTTTTATCTGCACTTGGGCAGAATGGAGGACAGCTCAAGTGCACACATGTTGCTGTGCATGGTGATGACTGATGAATTGCTTGAGATATGAACGAATTAAGATATGTACATAGAGACTATTTCAATTCAATATAATCTAATTGTATAAATTCACGCTACTGAAATTAAAAACTAAGATAACACGTCACATGTTGAAAAATAAAAATGAATTTTAAAATAAAGGCATACTTATACCTGGTTTTTTTTTGAGAGAGAAGTTACGAGTAGAAACAAAAATTATATTAAAATAAAATTTTAAAATTATTTATTTATTGATGATGTGTTTATAATTATCTTTACTAAAAGTGTAATATGTGATTAGAAGAAGTGATAGCGGATATTTATGAAGTTGTGATGACTTTTTTATTATTGTATCATGTGATTAAAATTAGAATATTTATCTTATCAAACAAATGTGATTAGTGCGTCTTAAACCTTGAACACTTTAACTGTAAGACTAACACACAGTGTTTTATAGTTGTTTATTCATTGCAATACTTGTTAGTTAATAGCATGATTGATTATAAGCCAGATAGGGAATTATATTATGTGGATGTATAATATATTCTACATTGACCTCACTTGTGTGTGTTTGTCTGCTAGAATTAAATCTCTCTAATTTTTAATGATATTAATAAATTAAACAATATGTGCTTCATTTTAAGATTATTTGTTAAAAAAGAGAAATAATCAAATAGTTTCATCTTGATAATTGAAAAAGTAAGAAAAGATAAATTATTAGGCACTTTTTTTATAATTATAACCAATTTATTGTAAAATATAAAAATTTATCTTTACATGGATGATTAAATTATGAATAAAAACTGATATTTTTTTTTAACTAGATTTTCATTATATTAGTTTTTCAAATTTATTTATGATTATTATTTTAATCATTTTATATTTTAATTATGATTTTCATTATAAGTAGAAAAATTAAAAGTTGACGGCTAAAAAAACTCAAGAATACAATTAAGACCATTTTGATAAAAGATATAAATATTAGTGATTAAATTTATCATTAAGAAAAAGTCATAATGGTTTCTTTTAATATTATGAGTTCAATGTCACTTTAACTATCCCATGGAGGTAATCAACTGCGCAATACATAATCATAATGCCTACAACGGGGCCTTGCAGACGAATGTCACCTTACAGACTACCTCGCGAGCAGAATCAACGGTTCAAACAACAAATATCTCGATTCACAACACATCTCCTCAAGACAGAAATTATCCCGCAGACCACCTAACATTCTCCTTCAAATACAATCACCAAGGTTCACTGTACGACGCAGCAGCAACACTTACCACTGACAGCCCTTATCCACTAATTTTGCTACGTCCTTACAACACTTCAACCAAACTCACTGCAAATTACTATTTATCAGACAATTACTATGTCATCTCCAACGGCTCCGGATTTCAACATGTTTGTATACCCCCCAAACAGGAAGTGGCGCAGGTACCTCCTTGGCCAAGTTTATGTCCATCGGAAGTTACAACCAATACTCGCAGATATCAAACACCTGCAAAACGGGATCTGATTATACGTACAAGAGGAACGATACCCACTCCATGCAACAGTCAACAGGTTGGCATATTGTTCAGCACTTTCCAGATTCTCCAAGTCGTGGTCAACGTAGCCTGGAACTTGTTTCTTTGACTTGAAGTTTACCAAAAAAAAATACCACTTTAACTATATATATTAAAAGAATTTGATTCAATCCTATCAAAATTAATTTGTTTAATTTTTTTTATAAATGAGAATGAGAATAAAGTTGTTTGAGATCGAATCCAATCTTTTATATAATTTACAACATAATATTTTTATTATTAGGTCAAGAGATTATCGGTAAAATGACTTATTTAACTAAATTTCGTTTTCCTTAGCAATGCAAGTTCATTTTCATTACAAAATGGAAATTTTTTCTCTTGATATTATACCATATCTTGAGCATGAAAGTTACTGAAAATTAAACTTGTTTAATTAAATCAATTATATATATAAGAAAAGAAAGAAAGGCAAAAGTGATGAATAAAAAAACTTCAATGGAGCATTGGGGATAATAAAAGAAAAATATATCTTAAAACAAGGTTAATTTTGTAATAATAAACACTAGTTAACCCATTGGGGCATTTACCTTCGTTGCATTTGATGAAACTCACCTCATTGGTGAAATTCGAAGGGAGCTAAAACCTCCGGTTGGAATTTTTTTGTCCAGAAAGTTGTGCGACAAACTAGCAGATTGGAGGGATTATTGTTGTACCCAAAATATGTGGGTTTAGACCTAGAGTCAAAACCACCGGCTCAAGTCCAAATAGCAATAAAAGGCCCAAGCAATAAGTAGGCTAGCCAATTACTAAATGACCCATAAAGGGTTACTTGCTCATTTAATGAAAACGAACCTGACCTTACCCCTATAGAGCTTGAGAGTTGGTATAAGCATCCTCCTCATGTCTTCATGCAAGAAGCTTTTCATAAGCTCCATTCGACTTAAACTCAAGCTGTTGAACAAGATAGAAAGGGATCTAACAACCCTATAATAGAATGTAGCTAATTCACCAATCAAATATAACGGTTAGATCTAAACACGAGAGCGGGTAGCTCCACAAAAATATTACAAAATCTATAAATGCTCACAATCAAATATTATAAAATTTTCCCCTTTCTCAAGGTTGAAAATTTTGGTATTAGTATAATTTTTAGAGACACTAACAACATCAAATCAAATGAAATAATACTAATTAATTACTTAAGTACTTAACGTTTTATTCCTTAACATAGAAAGACAAAAAAGGCACTCAAAAAGTTCATACAAGTTATTGCACTACAAAACAAGGGTCTCCTCCTTTACATAGGTCACCATTTTTATTTCATTACATGCCTGCTTAAAACTAGAAAATTTCACATTAGTCCGTAAACACGAGACTATGTGGTTATTATTGCCTCTAACTCTTTATTCAGATGCACGCTGCCTCTGTCGAGACACGAAGTAAGACTCTTGTGGGTTGTTGTTGAATATCTCATCCACCAACCTCGATGACACCCCAAAGGCCAACTCCTTGGCTTGGCTATCCCATTGTCTCACATGGTTGATTTTTCCAGCCACGAAGATCCTCTGGTTATGGTCTGGGTTAATGTTCTGGTTGTAAAGACCGAACCCAGTCATCCGCAGGTTCTGGTTTTGGGATGCAACGAATGTAACTGGGAAGTTTGCTGGGACTACAAATATGTCTCCACGCGACAACTGGGACCTTATTTTCCTGTATTGCCCACTTCTCCTTTCCTCTTCTTGTTCTTGTTCTTGTTGTTGTTCTTCTTCTTCTTCAAATGAGCTTTGCCTAGGAAGATGAGGAGAAACCATTTCAACGTATCCATTTCCTTCGTTAACAAGGACCACGAATGTAGCCTTTGAATTGTAGTGCGGCACAAAGATTGATCCCTACAAAAAAAGGATTTGATTTTGGTTAGTATAATGATGGAAATTAGAGGGAAAACAAAGGGTGATTTGGTTTTAAGTACTTGGTTTAATTGCAAGGCTGAAACGGTGACATTGATGTCCCTGAGTTGCCGGAATTCACGTGGGCAAGCCTCATAGAAGCGGCCGTTTTGGTTGGAGTAGCGAGGGGTTTGGTACAATAAGTTGAAGGCGAATCTCTCGCCACTTTTCTCCCTTGGAGAAGTGGCTTCTTGGCTCAATGCCCTTATTTGTTCTTGGCTGGCTTTACGGAACATTCCCTGTCCCTGCTGCCTTCGGTGGCTTTGCCTCCCACCAAACAGCTCGTCTAGCTGCTCACTTCGTGTCTGATACAACACAACATGAATGAATCAATGAATAATCAAGTTTTATTAAAAAAAGTTGATTAATTAGTTCAAAGAGCAATACATTGAAGGCAGGCTCAAGAATTTCACGACTAAAGGCTCGGAGATATGACTGAGGGCGTTGGCTTCCAGCTGGGAAGAATTCCTGCAGCAAAAATATAAGTAAATATCTATATAACTAAAACCAAACAAGTTTGTAAATGTTTTAAAAATGTAGGAACCTCGAATTGTCCAGGGTTATTAACAGGGCGGTGAAGCACTGCTATGATTAGCTTTTCCTTGTTGTCTTGGTTAGCCAAGTACACAGTGCTTCCTGCTGGGACTCTGACTACAACTCCCGGTACTACATTGTAAGACTCTTTGTTTTCATGTGTCAAGAACGTAAGCGTTCCTCTTCCTGTGAAAGTAAACAGTTTACCATGTTTTAGTTAATGGCGTTATACTATATATGCTAATAAAGGGAAGGGGAAATGGAAGAATGTTCACCGTTGGTGACAAGGTAAATTTTCTCAGCGTCACAATGGTGTGGGAGAACGAAAGTGTTGGGGTTTGCTTCTAAGATAGATAAGCGGAACTCATTGATGCCCCTAAGAATAGGATGCCTTGAAGCAAACCTTTGGAGGACCCTGAAATTGCCATGTTCTTCCCTGAATCGAGATTGGAATGATCTGCGATGGAAGTGGAAAGGGTTATGGCTTTGTTCTTGCTCTCCTTCTTCAGTTTCCTCCTCTTCTGCTTCTTCTTCTCTCTCTCTCCTCCATGGATTCTCCTGGTACCTTTCCCTGCATTCCCTCACACATTGTTGCTTCCTTTCCGGCCTTTGTTCTTGCTGGTGGCAATGTTGCTGACACTCCTGGAATTGCCTCTGGGATTGTTGTTGTTCTTGCTCGAATCGTTTCAAGCACCTTTGTTGGCATTGTGGTCGTTGCCTTTCTTCTTGTTGTCGGCATTCTTGCTGACACTCCTCGTATCTCCTCTGGGGATCTTCAGGGCGGTGGCGCTGCTGTTGATCTTTCTCCCCATACTGACTTTTACAACTTTCTTCACACTGCTGTTGCTCCTTTTGTCCACGTGTATCCCATTCGCATCGCCTCCGGCAGTCCTCGTACCTCTTCGGAGGATCATCGTCGCCTCTTCTTCCGGGAAAGTCTTTGGCAGAACAAAGCAAGCCAAAGGAAAGGAAAAGAGAAAAGAGCAAAACTACGCAAGCTGACTTATTCCTCACCATGATTACGATAAGCTCTGTATTTTGTTACTGTGTGATGGTAATAGCAAAGAGTGGTAATGTATTTATAGAAGGTGGAGCTGTGGAAGGTGATATTTTTGCATGCAAATCTTCATCAACGTGTTGAAGACATTGACATGCAAGATGACGAGTGTGCAAATTAAAGAAGACGAAATATTGTCTCTTTTTTTTTTTTTTTGTATAGTGGTGGGTAGATATCGAGATGCCACATCCCTTCACATGGTACTAGCAAGGTTCGGACAAACTTTGTTGCAGGGGGGTTCATGGTTGCATCTGTAACTGGAAGGGGCGAAATGATGATGCTTTAACAGCAGAAAGATGATGGACCGTGTTGTGTTGTATGTGAACTCAGTTGAATTCAAAGAGTGTTGAAACTGGGAAGGGTTTTAAAGTGAGACAGAGATGTCCCGATTCACTGAGTTAAGGGTTGAGTTGATAGAGGACAAGTCAAGTGTACACATGTTGCTGTGCATGGTGATGATCTATGAGTTGCAGGAGATATGAACAAATTCAGATATGTATACTTTTGGTATCCTGTACGTTTGATGCTCATACAAATTAGTCCTTTCAAAGTTTGAGGTATTTTTATTCTTTTTCAATAATATTATCTAAGTATTACATATTATATCATTATATAAATTTATATAATAAGAATGGAAAATAAAATGTTTCACTAAAAACGCTTAAAAGTAAGGATTTGGATTCAATATAGATAATAGTATATAAGTTATACAGTCCAATCTAACATAAGGTGCCACGTATTAAGAAATATGGTAATTTATTTTTTCATAAATTTTAAATTAATTATACTATTTATTAATAATTTTATATAATCCTAACAATATATTATACTATGTTAGTTTATTAAAAACAAACAAGTAGGCGAGGGGCTAGGGCCATGACTCTTTAATTTTAGGGTAATCTATAAAAATAGTCATTTTTGTTTGCCTCAGGTTATATTTTAATCATTTATGTTTGAAATGTTACACTTTAGTCACTTTTGTTATTATTTTGTTACAAAGTGATCACTCTACCGTTAAGCTCCGTTATCTCTCTAACGATAATCCTACATGGCAGTCCAACTAAATTTTAGGTGTCAACTTGGATTTCTAAATAGGATGAAAATAGATTTTTAATTAAAAAATTTAATTAATTAAAATTTTTAAACTTAAACATTAACTAAAAAAACTGTTCATCTCCTCTTTTCTACTTTTCTTCCTTCTCTTCTTTTTTTCAATGGTTTTTTTTTTCATTTGATTGGAAAAACTATTATTAAGATTAAAATAGTTGAAATCAAATTGACTGCTTTATAAAGATGGATTCAATGGAGGATTTAGGTATTTCCTCTTTGCATTCCTCTATCTTTTTTATTCAATACTGAAAAACAAAAGATTGAATTTTTTATTGTTTAGTGAAAACCCTAAATTAAAATTTAAGTATTTTTGTTCATCAAACAACAAAAAACAAAAAAGAGAGAAAGAAAGAGAGAAGCTGTTCACTTTAGTACAATTTCTGTCTCTTCATCAATGGTGGTTTCGGTGTAGCTTTACACAAACCCGATACTCACCCAACCAAATATTCTCTCTTTTATTTTTATTTTTCTTTTGATAGAAAAATGAAAGGAAAGACCAAGTAAAAATTTTTTCTCTTCTAAACTTCTTTGGATTCCAAATAAGTTTTTTTTTCTTTTCATTTTCTTGGTTTTTAAGGGAAAAATGGAAAACCAAAAAACCATTGGAAAAACGAAGAGATGGAAGAAAAATAAAAAAGGGGAAATGAACAATTCTTTTTAGTTAAGGTTTAAGTTTAAAAATTTTAATTAATTAATTTTTTAATTAAAAATCTATTTTCGTTCTATTTAGAAATCCAAGTTGGCACCTAAAATCTAAGGCACCCATTGATCACTTCGTAACAAAATAATAACATAAGTGACTAAAACGTAACATTTCAAACATAAGTGACTAAAATGTAACCTGAGGCAAACAAAAGTGACTATTTTTGTAGATTACCTTTAATTTTATGACTATCTTTTTAAAATAAAAAATCTTAAAATTTAGGGTTAATAAAAACAAAGTAACGTATATTTATTTGGTATTTAAAATATTTTTTAACTTAATTAATATTTAAACTTGTAAATCAATTAGATATTTTCTTTGGATACTGACTAATATCATTAAAATCCGTTGACATAGTACCGGCGACCTATAACATAGCAACATGTGGCAACATGATATTTTGACATGTGATAAAAATAATAAAAATTATAAAATTTTTTATACATCTCATTTTATACATTTTTTTAGTATTTTTATATATTTGAACTTTTTTTATAACATATTAGATTTTTTATATTTTATTATTATTTTGACATTTAAAATATATAAAATTTGAAAAATAAAAAAATTATATATCCAAAAAAAACAAACATCTAGTACATATTTCCTCATCAATGCTTCTGGTGCAATATAATATGGGCTACCAACAATGTCCTTAAATACATCAGCTATTCCGAAGGCACATAGTTAAAAAATAAAAATAAAAATCAACCCGATCACGAAAATTTTAATGAACGGAGATTATTATATTTGCACCTGGCTTGTAAAAGAGTGTGACAGTCCCAAATTCGTAGCCTTGAATGGTGAATTTTCCTCTTTGTAATAGAATGGCAAGTATGGATGATTTGGACCATGGTTCTAACCAAAGAAGCGGACGCACGTTGTTATCATTTTTAAAAATGATTTTTTTAAAAAAATTTAATTTTTGAAAAATTAAAATTAAAATTAAATTGTTAAATTTTATAAATGTTGAGGGTTAAATTTATTAAATTTTTAGAATTTAAAATAAAATGACTAATTTTGTAAACATTAAAAATTAAATTTGTTGAAATTTTTATATTTAGGATCAAATTTATAGAATGTGTAACTATCAGATGATTAAATTTGTTATTAGACTAATAAAAAAATCCACATCAACTTCTCGTTACTCATCTTAGGGCAACTAAAGGTAGAGTAATTAAAATATTAATTTTAAAAAGTTTAATGACTAAATTAAAAAATTAATAGTTAGGTAACTAAAATAGAATGAAAGATGTAGTTAGGTGATATTTTTGTAGTTTACTTAAATAATAATATATTTTGTACCAACATCATCATTAACGTCCACTCGATGCAAACTAAAATCGGGTAATTTGGACTTGTGAAACCAATGGGATCCAATTTGGACTCTCAAGGCTTTATTAAAAATAACTTAAACCCATTACATTTGAGGCCCAATGTATCCTAAATTCAATATAATTCACCAATAATGTCTTGGCATGTAAAAATATCATGAAGGCCCTTGTACTAAGTGTTAAATTGTATTTTTCCCTTTCTACTCAAAAAATGGATAAATTAGTCCCTATACATTAGATCAAGGAACAAATTAGTCATTTCTGTTAAAATTTCATCCATTTATACTATTAACTATTGACATGATTAACAGAATAACCAAACAGTGATACATGTCATGCCACATATATTTCATGCCAATGAACAGGGAATAATTTTTAATAATAAAAATGGATGAATTTTTTAATAGAATGACCAATTTACTCTTTGATCTAATATACAAGGATTAATTTGCTCATTTTTTTAGTAGAAGGGGTAAAATAAAATCTAACTCCTAATATAAGAGCCGTAAGAATACAAATTACATAATTCATGTTACTACTTTAAATGATCTTAATGTAAAAGTTGTCATGCCATTGTCGAGAGGTATTATGGGTTGAGTCAAATATATGTATGGTATTAGCATAGTTTATTTTTATTTAAATTTGGCTCAGTTCAAAATATAAATCACAAATTTTTCTCATTTCTACCCATGTCGATAAATAACTGACTCAAAAGCTTGTTTTAAGCTCGTTATATTATATTTTCAATTTTTTTATAAAAAATTATTTTTAATTCAATATTTAACAATTTAGCATTTTTGTTAAAATTTTAAACATAGATAACTTGCATGTTGTTTATTTTTTAAATTATAATATTATATATTATTGTATTTTTTTCAAATTCAAGTTTAATATTACGTCGTTTTCTTAGTTATATGGTTATCGAGTAAATTTTTTTAATTTAAAATGTTACACCAACAAATTTAACAAAAAAAAAATTAAAACAAGGTTAACAATTGAATCTTAATTTTGAAATCTGTAAAGTTAAAAGACTAAATTCCTAAAAATATAAGTATAAAAAATAAATTCTAAATTTAAAAAATACAAAAACTTAACATATTTTAACCATTTTTATATTAATGTAATTGGTTGGTCCTCAGTCCTCACCTCTATGCTATACAAGTCTTTAAATAAGTTAGTCAATTAACTTTAGTTCAGTAATTACAGAAAAGAAAAAAAATGAAAAATAATTATGGAATTTCATATAAAAAAAAGTGAACACCTTTTTGTACGTTAATAATAATAATAATAATGATAATAATTCTGTTAAAATATAATTTTCAAACTTTTTTTGCACTTAATGCAACCTATTTTTATGTAATATAATTCACATTTGATTTCTTTTTACATGTATAATATATATACTATATATATAGATATAGATGATTCTTTCTTTTAATAATTTTTTTTCTCTTCACGTAAGAACCCTACAACCCAATTTCAGTAAGAAAAAAAAACGACAAAACCCTAGCAAATCCTAACACTTCAATGGCCTCAAGACGTTCAAAGGTTATTCGTTCATCGAGCCAAGGCGAAATAGGTCTGTTTAATCAGATAATTGCAATAGACTCTCCAACTCCAATATCGAATCGGCTGACACCGGCCCATTCAGCTGTAAGAAGAGCACCGAACACGGTTCCAATGCAGCAACCAAGAACCGCGGTTCCAAAAAAACAGCAGCTGCCAAAGAAGACAATATTTATGTTGGGGTCACCCGAAAGAAGAAGAGAGATAAAAAAGGACGAAGGGTTCGGGATCTTTTTTCAGAATTGTTCCTTGTGCAAGAAGAAACTCAAACCGGATAAAGACATTTATATATATGGGTACGTTAGACACGATTTTTTACCATGAGTGTTGGATATTCGGGTTTATTAGTTTATATTTACAGTATAAAGTGAAACATTGTTTGATGATTGCAGCTACCTAGGCGCATTCTGCTCCATTGATTGCCGAGATGATCGAATAGCTTTGGACGGTATCGACAATGAAGTTGTTCCCAATTTACCAATAAACATGAGACCCTCAAAGAGATTTTGAACCACAAATTTGACATTTTCCTGATATGTATCGGATACAAATATTCAGTTTTTTTTAAAAGCTATCATCGTATCGAAATTCGAATTCGTGCCGAATAGATTTGAAATAAAAAAAAAGGGTGTCCTGATTAAGCAACAAGAATTGTCTGCTATAGCTGAATATTACAGAGGGAATGTAAGAGCTATTCATTGGTATGGTCTCCATTGCAAGAGACAAAGGAACATGCTTTTGCCAGTCAATGCCCACTAACAAAAAAGGGTTACTTTCAGATTATATAACCAAAAGAATCTAACCATATAACTTGGTCTGACCCCATTGGAGATAATTATATATTAAACTTCCTTTTAAAACCTTAGATTAATATATACAGAGAAAGAATAATAGGTTCAGAAGGAAAAAAAGAAGCCTTAAAATCATGAGTTTGCCAATATAATTTGTCAGGTACATGAACTGTCATGTTCTTTTTTTTTTGTTTCTTTCATTATATCAGTTGCAGGTTCTGATACTTTTACACCGAAAAGTTCATCACAGTATAATTAGAAGACATGTTGGTTTTAGGTATTTGATTCTTTTATACAAGAAAACAGTTGGTACTGTTTGATTGTTTCAGTTCAACATTCTGAAGAATCTGAACAAAGAATTATTATAGAATATTGCAGGTTGTAACACCTTTTTTTAAGGACAAGAATATAACAATGAGGGCTCCGTTTTAGGGCTTTTTTATTGTGATATTTACTGTTGTTGATACAAGTAATTAACAAGGAGGGAAAGATGGTGAGAAAGAGTGTAGGACATGGAGGAGGAGAAGGTTGTTGCGTAGGGCTTTCAGAGAAAAAAGGAGCTAACCTGTTAGTCTCTCGTGCATTTAGGCTTATATAGGAGGTCACCTTTTATCCTTTATGATTGGTGTCACATAATTGATAATATGATGTCCGGTAAAATTGTGCATGTTAATTAGATGATAATGCAGTTACAAGTCAATTGTCATCATAAAGTGTATTGAGTGATTTTGCTCTTATATATTCATTTTTGGGGGTTTTACAAGGTTATTATGGCTCTATGGTCTCTATGGAATGCATAGCAAGCTGTCTTTTGGACAGGATAATCAAGAGTTCATCCGCGGAAGGTCTTACATAAAAGGTCACTACGGACAATTACTTATGAAGAGTTGCACACAAATAACAAAAAATTGTCTAAAGAAGATTCATGTCTTGTCACGTGTCATGTTGAAATGAGTATATAAATGTGACAAAACAAAAACCCACACTATCCTAAAATCAATCCCATTGGTAGCTTGACCAAAAAGTAATAGAATTAATTCCATTTTAATGAACAAACAGTGGCCAGAATCTGGTGAATTTGCTTGGAATTAATAAATAACCGACCAGAAGGCAACTCCTTCAGTTTTAAAGTGACTATTCACTGATAAGGTTTCTCCCTTTGATAGCTTTCAAGTGAACATATATACCTTTCTTTTTCTGCAATTCTTTTTCTTCGTCCCTTCTTTGACCGTATTTGGAATAGAATGCACATGCATTTTACATACACCATTTGGCCCCCTACCCCCTTTTTTCATCTTAAATACTCATTATACTCGGATTTCGGTATTAACCCGAATACGAACATAAGTCCAACATCGATATGTCAGACTTTTTTTCAAATTTTTTTCATTGCTTATTTGTGAGATTTAAGACCTGCAATAATGGTGTACTAAAAATGACCTATAATATAAAAGTGATTGGAATATTCCCCACTTTTTCTTTTTGGTAGAAAAGCCCCCACTCTTGTTTTTTACTTTATCTACATTCCAGACAGGTAAGAACAAACTAATAATATGGTCAATCAACATATATATATATATACTCATGGCTTCCATATAAACCTGCCAAGCCTGCAAATCTGTCTGCTGCTTTTTTCTGGTTTCATACACCACAGCAATATGCAAAAAAAGTAAAAGTAAAAAAAGAATGATAGTGCTATTAGATTATCAATGAAACCAACTTTTCTCAGTAAAATCATTAGCAAAAGCAGCATGGAGAAGAAACAAAGCATATTCTGATTCTATTTTTTTCACTTTTGTTTTTTCTCTTTACATTTAATTCTTCTATCACTTTGGTAAAAATCCATAAAACCCTTTACTTCTCTTTGCATTTAAAACAAAAAGTTAACAAACATATAATGATTATATATTTGACCATACTTTCATCTTTTCTTTAGTTCATCAAAAGAATATTTCCCCTAAAACTAAACAAATCATGAATAAAACAATCTTCAAGTACCCTCTCTCAACTTCTTTTCCTGCAAAACCAAGAAAAGGGTTACATCATTATCGTATAAGGAAGCTAATTTTTGGCTTTCTAAGTATGAAGAAGTAGTCAGCAGTACCTGTGGAGATCTATCGGAGCTTGTTTCGAGATGGATTAGAAGTGGACTTTTTTGTTAATCAGTTGCATTGAGATTGGAATGTTGTAAGCTGACATCATGTTATGATTGAGTTGGAATTCGAGTTAGTTAAGTTTACACCTGATAAACAAACATGAAAACAAGATTAGTCGAAGAAATTAAGAAATAGTAAACCAAAAAGGGAAAGAAGAAAGAAGAGAGAACCAACCTTTTTTTGGTTAGTGAGCAAAGGAACGTCTCTATCACCCTCAAGAATGGATCTCCTCAAAGTGAATTTTACCTGCACATGGGACCAACGTTATCAAACACTTCAAAGCTGGTTTTTTGTGTAGATTCTCGTTATCTATTGTCAAGTGGCCATGATTCAGTTTCTAGGAAGATATGTTGAAGGCAATCTTTTCCATGTTTAAAAGCTATGGGAGTAAAGGATTAAAGTCCAAGGACCACAATCACAAAGGAGTCTTGAGTATGGATACTTGTTTTATTTCAGACAAATTTGATGCACGAGATGGAAAAAGGAAAAGAAAAATGCTCGATAAGGATTTACCTGATTGATTCAGAAAAAAAAAAATATTGCTGAGAGGTAGAAGCACATTGAAATTCTTGCCAAATGATATTTAAGCTCCTGGTTTAAACAATAGGAATCACTTAAGTAATGGTTAAAATATATAAATAGGCATTCACGTGTATATGTGTGTGTGTGTGTGTATATAGAGAGAGAGCATACATTGAATGCAGGTCGTAACCTCCTTTAGAAAAAATTTAGCTCGGTGTATCCATGCGCATACGGCAAAAGCTCCTCTACCTCAATCCTCCTCGAACTAGAATAACTCATGCTCTTCTTAAGTTGACCACGGCTTGACTCAACCTCAGCCCAAAATATACCATAAACCGGTCTGTGATCTGAGAACTTAGATTCCCCACGGACATAAGATAATTGATGAATACCTTCTCCGTACCACAGTATCCGGTCACACCTTCATACAAAAAAAGTTCAAGTCAGTACACTTCTTCAGAGCTATAGTTTTAACTACTTTATCGTGCCATACGGCGGAGGCAGTTTCTTACCAAGCTGGAGTTCGACATTTCTCCTTTGGGTGCATAGCATCCCCTGTATACCTATCTGAATTAGTTGAATACTTGTATGTCGGTGGGAAGTAAATCTTTCCTTCATGCCATCCCTTAAAAACGCGCCCTCTTTTTTGCTCTATCCTTAGCTGCCAAATTATCATCAATGAAAGGTTTTCCTATTAAATTTGACAGTAGAATTTGTTGTACGTTATTCAGGGCCTGTGAAGATATGGAGAAGTAAAAGCATACCTGGTCATTTTCTAACAATGCTCTCCAGTTCTGCATTTCAACAAGTGCCTTGGCAGACCGGTAAGAGAGAGCAATACGATAATTCAAATCCCCGAGCCAAATTATTCGACTGGATTAATATATAATTAGTCAGTATATGCAGCAAAAAAAAAAAAAGCATATGAGAACATAAACATTGGTATTTTTAGCATATGAACCAAGTCCTTACTCATGCTCGAGGATTGTTTCAGGGGACTTCACATTAGCTTCACTATGAACCCGTGGAAACCTCGTCTTCTTAAGAATCTCCATAACATCCGAGTTTCTCCTTAGCTCATCACCCTCCTTTTGTCCCGAAGTTAAATGAGTGCAAATGAAGCAAAAGCTTGTTTGATGTACTAACATACTGACAGATATAGAACCCTGGCAAACCAAGACATATAGGTTAAACAGAAGTGCTTCTTATTCTCAAGCATAAGATAAGTAAATTAGATACGGTCAAGTAATACCTTATTTCCAAGATAACCCATCAATCCTCTGCCAACACAAGATACTTTCATGTTTTTAACATGATCTCTCAACTCGCTTCTCACCCAAATTGTGATAAATATACCAACCATTTGCTTACTAGCCACTAAGCAGTACCTTGAATGTCCAGGCATCCTATACCCCGGTTCATTGGATGCAGATCCACCGTAGGACATTGGCGAGTGCAATACAGTACTTGGTGATTCTGTGATTCCATTATCATCGTCTGATGAACCCCATCTGGAGTAATCACTAGGTCTAGAGTAATCGCTAGGCCGGGAGTAATCACTGGGCCTATTACCCCATCTATAACTAGAATCATAGTCACTTGGCCTATGACCAAATATTACCCTATCACAAACACTGAACCGCCTGTCAAGTCGTGGTTGTGGAATCGAGGGATCATTGTCCATTCTCCAACTGCTGGTTGTCTGGAACGATCTGCGGTGAAAGAACGACGAATTCTTCTGCCTAGATGACCCTTCAAAATCAGCATCCATCTCCACAATAGGCTGAGGAACAGGAGATGGTGTATAGCAACCCACACCTCCACTTGTTCCAGGAAGATTGTTAAGAGTCTTCCTAATGAGAGACAACCATTTTTTGGCCGGACCATTGTCTTCTGCACCCAAAATATTCCCAGCATTCAAAGGAACTATCTCTTGAAACCTGTAAGAAATCAAAGAGGAAACAAATTATTCTATGAACAATTCAAAGTTTGGTAAACAAGACATGAAGATCAAAACCGTCAAAACATGCCCAAGAACATATATATCTGCAGGAGATGATGCATGGAGCAAATCTTCTAGATTCAAATTACTCGGTGGCGATCTTCCGGCCACATTCCATGTAGATGCAAAAATGCTGCTCCAAAGGACAATAGAAGAACAGTTGGTACTCATGCATCACAAAAAAAAAACATATAATTTTTTTAGGAAAAGCATACCTATAATTTTCGACATCTATGATTCGAGGGTGATCAAGATTCATTCTCCCTCTCCGGCTCCGACTTTGCTCCGTGTTCCTACTAAATTTTTCTGCAAATCATAGCAGCATTTAGACAATTAGTAGAAAAACAACAAAATAGTCCCCAAAAAAATTAGTGAGATAAGATTAGGAACCTGTTTTACTCTTTTTGATTGTGCATGGCTCCCTTTCTGAGAAGCTAGTCCTGTATTCCACTTCACCTCCTGAAGATTGAAAAACAAAAAATCAAAGTTATATATACATGTTATGAACCAGAACAGGAACTGTACCAACCAAAAAGAATAAAAATTGAAGTTACAATGGAATCATTTTCAGGATGCCTTGTCTGTTTTGATGGGAAATTGCATGAAAAAGAGTACTTAAAAATAGAATCCAGGAAAAGATAAAGCCTTGAAATAACCAAGTAATCCATTCTAAATAACTTAGCTTGGTCTGAACAGATAAGAGGAAGAATATTCCCTTTCTTTTTTTGACATGAAAGCTTGAGATCCTAACTATTTTTTTTATGAATACCAAGCAATCACTGTGAAAATTAACGCTCCTCAAAGTACTCACCTCCTCCACAAACATGATCATCTGCTTGAAAATCCTCAGTTTTGCTCTTGATATTGAACCATTTTCTGACCATCTTTTTGGACCATGAGAGCTACACAAAACGAAGGAAATTTTAGTCAGTTAAAAACCTTCAATTTTTTTGGTCTTTCACAAATTTGAGAATTGAAAACCAGAAAGAGAGAAAGAGGAAGAAAGAAAAGAAAAGAAAAACCTTGCTTTTCTTGGCTTTCCCATCTCTCATTGTTGGACTTTTGCTTCATACACCTCCAAATTTACTCTTTTTTACTATTCCCGAAACTCTCAACTTGCTAACAATCACCAAGAAAAAAAAAGACTGTTGCTACTTACTACAACCCCATATAGGCAGCAAACTCCACCGATCCTTCCCCGATTTCAGGCCTTTTTAACTTAGATTAAAAACAAGCTGAATTATTTGATCCCAGATAATCTTCAACTAAGAAAACAAATGTCCCAAGTCCCCTACCTTCACTTTCCTCAAAATCAAAGAGAGCTAAACATGAAATGGGTTTGCCTTAGTTTCTTGTTCCCAGTAAGTGAAAGCAAAGAAACAAGCTCAAAAAACCCAGAAAACATGAAGCTCCAACGACTAATATAAAAGAAAAAGAGAGAGATAGAGACAACACTTTAATGCTTGGAAATAATATGAAGAGAAGGGAGATTCTTGAAACTATAACAAGACAATGTGGGCAAACATAAAGAGAAAGCAAGGGGAAGAAAGTCTAGAGAGAGAAAGCTCGTAAGACAAACACAAGCAAAGGCAAAGGCAAAGCAGCCCCTTCTCTCTCTCTCTCTCTCTCTCTGTCTCTTCCTTCTCTTTACTTTGTTAGAAAAATAAAGAGAGCAGCAGAACACCTCGTTATCAGTAAAAAAGCAAAGTAATGAAATTTTGAATGGAATAAAGTGCAAAATAAATATAGAGAGAAACTCTGTCACACACTCTCTTGTTTATGTTTGCTTTTTTTTTTATGGATTTTTTAAGAGATTTAAAAATTTATAGAGAGGCTTTTAGTTCCATCTAATGTTACAGGCTATTTCAACATGAATGAAGCAAAGAGGTAATGTCGTTTTGTACTATGTACTGTTAAAACGACAAGGGTTTATGGTCAGCAAAGTGATTGAAGGGCGGTTTCAAATTTAAGCTGTCTTTGAATCACTTTGGGTTAATATACTATTTCCTATGTGAGTTTAGGTTTATTATTCGATTTGGTATCCAGATCAAATAATATTACTTAATTTATTGAATATTTGATAGGCGTATTCTAATAAAAAACTAAAAAATACTTAATTGGAATTAAAAATAAAATTCAGGTATAAATTAAATATTGAAATTAAGTTTAAGTGCTTAATTTTGAAAAAAGAATGAAGTATCAAATTGAAAAAATTTTAATTACCATTTTAAATGTTGAAGCCAGTTCTTAAAGAGAATGAGATAGGACTGTTATGGAGCGAGGCTCTTTTAAATTACAAAAACTATGTGTAAGTCTAATCAAATAGCGAGTTGAGATTAAAAAATATTCTCATGAGAGATTACGATTGTATTTGAATGATAGAAATAAAACGGAGACAAGCATACAGGTATTGCATGTTCATTAATTGATAGAGATATGCATACACGATTTCGGTTTTGTAGGAATATAGCTTACGAGGACAGGAAGCAAGCATCACTTTTTGCTCCCAGGGAAGCCCTTATTCACGCTAAGAAAAGCGGTTGGGTAGTGAGAATGATCAGGAAAAACAGGAAGCTTCTAAACCAAACGATAGACTGGAGATATAGGCCATTGGTGGAGGACATCAAGAGGCTGGGAAACGTATGCTATGAGGAAGAAGGATTGGAAATGACAACGCAGCTCAATGAGGAAAATTCAAGATGCTCAACATTTGCCTCTAATTTCCATACTAATGTTGTTTTAAATAATAAATTTATTATGAATAATAGCCTATGAAACATGTCTTGATATCAAAAGACTTAAAAACTCTCAGAATCATTTATTGGTCTTTCATCCAAGTAAAAAAAGCAATTAAAGAAGGGTCATCTGTCTTTGTATCTGTAGAAAACTAGAAATTTTGAGGTCTTTCAAGATTCCCCGGAAAATATTTTTTCTGGGTTAATTCCATTAAAATCTTGATATTGTTATATCGATTTTAAATTAGTCTTTGGACTTCAAATCACTCTAATTAAATCCTTAAAGAATCAGTATATATCAACCAGAATCTTCAATCAATTTAATTTCAATTTAGACATTAAACACAAATACATGGATCAAATTGTAAATATATTTATAATTTAGTTCACGTCTTAAATATATCTCTCCTAAAAATTGAATGGACTAATTATCAGAATAGTCCGATATGGTACTGATTGATATGATAAAGACTAAATTAAAATCCGGGCCATAGAATATTTGGTTGTTAACCAATCTAACTATTTTCATTAAATACAGGGTTTAATGGCCTTGTAATCAAAGGCAAATGCCCCGGTCTCTAAGGTGTCACTGTTATTTATTCTTCATCACTCACTCACCTACTACTTTTTTCTTTTTTTTTTTTGATCGAAACACCTACTATTTAAATAGAAGCTACTTTCAATAGGACCACATTTTTGGATTTATCTAATCTGGGTTTTTTTTTCTATTAAATTTCAGCCACTTATGAGAGCCAAATGAGGAGCCTCTAGGGAAAAAAGTAAGCTTAATTCTAAATTTCTTTAATGGTAGAGTGGAGGAGATTTCTAAAGTCTCCGCCGTCTAGGGCGGCTCCTCGGGCCATAAACAATCCTTGATTATATAAACTCCAATTTTCTCTATATATTTTTATATCAAAAAATGCAGTCAAACATGTGCTTCATTTAAGATTTTAAAGCTATGTATATACATATAGTTTGCTATTTTGACTAGTCTTGGCAAAGACTGCATTTTAGAATATGGTTCACGGGCTTTTTTCTTTATTGAGCCGACTGCTGAAGAACATTCCATATGTTGGGATTAGGGTTATAAATTGTGAACTCTTTTATTTTTATTTGTTTATATTTAAATTTTTATTACATTATTATTATAAAAATAGATTATAAATATAGAGGTGGAATATTTTTCTTGTTTTCCAAATGTATCTATCGGAATGAGTTTAATAATTAATCTTCTGATTTTCTAGATCCATTAAGGGGTTAGATGTTGACCACAAGATTTAAAACTATTTTATACTCAGAGCGAAGATCAAGCTCTTAATTCTTAGTTAAGGTAGGAAAAATCCTTATTATCTCATTTAACTCCAATGATATATAGAGATAGAATATTAAACCAATAATGTGATGGGTTTATTAATGTAGTCAAGTTTGCAATTATGAAAAACCAAACCTTATGAAATGTTTTTGTATAATCACAAAACTAATTTCAAACATGGTGATGAAAATACCAAACAAACTATTTTTTTGGTCACCAAAAATGCATTAAAGTTTTTAGTTCAAATAGCAATGAATCAACATAGAACGATAGGAAATGCTTGCACCCAATTTTTTTTTCAAAGCATGAAATGATGAGTGGACTTCCATCTGTTCCAACATCGTTTCATTTAATCGGTGGCATAAGATAAAATTATTTGACTCCATGAAATGGGACGTGATTTCAGATTTTATGATTAGATATTTTAAAAATAATTATAATTCGATACTAATTATTATTTTTTAATTCTACAAATAAAAATAAGAAGCTGTATATATATTTTTTTTAAAATTAATAATTTTATGTTTGTTTTATGATTTATGTTTGATATTTTTAACTATCTAATTCTATTTATAGAATTAAAAAAACTTTGAAATTTTAATATTATATTAAATTTCTGAAATGTTCTGTCGTATTTTAATGTGGGTCTCGTTGGGAATCATTTGAAGCAATAAGGAGAAAAAGCAAAAATTGAATAATACAAAGCAACATGTAAAAAGTGATTGCTTGTATTAAAGACCAAATGAAAAAAAAGAAGAAAGGGGCCATATTTGTGGTGTTTGGATATCTAAAGATCAAAGCGAATGACCCTACTTTGGGAAATCCCTGTTTTTTGCATTGACAACTTGTAATTCAATATACATAATTTTTTTTATTGTTTTTAAACAATTTTATTATAAGTTTTAATTTTTTTTGACACAATATTTAGAATTATCTATAATTCCTTCCTAACCTTTAAGTATGAGGATTATATGCTTCAGTGCACTCAAACTCACGTCTTTCTACACTAGCAACAATATCTATACCAATCGAGTTAAGACTCAACCGACAACATTTTTAAATAAAATAGTTAAAAGTGTAATACGTGTTTAATAGATTATAGTAAAATAAATTAAATAGATAAATGTTACATAATTAGTAGGGGTTTTGGTTTTCTTAAAAATGAAAAAATTGCTTATACAATTTCTTTAATTTCAAAAAAATCACAAATTAATAAAATGATAAAATTATATTGTCACCTTTTAAAATTTTTTATTCGTTTTTAAACCTTAGAACAATTTATTGGCTTTTCCCTTTCCATGATATATATAGAGAGAGAGAGAGATGGTATCTAAGGAACAAGCTTCTTTTGGATTCAAGTAAAACATGATGAAAGAAGAAATTGGATGCAGCTTTTTTCTTTCTTGCCTTAATGTGTGGGAGACAAAAAACACTATTTGTTTAGTTATTGACATTTTTTTTTACTTATTTTGATTTGTTTGTACATAAATGAATTTTTTTTACTTAAAATGTAAAATTTATTCTAGTAATTTCATATGCATATATGCTTAATTTCCATCCCGAGAACTTGCCCTTGATGAATTTGTTTTAAGGTGGAGTATTAGTCTAAATTCAATTCATTTGATATTTAAAAATATTTAAATAAATTATTGAACAATTTTATTTTTTGACTTATGGCATATTTGCTCAAATTAGTTTATTTTATTAGTAGTAATAATATAAAGTTTTAATAGTGACAAATTTTTAGAAAAAAAAATCAATCCTTCATAAAAATTTATTGGTTTCTCAAAAAATAATATTTTTTTTCGTAAGAATATACATATTATATAAAAATCAATGTCACCTCACAATAAAAGAGAATCTTTAATCCATAAAATCATGAATTGCAGATAACACCTAAGCCATATAAAATCATTTGGACAACAAAAATCTGTTTATCAATAAAAAGATTCTGAAATTTTCAATTATAAAAATATTAAATTTAACATACAAAATCGAATCTAAAACTTCAAAAAAATAATTTTATAAACATATATCCAAAGTATGACTTTCATGTAAATAAGGTATTTGAGAAGGAAAAATGAAGAACATAAAGGGTTAAAAAAACAATAAAGAATGGGGAAGAAGATTTTGTATGCTTTATGCTTTTTGTATTTTGGTGGGTGAATCTTAAGTTAAAGCCTTAAAGGCTAAAATTATTATGATTTACGAGGCAGTCAAAAGAGGGTTAGTAGTCGTTTTCTCTTTGAGTTTTTTTATTTTTTATTTAAATTTATTATTGGTGCTTTTTTTATTTATTGCCTTGAAAAGACTCCATTCCCATTGTTATTTTTTATTTTAAACTTTTTCTTTACCAATGTTTCTATCTATTTTTGTTCTTTAAGGTATGGGTTTACGGCTCATAATATGTCACTTTCTTTAGCATGTGTCATGGCTACATGCATGATTATAAATATGATATAAAAATATCAACAAATGGTTGAGTGTAATAATAAAATACATTATATTTTTAAGGAATGATTCAGATTCAAACTTTAAAAATGATATTATTGAGAAGAACAGCCATGAATCCCAAATATGAATCATAAAATAAACATAAAAAATATAAATATATATATATAAATCAATAAATTGATGATTAAAGTGTAATTACTCTATCTTGTTAAGATTAAGAATGTAAATTCGAATTTCAATAAATGAATTTGATTTTTTTTAATTTTAAAAACTTTGAATCAGAATTAGTCTCAATTTTAATATCTTAAAAAGAACCAAATAAAAATCAAATTGTTGTAACAAAACAATTCATTTGGCTTAATGGTATTGTCTTTGATGAAAACACTAGAAAATTAAAATTCGAATATTAAAATAACCAAAAGTATATACGTGATTAAAATAGAAATTAAATTATAAATTAAATTGAATTGAAATCAAAAGTATACAATAAAATATATTAAAAGTATATATTTTATTAAATGTAAGTTACAAATGAATTAAAATTATAATTTTTTAACTTACATTTCATAAACCGTTCAAATATCTCAACTCATGTCGATTTAGCTTTTAACTAATAGAAAAGGTATCAATATATGTAGTTAATAATAAATGCCTCTTGAATTTAATTTTCATTCAAGTAAAATAATTTTCTTTATTTATCCATTCTCTTTATTATTTTAAATTTTATTTATTTTTCATAACGGGAGGAGAAATATATATTTATATAATTAAAATTTTAATTTTCTAAATTAAATTTTTATGAATTTGGATAGATTATGCATCCATGAGACCAGAGCTAGCTCTGGAATCTTGAAATGAATTGATTAAAGTGATGAATATTTTGATATGGATTGACTTTAATATATAATGAGAGTATATGTATATATTGATGACACAACTGGAAAAAATGGGTCAGGAGAAACACACACCACTTGCTCTTCAAATTTCAAACCTTCCAAATTGGCTATCAAAATCATTGAGTTTTCAGTCTTTTTCAACATCATGTCCCTCTCTAGTCTCTACCCGACTCTTTACTTCCCATTTATTTTTTCCTTTAATCAGATTTCCATGGATTCTTCTTTCTTACATATTTTGACTATAAACTATAATTCCTTTTATATTACTATAAGCAAAATATAATAAGATTTATATATATATATATATTTCCTTGACTTTTTATTTCCTATAGAATATTCTTTAACCTTAATCCTACGTGAAGTTAATCATTTATTCCATGACTTTTTCATTTCGTCGGGGATTGGACAAATATTAGACTATCCCAAAGGAGCTTACTAGTTCTTTATATATATATATATATATATTAATTACTAGTTATTTTCATATTATATCCCAGGCATAAGATAGCACCGACGGGCGAATATCTAAAAATCTATATTATATGAATTATTAATAGATTAATATTTTATTAAATATAAAATATTTTTATCACAATTACGATAAAAGAAATTTGTACAGATATAATAAGGATAAAATTTACTTGCAATAATGATGATTTTTTAAATTGCATGGTTAAATTAGTTAGGAAACTAGAGTTCATTTGGTATTCTATCCACTATTAATATTTAAGTGTTTTTTAATTCATTAAACAGGGTTAAAAGCTTGAGGCTTGTCCTTGTAGTTAAAGAAGACATGTATCAATTTATAAATTTGGGGTTGTTTTTAAAAAAAAAAAAAATTCCGACAATAAATGATAAAATAATACAATTTAATTATTATTTTAAGAAAATTGTTTTACGTTTTATGTCATTTTTATTTCTTATACAAATCCTACTTTTATTTATTTGTATTATTTTTTTCCAACTATTAAATCGAAAGAAAACTCGTTTAAACATGTTAGAATTCTCATTTTCGTTATTATGACAACACCACCAATTGAACTAAAAGCTCGATTATGTTATATTATTTTTACTTAAACTAAAGAAAAAGTAATCAATTAATTCTTTCTTTGATTATAAGCTTAGTATATTATCCACTTTCAGTCAACATTTTAGTTCTAGCACTAGTATGTTTTATTTTAAATAATACATAGAATATGCATACAAAATTATTATTTAGTATACTGATGTTAAGGTATTTTCAACTTTTTTGAGTGAAGTTTTTATGTTATTGATTGCAAATCAATAAATCTCTTAACATATTCGGTACCCTTTTTATGAGATTTTCCTTTTCGACTCAAAGTTATAGGTTTAATAGACTGAAAACATTTCGTCAAGTCGAACTGTATAGGAGATATAAGAAAATGTTAACATCTGCTTCTACTTTGAATTGATGATACTTCAAACGCTATTAAATTCTTATAAACTTCACAAATAGAATAAAAATCCATCATATGTCTTTTTTTTTTTTTTAAATATATGAATAAAAAATCCGTCATATGTTACAGTTATTGGACCTTCATCACCAAAATATATATCACCTAAACAATGGCCTAGAAGGCCCATAACTTAATCTGTGAAAACCCTAAATTAGTCTAAATAATTTAGTCCACAAGTTACAGTCAAAGATACTATAAGCCCACAATACTTTTTGAGGCTAACTTATATAACACTTGTACATATTCTTAAACAGATCCATAACCGGGATTTCAATACATTGGGCTTAATCCATCTGAAAGTTCATTTTTCCCTCAAAGCCGAACACAACCAGCGAGGCCTCTGGCTCTGGAGTCGGCGAAAACCGCGAAGTCAGGAGGAGAGAAACAAAGCCTCTTAGCAAAAGAAACCAGCGATCCTTCTCATCTACCGCATATTTCCTTGGTCTTCATATCTGTCTTATGATGTCTATTTTCTTCGTCTTCTCATTTCCTTTTGCAACTACAAACAACAATTCTTAATATTCAAAAATAAAAGAAAAATGGCGTCTTTACTTCTTCGTCAACGAAGAGTTTCAGCTTTGGGTGTTTCCCGGATTCTTCAAGGTTTGACTTTCAACCTTATTTATTTGAAAAGAGAAAAGGGAAAAATTTTCCCACTTTTTGTTATAGATTCATTGTGAACATGTGAAATTTGATTAGATAGATGGAATTCTTGATTGCCCATTTCTTAGTTTTTATGCTTTACTTGTACTGTTCAAGTGTTTTTGGCATTTGGTTATTTGTAGCTAATAGAGGAAAAGCTTGTTGCAGGAGCTTTTATAATATGGATATTGGTGTATGCTACTCATTGCGTTTAGCAAAATAAAAATAAAAAGTTCTGGTTCAGTTTTGATTTACATTTTTTAAGTTAAATGTTTCAGCTGTTAATGGTGATTCCTTTCGACTACAACCGGAATCGAATTGCAGGACATTTGCTACCTTTGGTGTAATAATAAGGAATTACAGCAGTGGAAAGGGTACTGCAAAGCTCGATTTTACTGATCTCACGTAAGAACTATGTGACTTACAGCTATTAATAGTGATTTGTTTGGCTTGGATAGGCATAGGCAGCCCTTTTTTTGGTTTCGAATTATGTTGGTTAAAAATCTACAATTTGAGGTTTGTTCCAATTGTACCATTTCATTCTAGTTATAGGAATACAAAATCTTGAAAGACAATAGACTTTACAAATATAAATGTCTAGATTTTTAAATTTGATTAATTATCTGTATTTTAGTTTCGAATACTAATTTTCTGGATTATGTAACTAAAGCATACCTGTTTCCGTTCTCCAAATTCGAAACTTATTGGCTATAAGTTTTTCTTCCTACAAGGTAATAGTCCTTGTTCAAAATTTCCATTAATTGGGAGATTATAAAAAAAGAAAGGAAGATGTTTTCTGCTCACTGAATTTTGTTATGTAATTTCTGTATATCATTGGCATTTTTGTGAAATTATTTTTTGTTTATCTCAGCCATCCTCATACATGGTATCTTAATGCTCGAAAAAAGCAACGCAAGGTTTTCTTGCATGTAGGTCCGACAAATAGTGGTAAAACATACCATGCTCTGAAGCGACTTGAATCAAGTTCTTCTGGTATATTTACAATGCTACTTTTACCAGGAATGGCTACTTTTTTTTTTTTTAGTAGTCAGTGAATGATTGAACGGGATTGAAACTGGTAAAATAAACTGAAAAACTATTTTCCATTGGTTCATTCCCTATTCAGGTGTATATTGTGGTCCTTTAAGATTGCTGGCATGGGAAGTGGCAGAACGGTTGAACAAAGCGAGAGTTCCCTGTGATCTAATTACAGGACAAGAGAAGGATGAAGTGGATGGTGCAAAGCATAAGGCTGTAACTGTTGAGATGGCCGATGTAATATCTGATTACGAATGTGCCGTTATTGATGAAATACAGGTAAGTCCATATTTAAATGAAAGATTCACATACAATATTTACCAAGTTCACAAGTAACCTTGCTGTTAATTATTCTCTCAGTGTGCGTGCAGATTTGTTAAACATAAAAGTATGATTCTTGTGCAACTTAACAGAAACTGTTTTAAGCATTTTCCCTTAATGGCAAGTCACTTAGTTTCCAGTTAAATTTCTCTTTCTATGCAGATGTTGGGCTGTAAGACTAGGGGGTTTTCATTTACACGTGCCCTGTTGGGAATTGCAGCAGACGAACTTCATCTTTGTGGAGATGCAGCTGCTGTTCCTCTTATTCAAGAATTATTGAAAGTGACTGGTGATGATGTCCAGGTAAGCAATCGTATGGAATTGCTGTTCTTCTATATAATGCACTGTTGGATAAGTAGAAATATTGTTTTTTTACCGGTATTTGGTGTCTAGCGTCGCTGACTAGTCAGAAAAAAAACTTTCTTGTTGCGGCCATGTTCATGACCCACTTTTGATATATCTTTCTATATTGTCGGTATTTTGCATCACATGGTTTTCTAATATCCCAGGTCCGATCTTATGAGAGACTTCTACCATTAGTTCCCTTGGAAGTTCCACTTGGTTCTTTTTCAAACATAAGAACAGGTGATTGCATTGTTAGTTTTTCGCGCAAGGGGATATACAAATTGAAGGTCAGTAGTGCTTGCTTTATTTTCTCTTGGCTAACTACTGATTTGTTTCAGTATGTTAAAACATTAGTTTTTCTTCTTACTATTTTGTAAAAGAAATTGAACATGCTTTCTGATTTCGCCATCTTTCATAGAAAAAAATTGAAACTGGGGGAAAGCATCTTTGCTCCGTGGTTTATGGTTCATTGCCACCAGAGACTCGGACAAGACAGGTATCCTCTCTTTCTGGCTTTAATTGATCACCAAGTATGTGTGTGTGACTGATGGTAATTATATTTTCATTGTTGCTTGTTTATTTATTTATATTTGTTCATTATTAATACGGCCTTTAGGATTGCAGGCAAGGATGTTTAATGATGCAAGCAGTGAGTTTGATGTTCTTGTGGCCAGTGATGCAATTGGGATGGGTCTTAATCTGAACATATCTAGGATAATTTTTTCAACAATGAAAAAGTTTGATGGTCTGGAAAGGCGGGATCTTACATTACCAGAGGTCAAGCAAATTGCAGGTTCCCCTTTCATTTTAGCTGTACTTTGAAATTTTATTTCTATATGGACAATGAACTTTTTTGGTCAATTTTCTGTCTTAAGACATTCACTAAGGGTGGTAGAAAAGTATAACAAGAATCCGCTTGCTCGAGTTGTCAACTGCCAATTTTCTTATTCCATGGGGGCAGACCCTGTAAAGTTGATAAATTTTCATTAGACGGCTTTATATTCTTGTAGGGAGAGCTGGTAGGTACGGTTCAAAGTATCCCATGGGTGAAGTGACCTGTTTAGATGCAGAAGATCTACCTTTGCTTCATTCATCGTTGAAATCCGCCTCTCCTACTTTACAGGTGATTGTTTTATCACTAACTTTCCTAAAAATACCGCCTGGATCTGACTTGTTCCATTTTCAATGGACCTGAATAAGCAGCTTTTATATTTATTTGCATATTGGTTCAGCATTTTTTGTATCTTGACTCTGTCATTTTTCCGACACAGCAAGCTGGAATATTTCCATCCTTTGATTTCATTTATATGTATTCACGTTTACAACAGAAAAGAGGTCTCTATCAGATATTGGTAGGTTATCTTGTGATATTATTTCGTCTATCTCCTTCCTCTCGTTTTTCCTTTTCTAGTGACAGCTAAAATGAACCCATTGAGGGTTAAAAATAATTCGAACCCCACTGCCCTGTATTTGATTGTTGCAGGAAGATTTTCTCGAGAATGCAAAACTATCCGAGAACTATTTCTTCGCTAACTGTGAAGAAATGTTGGTAAGTTTATTCAGTCATGTTCCCTTTTACAAATCAAAATTTCTTGTCAGATAACAATATCTCCGGTTATGGATATTTAGCTTTTACAACATGAATCAATGAGTGATAAAAGGCTGTTTATTGTCATCAGAAAGTTGCTGCTGTTATCGATGAACTGCCTCTAAGTTTGCAAGATAAGTACCTTTTCTGCATCAGGTAACATCTTTCAATCTTGCTCCCTCCAACAACCCGAACTTTGTTATTTGAGTTTGTCTGCTAGTTTTACCAATGCAGTTTCGAGTTTGCTTATTATTATTATTATTATTATTTATGAACTTGCTTGGAATCAACTGGCTAACACAGGTAAATCTTTGTGCAGTCCAGTTGACATGGATGATGAAATTTCATCTCAGGGTCTAACACAGGTAAATATTTGTATACAGTCTTGATTATCTTGAATATGGAAACTAACGGCTTTCTATTCTATCATTGTGGATCAGTTTGCCGAAAATTATGCAAAGAAAGGCCTCGTTCGTCTTAAAGAAATATTCTCACCTGGTTCACTTCAGGTGCCTAAAACGCATTCTGCTCTCAAGGAGCTTGAATCCATTCACAAGGTATGAGTTTGTTTTTCTCATGCGTGGGGTGTAAGCTTCGGTTGAGTTTTTCATTTGGATGAATCGTTTCTTAATTTATTGTTGTTTGCTCCATCTGAAGGTGTTGGAACTCTATGTTTGGTTGAGTTTTCGTTTGGACGAATCGTTTCTGGACCACGAGTTGGCTTCATCACAGAAGGCCATCTGCAGTATGTGAGTACCCTTTGCCATACTTAATCACTTGCTTTGCTTTCCATTGTTAACCTTGCTAGTAATGTTTTGGATTTGTAGGTTAATTGAGGAATTCCTCGAAAGGCTTGGTTTCCAAAACCCAACATCAAGAAAGTTAAATTCATTAATGGCAAAAAAGAGAAGACAATACCTCTGATTAAATGTAAACTACTATTACCATGTATTTATCCATTAACCCCATCACCCCGTTCGTTCCCACCCCATATACCTTTCTGTTTGTCAAACGGATTTGTTAAATTCGGACTCGAGATCTCAAAGTTTTTCCGATGGAAATTTCCTGTTTATTTTTCCTTAGTTAAATTACACTTGTAGTCGTCTAATTATGAGTAATTTTTTTATTGATCACTTATTTACGAAAGTTATTAAATTGTTATCTAACTAAATATTTAATTTTAATAATTTTATTTTTTTTGTGACTGTTCACCTAAAAAGCTAACAAACATATTTATCAACAAAATTTAATTGAAAATATATAAAAAATGAAAACGCTAAAAATCTAAAATAATAATTTCTTTTTCATATTTTTTAAAATTAACTTTTACACATTGAATAAATATTGAGATTATTTTTTTTGAAAAAATTAAAATTAAAATAAAATAATTTATAAATATTGAAAGTTAAAATTGCATGATAACAATTTTAAAAATTATCACATTTAATCGGGTGATAATTAAAAATAAATAAAATAATATGATAACTTTGAAATAATTAACAAAAAGAATTTGTTAATAATTGAATTAGTAGGAATAGCTTTTTTAACTCAAATCATTTCATTTACAAAATGTAAAATGGAGTTTCATGGTAATGAAATATTAACACAATCAAAGTATGATAGTTACATAACAATATCAAAACCTTTTAATTTTAGAATTCATCAAGTGCTTCTTGCAACCACTCTTACGAGAAGGTATTTTATTAGGTCGGAATTTGGGCTTCGGAGTTCAAATCCAAACTGTCTGTAACCTCTTTTGTAAAAAAGAACTTTGGTTTTAGGTTACCGTTCGAGAATCATGGACTGTGATGCGAGAATCATGGACCACGAGGCGAGACTAAACATAAGCAAGTTGGCGTTTGGTCGTCCGGTATCATCCCTCCTCCTCTGCTTGTATTAACAGCTTCTAGCATTCTCACAACCTCATCCATTGCAGGACGTTTCTCCGGATTCGCATCCCAACATTTTTTCATGATGTTCGCTAAAGAATTCGGGCAGCATCTCGGGATATCTGGTCGTAGATTCTGCCGATACACCATGTAAAATAGGTTTAATATCATTTAACCATATACATGTAAGCACATACAGAATAGGAAACAAGCAGAATGACTCCACATTATTAACAATGGTGAGAGCAACCGGATACCAAGATTAGGATACATGGATCTTCTATGCTTTACTGACGAAATAGAATAACAAGAAAACTAACCTGTCGAACAACAGCAGATGACACATCGGCAAAGCTAAGGTCCGGATAAGGCATATCGCAGCAATAAATTTCCCACAAGCAAATGCCAAAGCTGTAGACATCACATGTTCTGTTGTAGGGTTTACCTTCAAGAACCTACACCATTACAGTTTACAGTTTAGCTTTCTTGTTTTAACATGGAAAACAGGACCAAATGTCTAGAAAAAAATTACGTTCCCTCAAATCCTCATGCAAGGCCCGTTTGCATATCACAGAGAAAGGGAGGATTAATTCTTCATAAGCTAAGTTTGCAAATAAATGATTAAAGCTTTGAACTACTCATGCTTTATCAATACATTTAAGAAGGCATACCTCAGGGGCCATATAGCCGAGAGTACCGGTTTCACCTGTCATGTCTCGTGGATTCTGAGCTTCAACGCGTGCAACACCAAAATCTGCAATTTTAAGGTTTATATGACCATCTAGCAACATGTTCTCTGTTTTGACATCACGATGTACAATCTTTCTCGAGTGCAGGTAGCTGAGACTGCAATTTGGAATAAACATAATCGTCAGCACAAAAAAAAAAAAATTTACAGTCTCTCAAAACCAATGATAAGATGCAACCCCTTACCCTCTGGCAAGGTCCAGAGCAAGTTGGACCACAATCTTAAATGCGAGTTTCTTTCGCCTATTTCTTATCAAGTATTGTTTCAGTGTGCCACCAGGGAGATACTCGACAACAACACAGCATGCTCTAGAGGGAAGGGGATTGTGATTGTCAGCCGAAGGATTTTTCGAAGGAATCTTAAGGTTTGAAGTTCCCATTGAGGCCCCTATAAACTGTAACTCAAAATTAAGTAGAAAAAACATAGGTTACAACAGAATTTTTTCAAAAAAGATGAGGAACTTTAACATTTTAACCTTTACCAAGTTGAGAATAGCCTAATTATGCAAAGAGATTGCATAAAATTTTCAGTTAGAAGGCCAAGATTACATTAAGCTTTTCGGTGTTATGATGATTTTCAATAAATAAACATTTCAAGGCAGAAAAAAAAGTTTGGACCTTTGTAACATTAGGATGATCAAGCTTGTGCCAAACAGCAACCTCTTGCCGAAATGATGCTCGTAGAGCAGCAGTTTCAGCAGTTGTGGCGATACCATCCTCGCCCCAGTCCAGCAGCTTAACTACAATATCAATATATATGACAGCACACCGAGAGCTTGTAATCAATAAGATGTCAGGAGGCTATTAGTTCTACAAATAGTCAATATTATAAGAGAGCTGACTAAGACAATTTCCCCATATCCTCCTATAGAAACCCGAAAGCATAACTCCTTACTACACCAATCCTCGAGGTAACACTAGTCATGTCCTCTACTATATTGTTTTTAAGTTCAGCAAAGGCTAAAAGGCCAGTGAGTGAGAAACTATCAGCTCCTATAAAGTCAGTACTCTAAACCAAACCATGTTAGTATTACTAATCATGACAGCAAAGAGAACTCCACTAAAGATATAAACAGCTAAATTAAATGAAACAATATTTATATATAGCCATCTTTATTTCGATTGGCAGTTTAGCACACAGATATCTTATATAGCGGAACCGGCTTGCGCTCTACACAAAGGATAGAGATGGTCAGACCAAACAGGGACCCTCTATCACCATGCCTTAGGCCCTAATTCAGTTCTACATAATGCACGTTGCTTCAACATGCAGAATAAACTACAAAGGGTCTTACTAATCGATATTTTAACTCGAAAAACTATCAATACAAAGTTCAATCACAATTAACACACACACACACATATATAGATTAAGAAATAACAAAACATAATTTTTAAAGCTGCATCAAGCAAACAAGTTACAAAGCTTAAGAACTAATATAGATAATACAAGTATATATATTTATATAGAATCTGAAAATTTACCTGCAACATCTTGATTATCATAAGTGGCACGATAAACAGTCCCATAGGTGCCATGAGCTATAACATTCCTTAAATCCAACTTAGCCAAATCAATCTCCCATTCCTCAGCTAGCCTTTGTTTCTCAATGTTCCTAGACCAAACTCGGCTCAGGTGCTTCTCCAGCTGCATGTCCAGGCTTTTTAAATCAATTTGATCAGCTCTAAAGATCATGTCTTTGCCACTAATGCTTCCATTGCCCTTCATCTTTGAATTTCCACCTCCTTCTAGTCCATCTTGTCTCTTTGGTGCCTTGATACCATTATCTTCCTCACCAGTTTTCAAATCCATAGTTAAAAGAATATAACAAAATCACCAAATAAAAAAACACAATTAAAGACCCTTAAACTGCAAAACTGATAATAACAATGGAATTTAAACTAAGATTAAAAAATAAGTTGCAAGATTCTCCAATTCAGGACAAGAGGATAAATATCAATCAAATATACATATGATCGGATAAAAAAACCCTGTTTCACCAACCCCAAATCCTATTATAATCCTGTATTCAAAATTGAACTTATGACCCAAATTTTATGATTTGCATTTAAAAAAAAATAAGTAAACTGGATTTTTGTTTAGACCAGAATTTAGAGAAACCTGGTAGCTTTAACAAAAAAACAAAATCTTTAATGTCACCAACTAATTAAATAATTCTAAACGGAAAAGAACAAAAACCCCCAAAAAAAGAAAAACAGAAGAGAAAGTAAACCCTAAGAAAACGACCCAATCCCCACCATTACCCGAAATGAATGAACCAGAATTTAAATTATAAAAAAATTAAATGAAAATTTTAACTAAAACCCAAGAAAGAGAAACAGGCATGCAAAGTAGAGTAAGCAAAACAGAATAACAAAGTAGTTTTTATTATTAATTAAAAAAACCATTTAAAAGAAGTTTTCGAAAGAGAAATTCAGGACGAAAAGGTTGACTTAAAATTAAATTCTATAAGAACTTGAAGAAAAAGGGAACAGAAAAAAGAAAAGAGGTCGGTGGTGGTGTCGTTAATTGAATTGTTTCGATTATCAAAACAACAAAAAAAAAATTAAAGGTTAATGAAAAGATAAAGGAACCGAGAGAAATAGTTAAAAATTATCTCTTTTTTTGCGGCTGAAAAAAGGAATGGGTTTTTTTAAGGTAGAGATTAACGGAAAGGATAAATAAAACTAATAGAAGGAAAACAAAATTGAAGAATTTAATTGGATTTGGATAAGAATTACAGGGTAAATCGCATTATTATAAAAATATTATTATCCTTTAATCTTGTTACATGACACCTTAAGTGTATCACATGTTAAAAAAATGTTTTTTTAATATTAAATTATTTACTATTTATTTTTTATTTTTTTTCTCTCTTTTCCTCCTCTTCTTCTTATCACCTATTTTGATTTTTAGAGGAAAATCCTGCATTTTAAGGCATATGACAGTTATTTTTGTCTGATTTTGTAATTTATATATATACACACATGTACTTTTACAGGGTTGTGATTTTGGGCATTTTTAAGGTAAATGTTTACTTTTTTTACCTTTTAGTATGCTTTTTACTTCCTTATGGTCAGTGCTGCAATTTGAGCATCATCATGGGCAGATTAATAAAAAGGAAAAGAGAAGTTCTTGGGGTTTGATTGTTGAAAACAAAAAAAGTTTGAATTTTTTGATGTAGAAATCTCATGCTGGATGCAGACTAGTGAAAAACAAACAACAATTTTGAGAATCAGGTACTTATAAGCAGCTTTGAATCAAGACATTCAATATTTTGACACTGGAATTAGAACATCTAATGTTGTTTTTGCTATCAACACTAATATTGTTATGGTCAAAGATGGTAATAGTGATAAGGTATTCATAAAGTTTTTATCTTTTTTGGTCTCTATGAGGTAAATTTGAACACTTTTTTTAGCCTTATTTTTTGTTGCAGTTAGGCAATTTCATTCATTACATGACAACATTTGTATCTGGTTGTATGGTGGGTTTCATAGCAATATGACATTTAGCTTTGGCTACACTTGTTGTGGTTCCTCTTATTGCTATAATTGGAGCAATACATACCATAATATTAGCTAAGCTCTTTGCAAAAAATCCAACAAGCTTTATTATAAAGAGAAAACATTGTAGAATGGGTAAAAAAGAAAACTTTTTTTTCATTGTTTCAAAATCCGTGTAATTTTCTAAATGTAAGTTAAATTATAGACAATGATTCAAATTGGGTTGTTTTGGCTATTGTCAATGAATTAAAAGCCTACTCATCAAACATTGAAAGTAGCACAAAAGATTGGTTGTTTTGGCTAGGGTTTGCTGAAAAAGGGAAATCAAGTGAAAATGAAGAAGAGAAAGAAAATAGAGGAAAAAAAAAAAAAAAAGAAAGAAAACAGATAATGTTATATTAAAACATGAACATAAATCTTTTAAACATGTGGCACATTTAACGCATATTAGACGTGGTTACCTAAGTAACAACAGAAAGCAGTGGAGTGGCACCTTTGTAATAACGTGATAACGTTATTGGCATTTTTGTAAGTTTCAAAAGTTCAATAGCAAAAAAAAAAATCAATGTTGAATGACTTTTGGCGTAATTTACTCTTTATTTTATTTATTTTAAATAAAAACTTTTTTTAAATGAAACTTGAAAGAACAGTGCGGGGTTGTTTCGTTTTTTTTCTTAAATTACAACTAAGTCACTAAATTACTAGTGAGTTTATGTTTTGGTCATATAACTTTAAAAAGTTATAAAATGGTCACTAAACTATTTAAAATTTTCATTCAAGTCATTGGGTTAAGTTTTTTTTTTTAAATCTGCCTGTCGAGGTCCAAGCAACAATTCAACTACCGATACAGAGGATCAGTACCTATCAACGAGTAGAAAAACATACATTAAATCCAAGTCGATCTGACAGTCAGTGTCGAAGATCAAAGAAGAAAACTATTTAGATTTTGTTCAGTAGATACATGACGTTCAAGATTATTTCATAAAAAAAAAATTGAATTGTAGAAGAGAAGAGGAATGAGATGTTTCAATTGGTGCATATGGGTGAACTTGCATAACAGTGATTTTAAGAGCCTAACGACTTAAATGAAAACTTTTAAATAACTTAGTGACCATTTTATAATTTTTTAAAGTTATGTAACCAAAACGTAAAATTACTAATAATTTAGTGACATGGAGTGTAGTTTACATTTAATAAAAAAAAGCCATTCAAAAAAAACTAAAATAAAATGATATTTTATTGTCTAAATTTGCTTTAGTACATTTATTTTTCATACATTTAAAAATTAGTCCTTTTACTTTTAACTTTAGTCTAACAAGTCTTTTGATTTAAAAATTGAAACATAATTAATAACATTGTCAAATGACTTTTAGATTATGTGACATTTTTAAAATAAAAAAATTACTCACATGGTCAACATCACATGCATGGAAAGTCAAATAAGTAAATAAAAATATTAAATTTAAAATTGTAAAGTTTTTTATGCTAAAATTGGGGTTATAAAGTTCTTTACTATTGTTTCAAATAAATGGAGTGAAAGTCAATACTTTTTTATTCTTAAATGGCTTCCACACTGATTTAAATTGGTCATGTCAACATTTTTCTTAAAATATCATACAATCCAAGTAAATGAAAATCATCAAATGATGTTAGTAAAAGTACTTTATTATTAAATCAATAAAATAAAGTATTAAATTCTTAAAATTAAAAGTAAAAAAAAAAAATCAATTCTGCAAAATAGTATGGGGACTGAAAGCAAATTTATACCTTTGAGAAAAAGCGAGAACAAAAGGACTCTGTTTTTATTTCCTGGTTCATAAAATACTCTGTTATATTGCATATGTTCTGTTTCCTTATTGTTTTCTGCCCTTTAATATTAGTGAACCATGTTGTTTCTCATGTTTTGTTCTTTTTCTATGTTGTTCTTTTTTCTCTTAATGATCGAATTCAACCATAATTAATAGATTTTTTATTTTTTATTTTTTTGTGAAGAATTTTTAAAATTTTTAACAGTTAATTCGATGAATTTTTGAACTAAGTGAAATCTCTAATATATATATATCATTATTTATTTCAATTAATTAACTGCTTTTGAACTTAATGAATTGATAATTGACACAAAACCTGTAACTTACCCCTAATCGGATGTATTTCGGTGATCGATGGATTAATCAAAGTAATTTAGTTTGATCAATTAATTCGTTTTAATTGAATTACGCACGCTCCTGATCAGCGACAAAGTCTAAGAATTTTTTGGGAGGTGAAATTTATATTTATGAGAGCTAAAATGTAATTTTTACCATTTTAATAATTTATATTTTCATAATTTTTTTAAAGATTAAATAAAAAAATTATCATTTTGTATACTATATACTAATTTAAAATTTTATAAAATTTAAAGAGCAAAAATTAACAATTTTTATTTTACGAATCAAGATCTTGTCAACCCCTTAACGTCTGTCTCTTCCTCCAATTCTTATTACGTGCTTTATTATATTATTAATTATTTATACTTATGACATTCTAAATGAGACATGTGTTATTCTTTAAACTTTACCAGTAAAATTTAAAAGTTCTATTAATCATATATCAAAATTTTTTATTTATAATAAAATACATATTAATAATTCAAGTATAACATTAAGCAATTAAAAAAATAGAAGTATCATATTTAATATTTTATAAAAAAATATAAACATCAAATCTCACATTATCTCAAACTTAAAATAAAAATGAAATAATGGCATATATGAAGTGAAAGAATCCAATGGCATTTATACAAATTTATGACACTTACTAAATATTGGAACATAATGTTTGTCATTTATGGAATAAAAAATCTGCCTTGTTCCTTCACGGTTCTACCGAGGACAACCTTACTTTACACGATTTTATTCTCACCTTTTTTTCTTTTAACTTTATTACAAAAAATAAAATGTTACGGTTGAATAAACTAAATATAGTCACAAAATTTAATATTGACTAATTTAATTTAATCTCAAAACCAAGAAGCTGAAGTGTATAAGAAGAGTTCTCTTTAAATAGTATAAAATAATATATAAATACATGTATATCAAAATCATAAGTGTTACGTAAGTTGGCATACATTATTCTTAATTGGAAATGTTGAGCATCCAATGGTGAATGGTAGACAAATGCATCATAATCACATATTATATCAACAAAGGCTAATTCCTTTGTAAGCTGTTTTTACATCATCAATATAAAAATTACGATTAAAATAAATTTTAATTTTAATTCAAAATGGTTTTAAACTCGGGTCACTTTGATTTTATAAATAAAAAAGTTTTATTTAAACAATCTCATTATAGATTCCGATCATGTCTGCTCTTTTTAACGCAATATTTAAAATTATTCATAATCCCTCCTCAACATATAAATAAGAAGATAATGCACTTCAAGATTTAGTACACTTAAACTCACGTTACCCAAACTAAACTATCACATAAATTACATATTGATTTTTATAAGAAATTATAATTCGATTTTCACCCTAACCCTCTTTTTTCTCTTTTAAACTTATTGCTCTTTGCAAATTTGATAGAATTTCTAGCTTACAAGTTTCAATCATGTAGTTTCCATGTTGGGGATATGCGCCAACTACTTAATCGCGATGATAACATTATCGAACCATATTAGTTTAAAATTTTAACTTTTTACGGATGAATTTATCTTGTATATGGGATAATATTAAAATTTATAAAAATATTAAATTACTATATGATAAAATTATATTTTAACTTTCAAAAAATATAAAATTTTGATTAATCATTTCAAAAATTAAAATGATAAATTTACATTTCAGCTCTTGTAAAAATTTACTATTTTTCACCTCTAATTATGTATACAAAATTTTGAATCGATTTAATATATTTATCATACCGGTTTAAATTATTGTATAAATTAATATTTATTGAATAGTTAATTTTTTTTATAAAATAAATATTTAGACTTTTTTAATTTATGTAAAATTAACATGCAATATCTATATTAATGAAATATATAACAACAACTAAGATGAAACAATATGGTGGAGCATGGCCCAGCTGAACATTGGGCCCTTCTTGCTTGAAATTGGGTCAATAGCATTGATCGAGTTGGCTGACTTAAATTTTTAGAAGGATCTAAGGAATTATTAAATCCCAAATAATTTTGTACATGCATGAAATATAGGTCACACTAACTAATCTTTATTGAAGAATGTGTCAATTAATATACAGGTTTTAAAGGGTAAGTTTTCTAGGTTTTTCTTTAAAAATTCTTTATGTTTTATTTTTATAAATATTTTTTTTGTATTTTGATCAGCAAATTTGTTGTTCTAATTTTATTCGATTAGAATTTTCAATTAAAATTCATTATTTATTGTATATTTAATTTTAAAAATATTTAAAAACATAAAATATAAATAAATGATATGTATTAATTCTGTTTTTGGAATTTCCAGGAATCCCAGTGATGATTAGCATTTGATGGACTGGGTTGGTGCTTGGTGGGTCTAGGGGGACCATAAAACAAGATTCATTGGTTGTTTTATCATTTTATGGGCATTTTACTTTGGGCCACTTTATTTACTTTGGGCATTTGTAGGGTTTTTATGAAGATTTCTTCTTTCTTTTTAATCATATTCAGTATACGATGAAACATTAATACTTAATATTGTTGATGGTTGGTTTGGAATTGGTGGTTGAGGGTGGTTCACATTCTGTTGCTGAGAGTTACAATTGATGTTATGATTTCAAGAGAAACAAAAAATTAGTTATTGAGAAGAGAAACTAATATCTGATATTTTCATCTGTCTTTATATGAGGGAAAAATATATCGTTAGTTTTTTAGGGAAGGATAACCCACTTAACAGGGGAGATGATCCTATACGACAGGATTGGGCATGATTAGATTGAGTTAATCCGTTTGGTAGTAAATTTCTATGTGGGTGATAAGAGTGACGGGCACATTTAATATGACTTTAAATGACTTGATTGGTTTATTAAGTGTGAACGTTAAAAGTAATAGATATAACGTTTCTATTTAATACAATTCAAATAGTTGTTGGATTGAATCCTCTCTTTCATACATGCATTTTCTGTCGAGATCATCTTTGGGAAAGGTTATGTATAGCAAATATTATATAAATTTTGATATGATTTGTATTATTTATATACATAAACTTAAAAAGAATTTTAAGGTATTAGAATAAATTAGATTTTAGATCATTCAATACTTAAATAAATTTGGGTCATATTTTAATCAAATTATTTCAATTTCGAATTATATAAAAAAAATTTAAAATCATTTTATTTTTGAAATTAAATTGTAGTAAAAGACAATGATGAGTAGAAAAACAAAATCATTTCCAATGACTAGGGGGAAATAAAATGTAGGGATTTTGTCTGAGTAGTGGGATGCATAGTGGCTTCAACAAAGAGATTAAACCCTAAAAAAGCAGAATTTGATATCTGAAAATGGTTTCCCAACTTACAAATTTCACTCCTTTCCATGTCAGGAAAGTAATGAATTTGCTGAAGCAAAGTATCATGGGCCATGTCCACCACCTATGAACAACCCATTGTCATTTTCTCTCTTTCATCATCCCACCCTATGTGGGAATTCTCTTTCCTTCAAAATACGGTTCAAATTTTAACTTGATTATATAATTTTTAAAACGTTTTAGGTTCTAGTTCAGCTGCTAAATGTTTCTTTGGATCATGTGAAAAAATTTTAAAATATGTTTATCAAATTTTAAATATGTGTATAATTATTGAATTGATTGTTTTGATTCATTATGTTAAAAAATAAGATTGTGTGAATAAATTATTTTGCTTTAATTCTTGTTATTGATTATACCCTTAAACTATTAAATCGGGAAAAAATATACGCTTAAACACTCTTGAATCTATATTTTATTAAATATTGTAATATTAATCAATCTAATTTTAAATATGATTTAAGACCCAAATTAATGATAAAATTAACAGAAAGACTTAATTAATAAAATATTAATATTTTAAAAATTTAATTAGAATATTTTAAAATTTATAAACCCTAATTAAAATTTACATTGTTATTGTCTAAAATAACTGAAAAGGGAAAAAAAAAGACAAATAATGGTTTACTTTTGATGAGCTTTTCAGAATCCTCAAATGGGGGTGAAACTACAAGCAATAGATACAAGCCTAGCTGGCTTTTTCACTACAAGACGATAACACAATCTGGAATTATTATCTTTATGTCGGCGTGGGTGCCCCCATTCCCATTTTCATCCTCTCTTTTCCCCTTTCTCCACCTTTGTCTTCTTTCTTCGGATTTTGTTGGAAAAGTTGTAATTATGCTCAAGAAAATATAAAGGTTTGATTTAAAAAAAAATATTAAGTCTTAATATAGAATTATTATTAATATGATAATAATTATTATGTTTAAAGAATAATTTAAACAAAAAAAATTCAAACTGAAAACATTTGCCAGGCTCTTACCTTATTAAACTAAAAGCTTAGATTGGTGTGAACCCTAAAGTCTCCCCCATTCCATCTACTCTCATCCATCATTTACTTTTTTGCACACCTAATAATATTTAGAGTGAGACAAAATGCTTCTTTTTTTTCTTAATTTTCTTTTGCCGACGAGACCCCATAGATTTGACAAATCGTGGATGTGTGTTCTTTTCTAATACGAAACATATATGAAATAGGTAGATGTGAGAGGAGACTAAGGTAAGAAAAAGATTGAAGTGTCGGTGGTTTAAGGTCTTCCGGTGCCTTCAAAGCATGGCAGCTTGCCTTTGGTAGTGAGTAAGCATCAATAGTACTTGAAAATGGATGAGAAATATGACACTGTAACTCCCAACTATTCTTTAAGTAAACTTTTATTTGTTTTTCTCTGTTTCGAGTTGCGTACTTTTAACAAGTTCAATATTATTTTTTATGTTGAAAATTTTAATATAATTTATTAATCATAATTAACTAAAATAATCTATCCTTCGAATACGAGGCTTCAAAATTTTCAATAACCTTATCGTATCATTAACCCATAAATTTGATACTTCGAAGTAGCCCTATCATCTATTTTTGGTGATGAGCCAATGGCAATGCTTTCATTGACATGTAACATTAGATACGTGTGTGTATATATATATATGAATGTAGCTTGGATTAGATCAATTTTGATTAACAAAATTTAGTTTAAAAAAAACCATAAATGAATTATCAAAATTCCAATTGTTAGACTTATATGGCATGATATTGTTGTTTTGTGTATACATACCTTTCTTTTACGTTATATATATTATTAAATATGTCAAAATTCTTATGAATATGATATACGTATTATGATTTATTTAGAAAAATGATTAGAGTGTTTGATCGATTTTTAAATGACAAGAGTTTAAATTTTGTCTATCTCATCATTTTTATTGATATTATATTGATAAGAAAATTTATGATGTGTATTAAATGTTCATATTGTCATGGATGTTAGAACCACGCTAGTTGGTTGAATAGGTATTATAAAACTAGAGGAGTGAACCTGTGCAAAGTTGATTGAATCAGTTACGAATTGTTTGAGCCTAATTTAAACTAGTTTAAATATTTAATTTGTTTGTTATAATTTATAAAATAAATGTTCATGTTTAGTTTAAATATATTTTAGTACCAAAAAAAGTAACAGTGTTAATTTTTTTTAATGTTTAATTTGGACTTTAGCATTTATTTGATAAAAGTTAATTGCTAATATTATTAGGTTTGGTTTTTTCATAATTTTGTTAATAGAAAAAATTTAGTATTAATTGTGATTTTTTTTTTCATTTTGTGTTTAATTTATCAAATATAATATGATAGAAGTGATTTAGTTTAGGTTAAAGTTAATTGCTAATATTGTAAGCTAATATGAATTTTTATCAAATCAACTCTAAATCCGAATTAAACACTAAAAACTTGACACAATTACCCTTGTATACCATAATGTATAATTTTTGTCAAATTTAAATGCTATATTAGATAAAAAAATAACATAAATACCCTATTAAAGAAAAAAAAAGAATGTCATACTCAAATATCAAATTATGTATTAAACTCTTTATTTTATAACAATTAAACTAAAACCTTAATTTATTAAATCTATTAAATCAAAAATCGATAAATTAACCTATTGAAGTGATTTTATTTTTTTTATCATATTGATTTTCATATGGTGCCCAAAGTGAGATCCATAATCATCACTTGATTCACATGTAGTTTCGTAGTCAAAGGTCCAGCTTTTAGTCCCCAGTCATGTGGGGGACACTAAGGTATTGATTTTTAGACTTTGTACTGTTCCAAAAATTTAATTGCATACCTAAAAGAAATTAAAAAATAACATATTGGTTATTACTTATTACCTAATTTTGGTTTTCAATTTATACACAAAACCCAAATTATTGTACCAAAAAAATTCAAAATTTTAACCCAAAAATCATGATTAAGGTCCTTAAATTCACTTTCCCTTATGTAATCATGTTTAATTGGCCATTGTTGGTCAGCATCTTCCCTCATCTAATACTTTATTTTTATTTCCTTTTATGAAAAATTGATTATGATATATTACCTTTACTTTTGTACATTACACTTTCAATAGTTGTTACTTTGCCTTCCTACCTTTAAATTAAATTAAAAAAAAAAAGAGTAAATGAAGCACGTGAATAATACAAAGTTTGTCAACCATACTATTTTAATATTTTCAACTAATAGGCCAAAGTTTGGCCAAAATTAATGGACGAACTACCACTTTGTTAGGAGTAGTTTTATCTCTAGCTTAAATGTGTCCATAAATGACTTAACTATTACCATAAGAATTGCACCAATGAAGTTTAGTGTTGATAAATGGGTTATCTCTAAATTTATTCTAATTTAAGTTTTATAGTGTATGTATTTTATCTAAATTTGCTTTAATTTAAATTTAAATATATTTCGATTATCAATTTAATTGTATATTGTAATGATTATTTTAGTTGTAGTTATTTAGATGTATATTAATTATAATTGTGATTGTATTTGTAGAAGTGTTAATAGGTTGGTTGGCCAAGCTGTTTTAAGCGAGCTTGATTCATATTTTTCAACCCTGATTTATTTTATTGTTTAGCCACAATAAAAAAATATATAAAAAATGGTATTAACATTCATGTATTTTTATAATTAAACTTAAATAATAAAATCGAATATTTTAGTAGACTTGGGTTAACTGAGCTCGAATCTGTAAATTTTTTAAGAATTAACCTTGACTTAATTTGATCTATTAGCATCTCTAATTTTGTGAGTGGGTAACGTGAATAAAAAAATCGACAAACTTCTTTGACTTAATAATTAAGAATAGTTTACTCTAATTTGAAGGGGAAGGATGAAATTTACCCTTATTTTATAAATTTAGTTATAAAAACAATGAAGCGATTTTTATTTATTTATTTTAAAGAAAAAGTTGAATATCTAAAAAGGAGAATGGATTTCTTATAATATGACAGAAGTTTCTACATTTCTATAGGCCCACCATTGAAAAGTAGCAAGCTACCTTAATAAAGGAAACCAACATAATCCAAAATCCAAAACGCAATTAATGCCTCGTTTCTTTTAAGAAAACGACAATTATTTCATTATATATTGTTAATTATAATATATCTACTCATATTATTGTCGTTCCGTACCATTCTGTATTTGATTTACTTGCAATCCATATTATTGGAATGAAAATTTAGTGATGAGCATTTAATTGAATTAACCGGTATAATTAGATTTAACTAAATTGATTTTGATAGATCTAGGTTAAAATAATTTATTTAAATATATTTATTCCATCAATGGTAAGTTTGTGTAAGTAACCATTGAATCCACTAAATTAACTAATTTAATATAAATACATTATATAAACAAAACACCAAAAATTAAAATATATAATATTTTTTAAAAGGAAAATTTATTAATTTATTTCATAAATGGGATCGGATAATTCGGAGCGAAAGAATAACAAACACTCGTTGTAAGCGGTGAAAGATAAGTCTCATCAACACCACAAATGTTTCAGTCTCAGCCTCAATAAAATATTATAACATACTAACGGTTGACTTTGTCATAACTTAAGCACGATTTATCTGAAGTGGTAGCAAGCACTTAATTTATAAGAAAATCAATCCAGATGGTCCAAATCGATGGGTAAAAACTGGCCAAAGAACTGAGCATCCATCAAACTAGAGAGGATGGCAACAAAACCATCACTAAAATCACTTGCAAAAGCAACACTGCATGCATAAGCAAAACTAAAAAATATGCTATAAGAGAAGACAAAATTTCAAATACTAAAGACTTATTAGACAATGAAAAACAAACAAAAATATATATAAAACTTAAAACAACACGGGTCCAAACTGACTCGTGAACTGGGGTGTAGCAAGGGGTTGGCATGAGGCCCGACATACCTAAAATGGAAAATTTTTCATTTAGGCCATATAAAATTTAAAAAATTTAAATTATTAGAGTTAAAATTATACTTAGGCTCCACTAAAAATGATAAAATTTGTTTTAATCCTTTAAAATTTATAAAGATACATACTAGTAAAATAGTGAAATTGCATTTTACTATCTTAAAAATTACAATTTAAATTTGGCCCCTATAGAACTTTTTTGGCTTTACCACTGCTTGTGAAATCAATTATTATTTTGAAATACTCTCAAAACAGAAATAGATTAAAAAATTGACGAAAAGTCACCCACTTTTCAAGAGAAACTGTTGGTGGCTAGTGGAGTTTCAATGACAACAAATACCAACTTCACCGACCACCATCATCTATCAATCACAACTTGTGAAGACAATAAAGAGACTCACAAAATAGATATGCAAAATGAAAACAGTGAATGACATAGAGTGAATGAAAAGAAGAAATAATGAGAGAGTTAGTGAGAAAAAGAAAAAGACGAGCGATACATAATTCAGAGGTTAACACGCCGCTGAACAAAACAAAAGAGAAGAAGTAAATGAGAAAAAAATTTCAAATATATAATAATTTTATATAAAATGAATTATAAAAGAAAACATATTAGACTATGATTTTTCAATTAATCCATTATTTAAACCAATTCGATATTATTATCATGGAAAATCAATTAGCTGAACGTTTCAAAAATGAAATAATAGTTTGCATGAATTACATATATATAAAAAATGGATAGTTCTAAAATGATGAAAAGTTTTTTATTAATTTGTTATTTAATTTATCAATAATATTGAGTAATTTTTATAATCATTGGTTGTCTTTATTTAACCAATATAATTTAAGTGTTTTCTATTGAAATGCTAAGAAGCACAAAGTCAACTTGCTTAGCTAATAAAGTTGTAATAGCAATAATGAATCCTTGAACCCAATTACATTTATAAAAAATTAATATCCAAAAATGCATTTCCTTGGAATCGAATTTTAGAAATTTGATCTCTTTTTTGTCTGCAAGATATGACCTAAAGATAATGAACCTTCTGTTTTGTAAATTATATTGCTTATTTTGTGGTGTCTTTTTTAATAAATATAAAATTCAAATATTTTTAATATTGTATTTAAATATTATTTAATCGTATAAAATTTTAAAATCTGTTTATTCACTTATTTCAATATGTTTTTTAATTATTTATTTATAGTACAATTACGAAAGAATATCAGGAAAAATTATAATAATAAAAACATGGCCTAAACTAAACTAAACTAATCTAAACAAAACAATCTAATTTAGATGTAGAAATACGTATCCACCACTCAAGTGCTTAATTCTTCTAATTAATTGGTTAAGTAATTAACTTAAAAAAGCATATGACTTCCTTAAGCAAGTTAGGTTTATTATTGAGGGTGTGATTTGTGTGAAAGCTTACCAACTGTTTCAAAAAATAGTTGTGTGATTGGATGTGCATTTAAGCCTAATCACAATTATTTGTTTTTTGAATAAAAAAAAGCAGAACGAAATAATTATTATGAAAAAAGAAAAAAAAATGAAACGAATTCAGAATATTTACTTTGATTGATTTCTATTTTTACCATAAGAAAAAAATATGAGTAGTTAAAAGAAAAAACTGTGAATATTATGAATAGTAAATTTCAGATTTATTTTGATTATACCTTATTAATTGTGAATATTAATCGTTAAGAATAATTTAATTTAAGGTAGTGTATAGCCTTCTTTTATTTATAAAATATATATAATTTTTGGTTATTAATCGTTATGCTTTGTATTTGGTTATAAAATTTTTTTAACATTAATCTTATTATATGTTCTTATTATATTTACTCATTTTGATATAATGTTTAGAATTATCCATAGCTCATCTTCAACTCTGAGAATGCACTTCAGTGCACTAAAACTGTCGATACCAATCGAGTTAAGACTCAATCTTATTATGAGAGGTGATAACTATTACAAAATAATTTTTGTTCAGATTTATTTTAATTTAAATTAGAATATCTATTAATTTTCTTTTCTTCAACATTTTTTCTTAAAAAATATCAATGAAATCATATAATTATTTTAAAATTTAATATTAGGTAAATTTAGAATCAAATCTTAACATTTATTATTTTTATTCACAAACCACAAATTAAAAAAAACTATATATATTCAACTTATATTATTTGAAAATAATATTTTGTTAGAATAAATAATATAGAATTTGTAGAAATTCAGAGTTCTTCAGCAAAGCACAAGACACAACAAAAACATCATTAATGGGGAAATCCAAAACCCAAGAAAACAAGAATGATTGTGATCTTAAGCAAGGGTATAGTCATGGTTAATATTTACTCAAGGTGTTTATACTCTTAATAAATTCACAATTTAGCTCTCTACTTTTATTTTTATAATTAATCCATTTATTTTATATATTTTGAAATTAAACTTTAATTCTCAATAATTTTTTTATTAAATTCGTTGGTATTATAGTTTGAAATAAAAAATACTTATTTTTTATAATTATATAATTAAAAATAACGTTATTATGAACTTAAATTTAATAAAAAACAATATTAATAATTATATTTACATTTTTAAATATGAAAAAAATAAATATTAAGGCTTCATTTGCTTTCTGAAAATAATTTCTATTTTTTATTTTAAGGAAATGATGTTTATTTTCTATTTACTGAAAATGAGAAAACACATTTGATAAATAGAAATAAAAATTTATTTTTGATAAGGACAATATCAAAATATGTTTGGTACATATTTTTAATTAAAAAAATGATAATAAAATTTTACTATTTTTTAATTTTCACATATTTTTATTTTTGTTTAAAAAAATCATTTTTAAAAATTGTAACAAAATATGTTTTCTTTTAATTTCCAAAAAAATGAAAATGGCCGTTGTTTCTTAAAATTAAACGGAGCCTAAATTTTTTAAAATATTTTTTTTCCAAATTTATAAATATACAGCAATTAGGGGCATATTTTAACCCCTCTAATTTTTATTTCCAATTAGGAAAAAAACTTGGAAAGGACATCCAAAGGCATCCAATTTGACCAAATACCATAAACTCTCCCAATTATTAAACGACGCATTTCAAAACTTTAATTTGAACAATCCAATGTCTTATTCAGTCTTCCCCTTAGATGCAAATTACTTACTTATTTACAGTGTGGCAAAAAAATCCAATCTTTATTCATAAATAACTTTCTTTGTTTACTTTGCTCTTTTCTTTTTACTTTCTCTTTCTCTCTCATTGTGTCTCTCTGTCAAATCTAAGAATATAATGCTAAGATACTCATTTGGAGAGAGAAAGAACCAAAAAAACAAAAATCACAGAAGAGTTTGTAAGAGATAACAGAGCAATGGGGTAACTTTGAACAAGATGCGGCTGAAGATTTACTATCACAGCTGCTGATCATCAAAATCCCATTTCCCGGTTTTTTTTTGTGTTTTTGGTATTTTTTTTTATCCAAACTTTTGTTAAAAACTTGTTCTTTTGCTGTTTTCTTAATTACCCATTTGCTTACAGTTCATCTTTTTGTTTTTTCTTTCTTGCAGTTTGCATAAATTTTATGTTTTTTTTTTGTTGAAAAAGATAGCTTATTTTTCCAGATTTTGTTCCTTTTTGCAAGTATTTGATGTTGGTTTTTGGGAAGAATACTTAAAATTATTTCCCAGTTTTGTTCGTATGGTTCATTTCTTCTTCCTTTTTTGAGACCACTCTTACATAAAAGTTCATGATCCTTTCCCAAATAGAACCAAAAAAAAAAAAACTGGGTCATGTGCTTCTTTGAATTGTAGATTTGTATGATGAAATTCCTTCTGTAATTGGACCACTGGGTCCAAACAACTTTTATGGCTTTCTTTTTTTTTATTGAATCACTTTCACTGCAAGTACAAATGCTGTATGCTAACTTTTGGGAATCTTTGTTTTGAATTCAGGGTATTTCTATTTGTTTAATTGATTCTTTACAAATTGAAGATCTGATGTAATCCTTTTTTTTCCCTTTTCAGTTGAGTGCTTGTTAGCTTTGAAACTTGGAATAGAATCTCACCGTTGCACATCATTGATCTTTGACTGAATAGGTAACTTAGGTTACATAGATTATCGGGGATTTCAATCATTCGATTGTGTGAATTTTGTTGCTCTAAATGCATTCAAAGTAGTTTGACTTGATTACCTCTGGTTGTGTATAGGTGCAAGTGATTCAGAATAAAGATCTATTAGAGTAGTGGAACAGAATTAGATTGTTATTCTGGCCTGGACCCATTACTTGAGTTTTTGTAAAGACCAGGCTTTTGCAAAGCCGAAACTCATCGTGTTATTGCTTGTTGGTGGAATTATGGCAACTTCAGTACATTCTGAGTCTAGGCGCTTGTATTCTTGGTGGTGGGATAGTCATATCCCCAAGAATTCTAAATGGCTTCAGGAAAATCTTACAGGTATGAGTTTTCTTTCAAAATACTTTGCCGCGATGGTCTATGATGATATATGTGTATATATATGTATATAGTTGATAAGCCACTTAGATCTCTATATGCTACACAGTTGCAATGATTTTCTGTTTCAACAGATATGGATTCTAAAGTTAAAGCGATGATCAAACTGATCGAAGAAGATGCGGATTCTTTTGCAAGACGAGCGGAAATGTATTATAAAAAACGGCCGGAGCTCATGAAATTAGTTGAGGAGTTCTATAGAGCTTACCGTGCTTTAGCAGAGAGGTATGATCATGCAACTGTTGAGCTTCGCCATGCCCATAAAACCATGTCGGAAGCCTTTCCCAACCAGTTTCCTTTCGTATTGGCTGATGAATCATCCTTGGGCTCTTCAGGCCCCGAGGTTGAGCCTGACACACCAGAAACCCCACATCCTTTTCGTGCATTCTTTGATTTGGATGACTTGCAAAAGGGCTCTGGGATAAACAAAAGGGGTTTAAAGCAGTTGAATCAGATGTTTGAATCGGGATTAGTGTCTCCAAATGCCAACATTACTGTGAAGAAGGGGAATGGTGGTGAAGCCGAGGAAAATGAGCAGAGTGGGTTATCTCAGTTATCGATTGAGAATGAAAATTTGAAGAATCAAGTTCTTTCCGAAGCTGAGCGTGCAGGTAAAGCTGAAAGTGAAGCAGATTTCTTGAAGAAAACTCTTGCCGAGATTCAAGCCGAAAAGGAAGATGTCCTTCTTCATTACCACCAGAGTTTAAAGAAGTCATCTAGCCTCGAGAGAGAACTTAACGAAGCACAAATGTATGCCGGGAATCTTGACGAACGAGCCAGCAAAGCTGAAATCGAGATCAAAGTTTTCAAAGAAGCATTAAGTAAACTTGAAGCCGAACGAGATGCTGGTCTTCATCAATACAATCAGTGCTTGGAAAGAATATCCAGCTTGGAGAATACCATTTCCCAATCCCAAGAGGAAGCAAAAGGGCTTAACGAGAGGGCTTTCAAAGCAGATATTGAAGTTCGGAATCTTAAGATAGAGCTTTCTAGGTTAGAAGCTGAAAAGGAAGCTGGTCTTGTTCGATACAAGCAGTGTCTTGATATGATATCATCATTAGAAAATAAAATCTCACTTGCTGAAGAAAACGCGAAAATGCTCAACATGCAAATCGAAAGAGCTGAAAGTGAAGTTAAAGCGCTCAAAGATGCTATTGCTAAGCTGAAAGAAGAGAAAGATACTATGGCTCGGCTGTATGAGCAGTGCTTGGTAACGATTGCCGAGTTGGAGAGTGAAATTTCTCGTGCCCAGGAGGATGCAAAACGATTAAACAATGAGATTGTAGTCAGCGGTGAAAAATTGAGAAGCGTGGAAGAACAACGTGCTCTGCTGGAGAAATCGAATCAATCTCTACTAGTAGAGGCCGATAATCTGGTGCAGAAAATAGCGATTAAGGATCGTGAACTTTCGGAGAAGCAAAACGAGTTGGAGAAACTTCAGACATCATTGCAAGACGAGCATTTACGATTTGTGCAAGTCGAGGCTACACTGCAAACTTTACAAATGTTGAATTCGCAATCTCAAGAGGAGCAGCGAGTTTTGACATCGGAGCTCTTGAATAAGCTTCAAAAGTTAAACGAGTTGGAAGCAAGCAACCAAAAATTGGAGGTAGAAATTGATCTAGTGCAGTGTGAAAACCGGAGCCTCAATGAATTAAACAGTTCTGCCACTGTTTCGATGAAGAATTTAGAAGATGAAATTCTCGGCTTGAAGGAACTGAAAGAAAAACTTGAAAGTGAGGTTGCAGTACAAATGGAACGAAGTAATATCCTCCAGCAAGAAGTTGACAAATTGAAGGATGAAATCGAGGTCTTGAGTAGCACATACCAGGCATTAATTCAACAGCTGCTGTCTGCAGGTTTAAATCCCGAATGTCTTGAACTGTCAGTGAAGGAATTACGGGAGGAGAACTCTAAACTGAAGGAAGAATTCAGCAAGCAAAGAGGGGAGACCGAAGTTCTTTACAAGAAACTGAGAAGCATGGATGATCTTCTGGAGAAGAATGCTGTTTTGAGAAGTTCAGTGTCGGAATTGAATGGGAAATTGGAAGGGTCGAGGGAGCTTGTTGGGGAATTACGGAAGTCCAGTGAGTTTCTTTGGGGAGAAAAATCTTCACTTGCCGCTGAGAAATCCGTTCTTCTTTCTCAGTTACAGAAGATGACTGAGAATATGCAGACGCTCTTTGAGAAAAACAGATCATTGGAAAGTTCCCTTTCTGGTGCTAATATCGAGCTTGAAGGCTTGAGATTAAAGTCAAAGACCTTAGAAGAATTCTGCCAGTATCTCAAAAACGAGAAATCCGTTCTTGCAGGTGAAAGAGACAGCCTGATCTTGAAGCTCGAGGATGTTGAAAAGAGGCTATGCATCCTTGAACTCCGATTTGATAAACTGGAGGAAAAATATTCTGACCTGGAGAAGGAGAAAGATTTGACACTCTCTCAGGTAGAGGAACTACGGGATTCCCTCGGTGCGGAACAACAAGAGCGTGCCTGTTATGTGCAGTCAAGTGAATCACGGTTAGTGGATCTCGAAAACCATGTCCATTTACTACAAGAAGAAAGTAGGTTCCGGAGAAAAGAGTTCGAAGAAGAAATTGATAAAGCTGTCAAGGCTCAGGTTGAGATCTTCATCTTCCAAAAGATCATAAAAGATCTTGAGGAAAAAAACTTGTCTTTGTTGATTGAATGTCAGAAACATGTCGAGGCGTCCAAATTGTCGGATAAACTAATTAGGGAGTTGGAGAGTGAAAATCTTGAGCAGCAGATAGAAGGTGAATTCCTATTGGATGAAATCGAGAAACTAAGATCCGGGATTTATTTAATTTTCCGAGCTCTTGAGTTTGGTCCTGTTAACAAACATCGGGATGTAGTTGAATCAGATCAAGTTCCTCTTTCATGCATTCTGGATAATGTTGAAGACATAAAGAGTTCACTATCGAGAAACCAGGAAGAGAAGCAACGACTGGTAGTTGAGAACTCGGTGCTGTTAACTTTAATCGGACAACTTAAATTCAAGGGCGGTGAACTTGAGTCTGAGAACCGAGCCCTTGAGTATAAGTTCGAGATTGTGGAAAAGCAGAATGCGATGCTGCAGAAAGACAAGCAGGAGCTTCAAGAGATGAACCAGCAGTTGATGTTGGAAGTGCGTGACGGAAAGATTGAGAAAGAAATATTAAACGCAGAATTGGAGAGTGAACGTGGAAAGTTGAAGAGCATGCATGGAGCTTGCTTGTTATTAGAGGAGGAAAATTCCAAGCAGCTCGAAGAAAACAGACTTTTGCTCGAGAAATTCTCGGACCTCAAAGAGGATATGTGTGTTCTTGAAGATGAGAACAGTGTTGCCCTACAAGAAGTGGTAGCCCTTAGTAGTCTCTCTCTCATTTTAGAGACCTTTGGTGCCGAAAAAGCCGTTGAAATCAAGAAATTGGAGAAGAAGTTGAACAAGAAAGAAGCTGAAATCTCGGAATTGAGTGAAACGGTTCAGAAGTTACACAATGAACTAGATGGTGTCAAAGATTTGAACGACCAATTAGATTTTCAAATTGTTATCAGTAATGATTTGCTAAAACAGAAGACCATCGAGCTTTCAGAAGCAGATGAAAAGCTTCAGGCCGCACATAACTTGAATGCGGAACTGTACCAGACTCTCGAGGAACTGAAGAGGGAATATGAGGAATCTAAACAGATTAGAGAAAACTTAGAGAGGCAGATTGTTGAACTATCGGAAGATAACAAAGAACAGAAAATGGAAATCAAACACCTTCATGAAGCAAATGACAATTTGGGTTCCAAAGTTGTTACATTACACAAGGAAATCGAAGAAAAAAAGATGTATGGACAAAACCTGAGTCTAGAGCTACAAGAAAAAAGCAATGAGTTCGAGCTGTGGGAAGCTGAGGCTGCATCATTTTACTTTGATTTCCAAGCTTCTGCCGTTTGTGAAGTTCTACTCGAAAATAAGGTGCACGAACTTACTGAAGTTTGTGAGACACTCGAAGAAGAAAGTGCTGTAAAGAGTGCACAAATAGGACAGATGAAGGAAAGGGTTGAGTTCTTGGAAAGTGAAATTGGAGGGTTGAAGGTCTCGACGTCTGCCTATGTTCCGGTCATAGCTTCATTGAAAGATAGTATAATATCCCTCGAGCAAATTGCCCTTCTTCAGCCAAAGCTTTGTGTTCCAAACGGGGACGAAGATAAGGTAAAATTAATTTCTACATTTAGGGAATATTACGGTTGAAACTATTTAGATATGCTTGCATTGTACTACATTTAAAGTTCTATTTATTTGTTTTCACCAGGATGTAGAAATGGTTGATGAACTTTATGTGATGAGCTCGGAGAAACTCGAAGAAGGACAAAGTGCGTTTTTGACAGCTGGGATTTCAGACTTGCAGGAGATGTGCACTAAGGTTAAAGCAGTCGAAAAGGCTGTGGTGCAAGAGATGAATAGGCTTGTGAAGCGGAAAAGTAACAAGAACAGCCACGATATTGATGCTTCATCTAAAGCCATCAAGCCCTCTAATTCAGAAATGAAGAAAGGTATGCAAGTTGGTGATGAGGTTGCTCGAAAACTCAAGTCGAAGAAGATGAAACCTGAAATTTCTGAATTGAGAAATGGAATATTGTTGAAAGATATTCCCCTGGATCATGTCTCTGATTCTTCATTATACAGGAGGAGCAAGAGTAAGAAAGAGACCAGCACAGCTGATGATCAAATGCTTGAACTATGGGAGTCTGCTGAGCATGAATGTGGTGTTGATTCAAAAACCAATGACATGCAGGTACGGGCTTTTGTACCGGGGGAGATCATTGCTTGTCATCAGTCCAGTGATCTAGAACCGGAAAACCAGAGTTCTTTGGGAGCATTGGTGGAGAAAGAGTTGAGCGTTGATAAGTTAGAGATATCTACCAGCATTAGAGAGCCAAAGAAACGAGCTAAAAACCGAAAGGTCTTAGACAGACTTGCTTCTGATGCTCATAAATTGATGGCTCTTCAAACCTCTGTCAAACAACTGAAAAAGAGAATGGAAATCAAGAAGAGGAAGAAGGCATTCGATTTAGAATACGGACAAGTCAAAGAACAATTGCAAGAGGTGGAGGATGCAATCAAGGAGTTGTGCAACGTCAATGGTGAATTGACCAAGGATGTCGAAGGGAGTTCATCTTTAGACGGAACAAACTCAATGGAATTGGAAGGACCTGGAAAGGGCAACTTGAAAAACGTACGTGAGCAGGCACAAAAAGGGTCTGAAAAGATCGGAAGGTTGCAGTTCGAGGTGCAGAGCATTGAGTACGTTATGCTGAAACTAGAAGATGAAAGGAAGAACAAAGGGAAAACCCGAACCGGTGTCCTCTTAAGGGACTTTATCTACAATGGTGGAAGACGGGGTGGAAGACGAAAGAAGGGTTGTTTTTGTGGGTGTGCAAGACCTTCTTCCAGTATAGACTGAGGCTAAGCATATACAGAAAAAAAAAGGCCCTGTTGTTGCTTGATAAGATTCAAAGCATGCCTAATTTTCAAGGAATTTATATGCTTAGAAACTGTTTTTAGAGCAAATTATCACTTCTAGAATTAGGCCCTGATGTAATCAGTTAACAAGCTGTATACAGCACTCTATCTAGTAATTTTGAATAAACAATGTCAAACTAGTAGAACTTGTTATATATCCAGTTCCATTTTAACCAGTATTTATTTATAACTACAATTCAGGGTATTTTCGAGTTTAAGTTGGGTTTTTTTTTAACACAGCAAGATTACAAGCTAATTCATATTTATTTGAAAAACATTCTAAGTATAAACATCTTAAAATGTAACCCTATATGACATTCATGTATTTGTCATTCATATTAAGAATATTTAAGGTAAAGATCATATTTATTTTTTACCACATATTGTGTACTCAAATATTAAGTTGCAAAAACATGTCCTTTGAACATCAAAACCATGGAGAAGTTCTCTACTGAAGTATTTCAACAAAATTAAAATGATCAGCAAAAACTCCTAGAAGCATAAAAAAAAAAAGACATTCATGGACTATTGTTTTTCGTTCAAGCTCCAACAACCTCTGCAGGAGCCTCAGCCATTGTCTCATCAGCAGGCCTCTCTAGTTTCACACCAACATCCTCTGAGTAGTCACCATGAACCTAAATGAATAAAGAAAACAACAAAATTAAGAAATTAACCAGACAAGCTCCATGGGATAATAATTTTATTGAAAAGTATGAGAATAGATGACAGAAACTTACCTCCATCAACTTCCCGAGATCAAACTTGGGAGCCTTCAAGATTTTGACCTTACGAATAAACACATTCTGCAAAGGATAGATGCTAGATGTTGCCTTCTCGATTTCTTTTCCAATCATCTCAGGGATGAACTTTTGAACCAGTTCCTTCAAATCACAAGATGTTGCCTGGGCAGTCATTATTTCCCTCATCTTTCGGCGTATCTGAAAAACATTAATTTCACTTGGTCATCATGGGATTGACAAATTCACAAAAAGCACACAAACACTGCAAACAGTCACAAGTACCGGGGTAGTTTACCTGTCTAATCTGGCTGGACTGAGCGTAACAAGTCCTTTTAACCTGGTTTGGGCGTCTCTTAGTGAATCCAATGCAGAACATTCTCAAAGTGTAATTGTCAGTTGTCTTCACGTCAACATGAGCTTCAATCAGGGTTTGCCATTTACGAACCAAAGACCTCAGTTTGTCAGTTGTAAAATTCATTCCCTGGAAATTTGAAAAAGGAAAACCGATCAAAATTTTTAAACTTCTATTGCTAAAAAAGCAGGGATAATATAGTAAATAAAGGAAGTTTATATTAATCATACCCAGAAGTTGGTCAAAACATTTTTTCCTTGAACCTCTTCAGCTCTCAAACGAATCTTTCTGTAAGCATGATCCTCATCACCACCTTGAAGATCAGCCAGGGAAACCTCAAACACACGGTGTTTGAGTCCTTCAGAAGCAATCTGTCAATGAAATAACCAAGTTCAAACCACATACATATAACTCAAACAGTAACTATAAGTTAAATATACAGAGCAGATCTAAGTTCATTGTGCTGTTTCTATCTGGAAACTTATATATCAAGAACACACATCCACAGCATATCATAAGTACAAGAAAGTCATAAAGGTGATTAATGGTCTAAATAACCGAAGCTGACCAAGAATGCCAATGTAAGACCAAAACAAGTAAACAAATAATAAATTACAAGTTTCTCAAATAAGTCCACTTCAATTGTTGCATCCTTCTCAAAGAAGCAACCATGAAGTGCAGAGTCAAAATGAATTTATAGTTTGATAACAGATACAAAATTTACTCACTCAATTGAGAACCTTACGCGTTCAGTAGCCAATTTTCTTAACACAAGATATTGGTATTTCAAAAGAAATGGTAAATCAGCACTTCAAATAACAAAAATAACATCATTTTCATGCAAAAACAACCAGCAATACAAGCCAGGGATTTAAACTGTGGTCGCGGCTACATTTTCGGTTTCGGCAATAGAGGTTTCGGACAGTGCCTATACCGGTATCGGACCGCTATTTAAATCCCTGATACAAGCAAGGCTCAGCTCAAAACTACAGTTCCCATTTTATAGTTCAAACCAGAAAATACCATGAAAAGACAATAGCATTAAACTTACATATTAACTTCCAATAAACGCTAAGAAAAGGTCAAAGCTTTGGCAATGGAATGTACAAAGAATATAAACGAAACCCAATTTCCTCGAAGGTTGAAAGAATACAATACAATGCAAATATTTTCGAAAAATAAAATAAATAATTTTATAAAAGAAAACAAACCTTGGTACCCTGAGTACGGGTGACGAGAGTTTTTCCCACATTTCTGGTAGTGAAAACTGAAGGAGCCTTGATATCGTACCAATCCTTCTTAGCAAAAGGATCCGCTCTAAACAAAAAAATATCAAACATTTAACGAACAGATCTGTTAGTAAAATACCCAAAGCGCGATTAAAGCTAAAAATTAGATCGATAAAGACCCAGAAAACAAAAAAAAACAGTACTCACGCCTTCTTCTTTCCTCCCTTCTTTCCCTTGGAAATCCTCTTGTTCTTCCTACATTACAAAAAGAAAGACCCAGAAATAGATCAGGTTTAATAAAAAGAAAGAAAGCCCATTTGAAGAACAAGAAAGATGAAGGAAAAGGAAATGAGTACCCGACGGCCATGCTTCGCAAACTTTGCTTTGCTACAAAGAACGGAGCAGTCGGCACCTAATTAGTTTTTAAAGTGTTGGAGTGGGGAGGGAATAGAAAACCCTAATTTTAGTTGCTTATATATGGATGCTTGGCTCTCTCAAGCTGTACTTATTTCCAACTGTTTGAGAATCCCGGTTTCGTTATCCGGCCCGGCCCAATTAGAATTCTATTAATATAAAGGTTAAATTCTGTTGTTAGTCCCTGTACTCTTTGTAAATTTAAAATTTAGTCCTGTACTTTTATTTCTAAGAATTTAATACCTCATATTGTTAACACCATCATATTTCTTTTTTAATCATTTTAAAAGTTCGAAAGAGATGAACATAAAGTAGAGTAAAATGTTTAGGCACATTGCATTGAAAAGCAAAAAATGAGAGTAAAGTTCCAGCTTTTGAGCAAACCATGAAGCTTTTTTGTATTCTAATTAAGAACATACTGACTTATATTTTAATATAAATAAATGTATATAAATACAATCTTTCAAATACATAAAATAAAAAACTTAATTGTAACAGGCTAATTTAGCACAGGCCCAATTTACAAATAAATAAAAAAATAAATTATTACAGACCCAAAATAAAAATCACAAATAACCCAAAATGAATAAAAACCTAATGGCCCAAACGGGCCACTATCTTAAGCTAGCAAGAAACCCTAGCTCACCCTAAGTTATCAGCGTCGTTGCCCTCTAAATTAATGGGCACGCCGCCAGAGGCCTAACGCTCATCTGCCGCCGTTCACCAAAATGGCAAGGGCATGTTTTTTGCCCCGTTGTTGACTCTCCAAAGATACCTGCAAAATAATAAAAAAAATGACAGAGATCGCGCGCAAGCAACGGACGCAAAACAATAATAGAAACAGCAACATAAAATACTTAACAATGTTGTAAATCGGCTATAAAAGCCACCACAATTAATGTAATATTCTAGACACGAAAAAAAAAAGAGTAATCGAAAACAAAATTCAAAAATCCAAAAGGTGATTTTTTTTATATTTTTTCATTCTTTATCTTTTATTTTCGAAAAAATATATATAAATATAATAAAAATGAAACCTATTTACTTATATCGCCGTTTTCTCCTTTCATTTGGAAGACCGACGGAATCTCGAGGTTTGTCGAATGGTCACGACAGAAGAAGACAGAATTGAAGGGTTACTTTGATTTTTTTTGAATTTTGGTGGGCTTTTTGGGCATTTTGGTCTTACATCGGGGTAGAGGGTAGTAAAACGATCAAAAATACCCCTTTTTTCTTTTGTCGGCCACCGTAGACGGCGAAGCCGTCATCGGCGACCGGTGACCGGCGACCATCACGAAGGCTTGCCGGACCATTAGCTGGTCTTAGTGTCTGTTGCAGAGAAAAAAAATGGGGTTTTGGATTTTTTTTATTTATGGGTTGAAATGATTTTTTTTTAATTTAACGTAAATAGCCATAGCGAAACGACGCTGTTTCGGAGGAATCCAGAAGGCCCAAAACGACGTTCTTTAGGGGCCAAACCCGAAATCTGACTTGATCCTTTAATAGGATCCGCATGTTTTTGAAAAATAGCTTATTTCTGCTTTTGGTGCTTCCACTTTTTAATGACATTTCAATGCAGTCCTATTTCTTTATTCTCTTTTTTAATTTTTACCATGTAATTTCATTTTTCTTTCATTTTGGTCCCTATGAAACGGTGGGTTTAAGGAGTTTGGGATAATTACATATTTAGTCTCTATTCTTTTATGCACGTTTCATTTTAATCCTTTATTCTGTTTTATTATTTTTTTATTTCATTCCCCTAATTTCATTCTGATTTCGATTTAATCCTTAGTCTATTTAATCTCAACCTTTCCACAAAATTTATTTTATTTATTTATTTATTTACTATTATTTCTTTATTCTTTTACACTAAAAAATAGATTATTCATACCCCTTTATTTGTGCATTTTCATTATTATAGTTATTATTTTATTTTTAAATTTTTTATTATTCTCGTTATTTTATTATTTCTTTTATTATTTTTCAGCATTTTCATGTCATGTTTATTTATCATTCTTTAATCATACATTTTTCATTTTATTTTAATTTAACTTGTTTATTTTATCATTATTATAATCAGATTATTATTGTTATTATAGTATTCATTTATTTACTTATTATTTATCATTCTACCCACATGACCATTTTGAATTATTTAATTGTCACTATATCACACATTAGGTTTAAGCATTTATCCATTTGTATATTATGCCCAAATAAATCAAATGCATGTCGTTCTAAGTGTTACGTTTGTTTTTTCGCACGATGCATAAAAAAGAAAATTTTCAAACCAAGGCAAATGTTCATTATTTTTGGAATTAGAAGAGTCGTGTTCCTAACTTACGGAATACGACTTTTTTCTAAAACCAAAATAGTCGAATATCCATTTCAAAAATATAAGAACGAGATGCAAGTAATGATCAAATGGCATTTATTCTTGATTTCGAGAATTTAAGGCATTTTGTCCTAACTTACGAGACATGATCCTTCTTTCTCAATTAACTTAAAATAAGCCTTTTTTTTTGCGAAAATTAATTTAGTAATACCACAATAAAAAAAAAGGATCGTGTTTTAAACTCCCTTAAAATTTTCAATTTTCGACACTAAGACATCAAGTAATCAACTATGTACGAATTTTGGACGTCGCGAGGGTGCTAATCCTTCCTCGTGCGTAACCGACTCCTGAACCCATTTCCTAAATTTTGTAGACTGAAAAAAATTGTTTTAATAAATCAAACATCTCATTAAAACGATCAAATTATGAGGTGACCCGATCACACCTCCTAAAAGTGATTGGTAACGACTCTCATTATCATTTTTTAAAATAAATTTCAATTTAAAAAAAAAGTTTCGACAGCTTGACGACTCCATTGAGGACCAAATAAGAGAGTCAAGCCGCGAGTTGGTTACTTTTAGTCTTTTTGTCAAAATTTGATGATTTGATATAAATTTACAATCCCTTCTTTGCATTTCATCCTTCATGTTTTGATATATCGAGTTGTATAGCGATCTAGTATATCTGTTTTTGTTGGTTCGAAAGTTTCTTTTTATGTGTTTTCCTCTTATTACATTGCATAATCGTTTAATTTTGCCCTTCTTAAGTGGGATTGAGAAGCTATTCCTTCGTGAGGTCTTCACCTCCGTATAAGATAGTGGATCACTTTCAGGATACATTCGTACCTATGTCTTTGTAAGATCTTCATCTCCGTATAGCCATAGGGAAATGTATTATCCTAAACCAAACTCAGTCTGTATAATTCTATAATGGGTGAGGATACCCTTACTTTAGAATTGAACCACATAAAATGAGTCCTAAAAGCCTACCCTAAATAGAACCATATCGAACCTCTAGTGGTCATCCGATTAGGTGTTCTATTTCTCATTTCTTACTTTGAATTCTAGATTTATATGAAATGTACTGACTTGTTTAATTTTGTTTTGGTTGTGATTGCATTGTATTTTCATTATAGAAAAAGTGTTAATTCACATTCAGTGCTAAACAGATAACTTGTCATGGAAAATGGATTTCTTAATAAAGTGTAAGACAATACGACCATCTGGATATGGTTTGAGAAGATACAACAAAAGAAGGGTGACAGCCTGATGGAGGGATTGTGGGATTTCACTCGCATCAATGTGACTCGGAATAATCTCCTAGAGTTGAAAGAGTTGTCGGACCAATGGGATGATGAAACCAAGCAGCTATTCTACTGTAACTATAGTGATCTGCATTATTTACTCGATTTCAAGGAGGATAAACACTTGTTTCGAGCTCTGGCTCAATATTGGAATCCCGCCTACAGCTGCTTCACTTTTAGAAATGTAGATTTGGTGCCTACGATAGAGGAGTAGACAACTTTGCTTTGTTCCTCGAGGATTCAAGCCGACAAAACTCATTCTAAAGCCCCCAACATCCTGACTTTCTTAAAGAAGTTAATGAGCATCACGGGGATAAGTGAGTAACGGGTCGCAGCCCAGATCAAAAAGAGAAGAAGATAGTAAATACATCTTTTGGAAAAGTTTACGAGATTTGATCTTGGCACATCCGGATATGAAGAAAAGGGTCAATATCTTCACTTTAAGCATTTATGGGTTGGTTATTTTCCCCAAAGTACTAGGGCATATAGATGATGTCTTTCAGATTTATTTAACTGACTTAATAAAATGGTCACGTCAGTCCCTGCAATTTTAGCCGAAACTTTCAGATCTTTGAGTGCATGCCGAAGAGCAGGTGAAAGAAGGTTTATCGAGTATGCGCAACTTTTGCTAGCCTGGTTGTTTCACAGTTAATTTTAGAAAGTAGAAAAAATCTCTTACCGAGTATTCTCTGAGAACTATTATCCGTTGAAAGAATTCGTGGCTACGCCAAAGCGAAACAACATTTCAGAGGAGACATGGATGACAATTCTCCTGAATCTCCAAGTTAAAGATGTTGAATGGAAGATCCCTTAAATGATCCTTGATGAGATTTTGTAATGATGTGGAGACTTCGACTGGGTTCCTCTACTAGGAATATGGAGAGCTATCGGATATGCTCCTCTACTTGTGTTGAGGCTGTATAGATTAAGGTAGTTCATATCGGCAATGTAAGGGTTGGCTCAGTGCGAATTTGCATAAAAGGGTGATAATTAAAAGAAGAAGGTTCGTGAAATATCTAACGCTTGAAACCAACCCACAGAATGAAAAGATTTGTCGCAAATTCCATGAAAATCCCCGAATATGATTGGTGGTGGGATAAAAGAGTCAATAAGAATGTCCTTGTTTCAAATCAAGAAAACACTCAACCAATAAAAAAACGCCTACAAGTGATCCCGTCCGAGTTGAAAATCATAAAGCAAGACTTCGAAAAGAGAAGTTCGAAACTGGAGAAAAAGATAAAACAATTGGAAGAGGAAAAGATGCGTCTAGGATTAGACGTCAACATCCAGAAGTTAGAGGCTGAGAAGATGAGAAAATGAAAAACTAAGACTGAGGAATTTATATGCTTAGAACCTGTTTTTACAGCAAATTGTCACTTCTAGAATTAGGCCTTGATGTAAACAATAATAAGCTGTATACAGCACTCTATCTAGTAATTTTGAGTAAACAATGTCAAACTAGTAGAACTTGTTATATATCCAGTTCCATTTTAACCTGTATTTATTTATAACTACAATTCAGTATTTCAAGTTTGAGTTGGATTTTTTTTAACACAGCAAGATTACAAGCTAATTCTTTTTTATTTGAAAAGCATATGAAGTATAAACTTCTTAAAATGTAGACCTATATGCCATTCATGTATTTGTCATTCATATTATGAGTATTTTAAGGTAAAGATCATATTTATTTTTTACCAAAGCGTAACATATTGTCTACTCAAATATTAAGTTGCAAAATCACATCCTTTTAAAATCAAAACCATGGAGAAATTCTCTACAAAAGTTTTTCAACAAAATTAAAATGATCAGCAAAAACTCCTAGAAGCATAAAAAAACAAGACATTCATGGACTATTGTTCTTCGTTCAAGCTCCAACAACCTCTGCAGGAGCCTCAGCCATTGTCTCATCAGCAGGCCTCTCTAGTTTCACACCAACATCCTCTGAGTAGTCACCATGAACCTAAATGAATAAAGAAAACAACAAAATTAAGAAATTAACCAGGCAAGCTCCATGGGATAATAATTTTATTGAAAAGTATGAGAATAGATGACAGAAACTTACCTCCATCAACTTCCCAAGATCAAACTTGGGAGCCTTCAAGATTTTGACCTTACGAATAAACACATTCTGCAAAGGATAGATGCTAGATGTTGCCTTCTCGATTTCTTTTCCAATCATCTCAGGGATGAACTTTTGAACCAGTTCCTTCAAATCACAAGATGTTGCCTGGGCAGTCATTATTTCCCTCATCTTTCGGCGTATCTGAAAAACATTAATTTCACTTGGTCATCATGGGATTGACAAATTCACAAAAAGCACACAAACACTGCAAACAGTCACAAGTACCGGGGTAGTTTACCTGTCTAATCTGGCTGGACTGAGCGTAACAAGTCCTTTTAACCTGGTTTGGGCGTCTCTTAGTGAATCCAATGCAGAACATTCTCAAAGTGTAATTGTCAGTTGTCTTCACGTCAACATGAGCTTCAATCAGGGTTTGCCATTTACGCACCAAAGACCTCAGTTTGTCAGTTGTAAAATTCATTCCCTGGAAATTTGAAAAAGGAAAACCGATCAAAATTTTTAAACTTCTATTGCTAAAAAAGCAGGGATAATATAGTAAATAAAGGAAGTTTATATTAATCATACCCAGAAGTTGGTCAAAACATTTTTTCCTTGAACATCTTCAGCTCTCAAACGAATCTTTCTGTAAGCATGATCCTCATCACCACCTTGAAGATCAGCCAGGGAAACCTCAAACACACGGTGTTTGAGTCCTTCAGAAGCAATCTGTCAATGAAATAACCAAGTTCAAACCACATACATATAACTCAAACAGTAACTATAAGTTAAATATACAGAGCAGATCTAAGTTCATTGTGCTGTTTCTATGCGGAAACTTATATATCAAGAACACACATCCACAGCATACCATAAGTACAAGAAAGTCATAAAGGTGATTAATGGTCTAAATAACCGAAGCTGACCAAGAATGCCAATGTAAGACCAAAACAAGTAAAAAAATAATAAATTACAAGTTTCTCAAATAAGTCCACTTCAATTGTTGCATCCTTCTCAAAGAAGCAACCATGAAGTGCAGAGTCAAAATGAATTTATAGTTTGATAACAGATACAAAATTTACTCACTCAATTGAGAACCTTAAGCGTTCAGTAGCCAATTTTCTTAACACAAGATATTGGTATTTCAAAAGAAATTGTAAATCAGCACTTCAAATAACAAAAATAACATCATTGTCATGCAAAAACAACCAGCAATACAAGCAAGGCTCAGCTCAAAACTGCAGTTCCCATTTTACAGAGCAAACCAGAAAAAACCATGAATAGACAATAGCATTAAACTTCCATATTAACTTCCAATAAACGCTAAGAAATGGTCCAAGCTTTGGCAATGGAATGTACAAAGAATCTAAACGAAACCCAATTTCCTCGAAGGTTGAAAGAATACAATAATAAATAAATAATTTTCTAAAAGAAAACAAACCTTGGTACCCTGAGTACGGGTGACGAGAGTTTTCCCCACATTTCTGGTAGTGAAAACTGAAGGAGCCTTGATATCGTACCAATCCTTCTTAGCAAAAGGATCCGCTCTAAACAAAATAAATAAATAAAAATCAAACATTTAACGAACAGATCTGTTGGTAAAATACCAAAAGCGCGATTAAAGCTAAAAATTAGATCGATAACAAACAGTACTCACGCCTTCTTCTTTCCTCCCTTCTTTCCCTTGGAAATCCTCTTGTTCTTCCTACATTACAAAAGGAAAGACCCAGAAACAGATCAGGTTTAATAAAAAGAAAGAAAGCCCATTTGAAGAACGAGAAAGATGAAGGAAAAGGAAATGAGTACCCGACGGCCATGCTTCACAAAACTTTGCTTTGCTACAAAGAACGGAGCAGTCGGCACCTACTTAGTTTTATAAGTGTAGGAGTGGGGAGGGAACCTAAAACCCTAATTTTAGTTGCTTATATATGGATGTCTCAAAGCTGTACTTATTTCCAACTGTTTGAGAATCCCGGTTTCGTTATCCGGCCCGGCCCAATTAGAATTCTATTAATATAAAGGTTAAATTCTGTTGTTAGTCCCTGTACTCTTTGTAAATTCAAAATTTAATCCTGTACTTTTATTTTAAAAAATTTAATACCTCATATTATTAACACCATCATATTTCTTTTTTAATCATTTCAAAAGTACAAAAGAGATGAACATAAAGTAGAGTAAAATGTTTAGGCACATTGCATTGAAAAGCAAAAAATGAGAGTAAAGTTCCAGCTTTTGAGCAAACAATGAAGCTTATGTGTATTCTAATTAAGAACATACTAACTTATATTTTAATATAAATAAATGTATATAAATACAATCTTTCAAATACATAAAATAAAAAACCTAGTCATCAGAAAATAAATCAAACAGAGAATTTCTATTGACACAATGTTACTACATCACTAGTCCCTGCAATTTTCGCAGGTCATTGTTCACAGTAAAACTTCTACATTAGTCATAGAAGTCAAACTTTTTTTTGGCTCCTGATTACTTTCCCTCAGTTGAATAGAGCGAATTCATTTTCGAGATTCCATTTGGTGTTATTTCATACTCTTACATCGTACCCGAAATGGGATCTGCAGTAGTTGGTGTTTGTCAATACCGTACTGGTGGAACCGCACTCACTGTCTATAAGCGAAACCGATGATCTATCGAGTTTGATGGACCAAGGGTACTGATACTGATACTGGTACTGGGAGTTCTTTTCGGCAGCTCCAACATGTGAAGACGACCGCTTCATTTTCATTGCCTTTGGGACATGATTCCGGCCTTCCGTCGACGATCTCCGCCGGCCACTAGGTTGTCTCTCGATTGAATCCGGTCTTGACTTGGGCGCACTTTGTGACCTCGCTTTGGCTCTTGATGATTCGGTGTTAGCCATGTAATTGGGGCAGAACGAGTACTCAAATGTCTCGGATTCTGCATAATGGGGACTGCTTTGTGCTACGGTGAAAAAATGGTCTTCGAAATGACCACTGCAAGCACCGGGGCTTATTTGATCAGCCAAATATGATGATGTTACCGGTGATGCCTGATGATTTGAGAACCTATGCTCCATTGAATAGCTGTTTCTACTCTGCAAACTTGCCTTTGAATCACCATGATCTATCTCCACAATCTTAATGTTTTCCTCCAATCCACTATCAATCTCCTACATTCTCAAATACCACAGTGCAAATTCGACAGGTCGGGTTAGTTTCGAGTTGCGTAAATTTGAGTGAAATTATTCTGTTGATAAAATATTTAGATCAATTATTGAGGGGTTAATTTTTTATGTGGATCATTTCGTCAAGTTTAGTGGATTAATATTGTTAACTATTTTAATTATATTAAATTATATCGAATTAGGATTTAGATGAATCAAAATTTTGAGATTGGAACAGAATTTACAGTTATAATAATATATTATGCGGAAAAAACGTGGATCATTGAAATGAATCGAAACTTACATGATATCCATGCCGGAGGCGCTGATCTGGTGTGGTGGACCTTCTATGGGGCGATTGTCTTCGGCTAGCAGGCCTGGAATCTTCAACCATCCGAATCCTCTGAGCTCGAGCTCGGGCTTGTGCGGTAACCAAAGCCTGCATGCATTTAAGAGTAACACTAGCTTGTCTTCTCACCAAGTGACCTCTTACCAGTGCCTGTAACTTCACTATCCCTTTCAACGCTTTCAAAGCTTTCCTTGCCTGTTCATCAATGGCACCCACTTCCGATCTCATAAAAAATGTCTCAAATAAATACATAATTCAGCCATCAAATCTAACAAATTATAACATACCAGGTACGACCGAAACACAGCTTGAATCATCTTAGCAGCCGCCTCTTCACCTGCATCAACTTTCTCATCATCAGCACTACCACTTACCCGGATCACATCGGTCACAACCGGCGGAGCCGGTGGTGGTGGAGGTGAAGGGGTAACCACTTGTTCTACAGAATTCAACTCCCTAACAGGCGTCGCTGAAGCCGAAGATCTCCGGAAACTCCATCGTCGTTTCTCTTTAGGAGTTGTCGGTGGCAGTGGGATCGAAACGGTCGTCGTTGGATTCTCAGGGACAACTGAAGAATTCTGATTATTACTTATGTTTCTACTTTTGTCTTTCTTACCAGTCAACAAGCTTTTCAACCATTTCGCTGTCTTCCCCATCGCTGTTTAAACCATTCTAGTATTCACAAAAATGAAGATTTTATAGATCTCGTAGGGCATATTATATATCTAATGAGCATTAGGTAAGGACCCTAAATGATAGCTAATTAAACATCTTCATCTACCTGTAATAAGATATCAATGGTGACATCCTCGATGTTTCTTTAAGAAAAATTTCGGGTTGGAGTTCATTAGATCGGGTTATTACAAAACAATGTTTTGGTTGATTTGGAAGGGAACATAGCAGAAACCCATGTGAAAATGGGACCAGGGAAGATGGAGAATCCGTATAAAATACTACTGATTTTTGAGTTGTATTAATTTGGGGAGTGGCATTACGAAGATGGAAATGCCCTGTCGGGGGTGATAGTGGGATCCACTTAGAGATTACTGAGTTATAGCTTTGGGATTGGTCGTTGGGATCTATGACCAAGCACATGCTCGTTCTTTCAAAGCTGATTGTGTGCAGTATTGTCTTGTCTTTTGCACCAAGTTTTCTTCTGTCAATAGACATGGTCCCCCATTGAAGGCTGCGATTTAGGTTGTAAAAATGGAAATTTTTGTTAATTTAGTAACTGATTATAAATTTAAAAAGGTGATTATGAATTTAAATCATATAATTAACAGAATTTTATGTCAACAATTTAATCATTAATGGATTTCAAATCATCTCACTTTCAACAAATTATGTTTTTTTAGGGGGGAGTATTTATTGCACCGAGTAGGATAATTTTCTTTCGATAATGAGTATGAAATAGTCATGGTACCTTCAATCTATTTTAAGGGTGAGGTTAAATTTTTTTTTGAAATTAAGTTGTGTATCTTTACAATAATAAAAATATATTTTTACCATTTTAATAGGTGATGTCTTTATACTTTTTTTAAATGATTAAATCAATTTTTTTTGACATTTTAGGACTAAATGTAATTTTATCATTATTGATTTAAAATTTTATAAATTATAAAAGAGTTTAAACGGAAAAAAAATTTATTTTAAGGGTCAGGGCCATACCAACCTCTTAGCTTCGCCATTGATCCGTTCCTAAAATTATTATTTTACTTTTATATATATAATTATAAAAAAAAAGTAAAAAAGTGAAATATGTTATATGAAATCTCATGTTTTTTATAATTAGTTTTTTTTAAAATGTGTTTAAAATTAAATTAAAACAACATGAGATGAGATGAGGATAGATATATTTAACTTTATGGAGAATAAGACAAATAATAGGGTACATTAATAGTGAATTTAACAATATCTATCTCACTTATTTTCTTGTCGGATCTATTAAATTTATTTAAGTTAGAGTAATTATAAAATAATCGATTTAATTAAGGGGTTTAGCAAAATTAGCTAATTTGCTTATGCATAAATGGATTGCTTTTAGATTTTTGTTTCTGATATTAATAACATGTTGAAAATTTAGTAATTTTGTTTAATTTGATAATGTGGTTTGGTAAACGACATAATTTCACCGCCTTTAAACACACACCAACAAAATTTCTAATCCCATGCAACACAAGAAGCCCAGTAATTCGAAAATCTACCCTTGTCCTCTACTCATCAAATGCTTTATTAGTGTATAACTGTATTATAATTGTATTTATTATTTAAAATATCATATATTTATATTAGATTTAACACATGAATAAATAATTATTTTGACTTATCATGTATTATTGACAGTAGAGCACTCACGTAATCTTATTCTATGTAGTAATGCAGATTTTTTTGGTACTTAATAATGCAAGGTTTGGCTGTCAATCACATGGTAGGTTTATATGATCCCTCATGAAGTTTTTTTTTATTATCTTAATTCCGAGTTAATGGTATCTAATCTTACAATGGGTTAAAAGCAAAACCTAAATCTTATTGGCGATCGTTTTATCACTTTGAGTATACATGGAAATATTAGGGTATCCTCAAATTATAAATTAAGAAGTAGGTTGAAATAACGAAGATGTTTGGTAAACAAAATTTTAAGTTTTTTTTAGTTGATTTGGGTATAAATGAATGATTGGGTAGTCAAATATTTTAATTATAGTGTTTGGTGAATGGAAGTTTGTAATAACTTGTTGAGCTAAAACCTCAAAAACAAAAAACGCAATGATGGGCGTCGTTTTTAACAGCAGATTGAGATTGAGATAAAAATTACTCCCTTTGCCATCTGTTCTCAAACCTAATAGGGGTGCTAAGAGATCAGTAGATGACAACATCGTGTTTCTTATATATTTATTTTTACTTGTTTCAATATGTATCTATTTCTTGAATATTTATGTACTCTTAATTTATTTTCAATTTACTTGTGTAAAATGATTTCTTATGTAACTTTATATTAATTGAAATATGTTACTTAACAAATTTATCACTAATTTACATATTAAGAACAAGACATAATTATCACTAAGAATATAGTTTACAAATATATTGATACACTATTAATATTTATCAATTTCCACAATGTTAATATTTGCAAATAAACAACTTAAGAAATTTGTTTATTTAAAATTTCAAAAATATTCACTAATTAATTTCATTAATGGATGTTTTAATTTCTTGGTAATAGTGTTTTATTTCAATAATTTCATCAAACAAAGACTAAGATATTATAAATAAATAAATAAATACTTAATAATAAAACGTATCATGCCCTTATTTATCATTTTATATATATCAACTTTCAACTAAGTTTTACCAAACACTTTTAAATAAACATTTAATAGAATTAATTAGTCAAATCAATTAATAGAATAAGTTAATTAAACCAGCTACTACAATCAACTATCAGTTAATTGTCAAACATGGCCAATAATAATTACCATATTTTATAAAAAGTTAAAATTTTTTATTATTTTACTATATTTTAAAGCGACATGTGTCGAAATACTTTCCATGCAGAAAAGATAAAAAAATATAAAAATGCATTTTAAAAAGGTAAAATAAAAAAAAATGATATTTATTTTTCAATCTCGTGGGGAAGGTGAGGGAGAAATAATTTGTTGAAATTAACAAAAAGGTCAAATCCTCACGAGAAGATCTAAAACATGGTAGCCAGCAAATGTATGTGATTGCTTATTATTCTCTCTCACACTAATAAAACCAATTACTTTCATCTACACGTGATTATGGTCGGGTCACAGGATTTGGACCGACTTTATGCATGGTGTCAATATATATAATTACTAGTATTTTTTTCTAATTAAAATATAAAGTTATTTTAAATTTAATATTAAATAATTTTAAAAAAAATGATAACACATAGAAAACATTGAGAGTGAAATTATAAAAAAAATTAAAAAATAAAATATTAATCTTTAAAATAATATTATACAATAGTTGTGAACATTTATATGAATTTTTAGAATTTTTAAAAATTAAAAAAAAATTATATATGCTATCTTATATTTAAATTAAACAATATATATTTTATGATAATTTTTAAATTTAATGAAATAATTAAAAATAAATTTTAAATTTAAATTAATTTATAATGATAAATTTTAAAAATAATAACAAATTTAAATATTAAGAAAAATAATATTTATCCTAATGATAATTAAATAATATTTATGTTTATATATTTTTTTAATTTATGATAACATAATTTATCTTTATGATTTACATAAAAATTTACTTAAAATAAAATTTATCTAACCATTTCAATAGGAGAGTGTACTGGTAGTATGGTGGGAGAGTGTCTCTGGGGAGAGAGGAGGAAGCACCGGGTGGAGGCTGAGATTGGTGTGGTGTTATCCGGTCAAGATTGAGAGCTGATTTCTTTGTAACTAGTGTAAGTGGTTGAGTTTGTGTTTGGTTTGAATGAAGCTCCAGATTAGGGTTTGTTGGGTTAACAAGGACATCAATCGAAGAATGAACTATGGCTCAATCAACAAGAAAAGAGATAGGATGAAACACCCCTTACCCGTATCTGACGCCGGAACAGGGTACGAGGTATTACCGGACTTAAGTACTTGTAATCATTTAAAACTAAGACATAAAATTTCATCAAATTTTAAACTTTTCAAACATATATAATTTGTCCCTTAAAAGGGCCTACGAGGCCCAAAACAATCATTGAAATTGGTTTGGAAATAAACCGAAATCTTTCAGACACTTAGTATTTTTTTTACCAAAGCACGGTCACACGCCCGTGTCTAGACCCCGTGTAAAAATTAGCTAGCTACTGACTTGCTCACACGGCTAAACCACACACCCGTGTGGTGGCCGTGTTCTTCACACGGCTGAGACACACGGCCGTGTCTCAAGCCTATGTGTATCATATGCTATTTTCCAAGCCCTTTTTGTGTTCTTAACTTAGCCACACCAAGATATTTATCTATGCATACATAAAATAGGTTTACATAACTTTAACCATTATGAGCCAAATCTTATGGCTATATACAATGAAGCAAAAAGAGCCTATACATTTGGCTAAATCATAATATTACCTAATATCAATAACTTATTATCTATACATGCCACTTATTTGACAATAAATAAGAATTATCATTATTCTAATTTGATAAACTAATAGTGTGATGATACTTTCGACGATCTCCAACCCCGAGCCAACCTGATAACACTAAGAGAAATGGGAAAATGGTGTAAGCTTAAAAGCTTAGTAAGTTGGAATATTAATAATAATAAGCAATTTAATTAACAATATTATCCCATTCCTCAATGAATACGCTCAAGAAAATAGAATCATTAATCACATGATTTCATCTTTTTACACAAGATCAGCTAAGGCTGTTTTCCTAAATCATAGTCACTAAATTATTTATATCTGGAGCTACGAAACTCCGAATTAAGTTCCGTTAATTTTATATGAAACTAGACTTATTTTCCTTTCTTCCATAAAATTTCCAGAATTTTTGGTTAAGCCAAATAGTACAGTTTATTCCTCAAAGTTACCCCTGATTCACTATCTGACAGTTCCGACCCTTCTATACTAAAGTTTAATTATCTCATAGTACAAGACTTGAATAATGTTCTCGTCTATTTATCTTGAAACTAGACTCATATGTCTACTTACTAATTTTTTTTTATAATTTTTGGTTGGGCCAATTAGTACATTTTATTAGTTAAAGTCTCCCCTATTTTAGGGTATGACCACTCTGACCCCTATGCACTACGAACCGAATTTCTCCCTGTACAGAATTCCAACGACCATGCCATTTATTTCCCCTAAAAATAGACTCAATAAGGAATCCATGCATGTAACGTATGACTCTTAATAATTTTTGTACAATTTTTGGTGAATTTCTAAAGTCAGAACAGAGGATCTCGAATTCATTCAGACCCTGTTTCACAAGAATTCAAATATCACACAATATGGAATTCTTTTTCTTCCCCTGTTTCTTTCATGTGAAAATAGACTCATTAAGTTTTAATCCCATATTTTATTCTACCTCTAACTCATTTTCCACTATTTTCAGTGTATTTTCAAAGTTACACTACTGCAGTAACTCAAATCTGTCAAGGTTAAATTACTCATTCATATTTTCGATATACCCGTTGAACTATTTGGAATAAAAATTGGATACTCGGGAATGTCGCACACTAAGTGCCAATATCATAGCCCGAAGCCAAATCAATGTAACTTTAATGACATACCCTTTGTATCCTAATTTATTCCTAAGGTTCAACAGGAATTTCCAATGCCAAATTTTCATAAAATACTTCCGTACAATCATAATCATCAACAATTCAATTATACAGCATTAAATCTCAATTATAATAATGCTTATTAACAATCTCATACATACATGTACACACCTGTACCGATCCATAACAAAATCATACTTACACGAAATGTCGCTACACAATCGATGTCTTGCACGCTAAGTGCTATACCGGATGTTTCGCACACTAAGTGCCATCCTTTATACTTCGCACACTAAGTGCCATTTCGGATGTCTTGCACACTAAGTGCCATCCTCAATACTTCGCACACTAAGTGCCGTTCGATTGGTCGATAAATCATTAATCATTAAAATACTCATAAATATTCCATTTATATGATTCCAACGCATTAAATGCTCAATATAATAAGACTTAATACGTACGAACTTACTTGTTTATAACCTTACCACATCCCAGTCACTTAATGAACACATCATTCACATAACCAAGTTCCTGCACTTATTCCTCACAAAACTTACAAAGCAGTACGTAGTAAGTCTCCTGTTGAACACTTCATATCAATACTCGATACTTGGTGGTTTCAGCACATAGCTCCACCCATTATATAGTTCGGCTCTCTTGTACACATGGTGAACACTTAGTACCACCGATGTGACCTAGCCAGTTTATCTCGTAGCTCTCTTGTCTACATGGTGTACAAATAGTATCACCCATGCGACCTAGCTACATTATAATGTCTCGTAGCTCTCTTGTACACATGATGTGCACTCAGCACCATACATGTGACCTAGCTACATACCATCTGTATCATTCAATCTTTCCGAAGGTTCAACCGGGATTTCTCTCTCTTTTCCAACAATTTCACCAATCAAGTAATTATCAACAAACATATTTCCAATATTATTATAAAATATCATAATACAAGTAAAATTGATGTATTACTTACATATTGTAACACCCCTTACCCGTGTCCGTCGTCGGAACAGGGTACGAGGTATTAACAAATTATAGTATATACTATTAAATAAAACCCAACAAAAATATGGCGTGCAATTTGATCATGAATCATTATAACATATGCCATTAACAATACAAACCAATTTCAAAGGCTTCGTCCAAAATGATTAGTTTGATACTATAAGTAGTAATTTAAACCTAGACAATTATGACACGTAACAAAATAACTAAGTCTGCTATACATGTCATATTTCAAAATGTTGAATTCAGATACCCAGAGTATTGATAGTGCGGGCGGATCTTCTACGATCTCTAACTCATGTGCTAGCTGGATGACACTATAAGACAAATGAGAGAAAAGAAAGTAAGCTTATAGCTTAGTAAGTAAGTATATAAATAACAAATAAGGAATCTAATATGTTTACAACATAACTCAATTATATCATATTTTTAAATTTTACTATTTACTCCAATTTGATCAAGCTGTCCCTCCTGCGTCATGATCACTAAATAAATCATAACTCGAGTTACGAAACTCGAAATTCAAATCCGTAAAATTTCCCTGAATCTAGACTCATAAAAATTTTTACTAATTTTTTTCTAGAATTTTTGGTTCAGCCAATTAGTACAGTTTATTAGTTAAAGTTTCCCCTGTTACACAACTCAACTGATCTGACCTCTGTTCACTACGAATTTCTATCAGTACACAATTCAAATAACCATGAAACCTGTTTCATTTAAAACTAGACTCAATAATGAATTTAGACATATAAACTATATTTCAATCTCAATCAAAGAGGTCCAAAGAGACAAACCCTCGAATAACAATTTCAACTGGGGATTCACATAGAGATCGTGGTAGAGCATATTCGGGGTCTAAAGCTCAAGCTACTTCGGTGGCAAGTGTGGGTAATGTGCGACCTAGAAAGCCCGAGTGTCAACAATGTGGCAGGCAACATTATGGTGAGTGTTAGGGAACCGAGCGAGCTTGCTTCAGGTGCGGTTCTCGCGAGCATTTTATTAGAGACTGTCTGGAGAAAGTTAAAGAAGAAAGATTTTAGAGTGCTAGATAGAATACCACCGCTAGTAGAAGTAGACCACCGAGAAACACTGGAGGTGGGACTAGCAGTAAAACTGCGATGAAAGATTCAGTGGCGAGATCAGAAGCTAGAGCACCTGCTAGAGTTTATACTATACGTGCCCGAGAAGATGCATCATCTCCCAATGTCATTACTGGTACATTTTCTTTTATGATACTATTGTTATTACATTGATTGATCCCCGGTCCACTCATTCCTATATTTGCATGAATTTAGTATCTAATAAAAAGTTACCTGTTGAGTTTACTGAGTTTACGATTAAAGTGTCGAACCCCTTAGGCCAATATGTGCTAGTTGACAAGGTTTGCAAGAATTGCCCATTAATGATTCAAGGTCACTGTTTTCCGGCTAATTTGATGTTGTTACCATTTGATGAGTTTGACGTTATCTTGGGAATGGACTGGTTGACATTGTATGATGCCAAGGTAGATTGTAAACAAAAAACACTAGAGTTGAAATGTAAAAATGGAGAAATTCTGTGGGTTGAAACAGATGAATCAAATAAATTGCCTATTGTGATTTCGCACATGTCTGCACAGAAATACATGAGGAAAGGGTGTGAAGCTTATCTGGCTTATGTAATGAATACTGAGTTGCCTCAACTGAAGTTTGAATTAGTACCGATAGTCTGTGAGTTTCCAGATGTATTTCCAGAGGAATTGCCTGGGTTGCCTCCGAACAGAGAGATAGAGTTTGCCATTGATTTGTTACCGGGTACTGCACCGATCTCGATTGCTCCATATAGAATGGCTCCGACTGAATTAAAAGAATTGAAGGCTCAGTTGCAAGAGTTAACAGACAAGGGATTTGTGAGACCGAGTTTCTCTCCCTGGGGTGCTCCTGTATTGTTTGTAAAGAAGAAGGATGGCTCAATGAGACTTTGCATTGATTACCGTCAGCTTAATAAGGTGACTATAAAGAACAAGTACCCATTGCCGAGGATTGATGATTTATTCGATCAGTTAAAGGGGGCCACAGTGTTTTCAAAGATCGATTTGAGGTCTGGTTACTACCAGTTGAGAGTTAAGGAGTCGGATGTGCCGAAAACCGCCTTTAGGACAAGGTATGGACATTATGAGTTTCTTGTGATGCCTTTCGGCTTAACAAATGCTCCAGCTATATTTATGGACTTGATGAATCGAATCTTTCGGCCATATTTGGATAAGTTTGTAGTGGTGTTCATAGATGACATTCTAATTTATTCTCGGGACGAGTTTGAACATGCCTAACACTTGAGAACCATATTGCAGATCTTGAGAGAAAAGAAAGTAAGCTTATAGCTTAGTAAGTAAGTATATAAATAAAAAATAAGGAATCTAATATGTTTACAACATAACTCAATTATATAATATTTTTAAATTTTACTATTTACTCCAATTTGATCAAGCTGTCCCTCCTGCGTCATGATCACTAAATAAATCATAACTCGAGTTACGAAACTCGAAATTCAAATACGTAAAATTTCCCTGAATCTAGACTCATAAAAATTTTTACTAATTTTTTTTCTAGAATTTTTGGTTCAGCCAACTAGTGCAGTTTATTAGTTAAAATTTCCCCTGTTACACAGCTCAATTGATCTGACCTCTGTTCACTACGAATTGAATTTCTCTCAGTACACAATTCAAATAACCATGAAACCTGTTTCATTTAAAACTAGACTCAATAATGAATTTAGACATATAAACTATATTTTTAATTTTTTTTGTAAAATTTTTAATAATTTTTCAAAGTTGGAACAGGGGACCACATAGTCATCCTGAGCAAGTTACACACAATTGTAAATATCTCAAAATATAGAATTCCTTTGCTTGCTCTATTTCTTTTATATGAAAATAGACTCATTAAGCTTTAATTTCACATCTTATTCAACCTCTAATTAAATTCCTTCTATTTTTGGTGATTTTTCAAAATCATGTCACTGCTACTGTCCAAAACAGTTTTAATGCTAATTTCACTCTTTCACCCATTCTTTGCACTAACCTCATTTTAACTTACATATATATACCGCAAATCATTTTCACCACATTTCATACATCACAAGTGTAGGCCCATGACTACAATGTCACCACAAATCCATCCCGTTGAACAATTCGGATTAATCCTCGATACTTGATGGTTTCAGCACACAGCCCCACCATCATATTTCATTTAATTCGGCTCTCTTGTACACATGGTGAACACTTAGTACCACTCATGCGACCTAGCCAATGTGTCTCGTAGCTCTCTTGTCTACATGGTGTCCTTCACTTGGAATCACACATGCGACCTAGCTACATTTATCTCTCACGTAGCTCTCTTGTCTACATGGGATACGTCCCGTATCACACATGTGACCTAGCTACTACATAGTATCTCGTAGCTCTCTTGTACACATGATGGGCACTCAACACCATACATGTGACCTAGCTACGCTCCATCAATTTTATTCAATCTTTCCGAATGTTCAACCGGGATTCCTCTCTTTATTATTTATTTCTATTCTTCCAATAGTCGATTTATGTTACAATATCAGCTAGAATATATATAATAGGCTGAAATATAAAAATATAAATGAAGTTAATGTTTATTTACATACAAACTTACCTCGGTGCAAAATATGGAAATTTTGCAATTTAGTCCAAAACTTTTTCCTTCCCCCGTTCGAGGTCGATTCCACGCCTTTCTTGATCTATAACAACACATTTAGCCCATTTAACATTCAAACTATTTATTTCAATTCAAAAGTCACATTATGGAAAAATTACATTTTTGCCCCCTAACTTTTACAAAATTACGATTTTGCCCCTAGGCTCGAAAATTTAATTTCAGCCCTTATTCTTATGTTCTATGACATGCTAGTCAATTTTCCCTTCTATGTAAACATCAAATTTTCACTCTAACACATAGTTATGAACAATAGGTATTTTTACCGATTATGCCGTTTTACTCGTTTTTGCTAAAAATCGCTTAGAAAATATCGTTCTCCTAACTTAAAACATTCATATTCTACCATCAAACACTAAAATACATGCACATCATTCATGGGTAAATTTTTAAACATAAATTCTAACTCGAAATAATGGTAGAAATAGGTAGACCGAGCTACGAGGATTTCAAAAATGTAAAGAACATTAAAAACGGGGCTTGAAATCACTTACTATGAAGCTTGAAAGTTGAAGAAACCCTAGCTATGGAGGAGAGCAATTTTCGGCAGCAACTAATGAAGATGATAACTAATTTTGTGTTATTTTTCCCATTTTATTTCATTTAATATACAAATGACCAAAATGCCCTTACTACTAAACTTTCAAAAAAATTCCCTCCATGTCCAACTTTTGTCCATAACTTAGGAATGGGTCAAATTGCTATTTAAGACCTCCTAGTTAATATCCCAAAGCAATTTCATACTAAAAATTCTAAAACACGAGTTTTACAATTTATTCGATTTAGTCCCTAATCTCAACTTAAGCGCGCAATGCACAGAATTTCATCACGAAATTTTCACGAAATCATGAAATCATATCATAAACCCCCCAAATAATTATAAAACAATTATTTCTATCTCGAATTTGTGGTCACGAAACCACTATTCCGATTAGACCCTAATTCGGGTTGTCACACATATAAACTTACATCTCATTTAATATCAAGGCAATAACATTATTGCAGTATTATTATCATACCAACTTACCTCAAATGCTGAAACGGCTAACTTTTCTGACTTAGCACACAACTCTGTTCTTCCCTGATTTTAATCCAAAATTTCATGTTTTCTTGATCTAACATGTCAAATAACACTTATTTAACACATTCTATCAACACACTAACCAATTCAATTCATATATCAAAATTTTGAAAATTTACAATTATGCCCCCTAACTTTTCAAAAATTACACTTTTACCCCTAGGCTCGTAAAATAATTTTGTATTCAATATCTATAAGGTTTAAGACATGCTGAACATTTTTCTCTTCTATGGAAACTCCAAATTTTCACTAATTCACACACTTATGACCAATTTATAACTTTTACAATTTAACCCCTTTTTGACATTTTTACCGAAATTCATTGAATAAAACTCATATTTAACACATCAAACATTCATTATCTACTATAAATCATCAAAACACAACCATATCATGAATGGGTAATTTTTTAAACTAATTTCTCTTCAATCAATTGGTAGAAATAGAAAATTTAAGCTTCGGGATCTCAAAAATACGAAAATCATTAAAAACGGGACAAAAACCGTACCTATATAAGCCATAGAAGCTTGGCCGAATGGAGCTCATCCATGGCTGCCATTTTCGGTTCTTTCCCACGGTTGAAGAAGAAAGAATGGAAAAAAAATGATAGCTTTTATCATTTTTGTCTTATTAGGTTATTTTAAGTAATTTACAAAATTACCCTTTTTATTTCAACCAAATTTCAAAAATACCAAACAAATATCCATTCACTAACTTACTAAAGGAATAATTGTCACATAAGGACTTTCAATTTAAAACTCATAACAATTAGGCACCCCATATATAAAGAACTCAACTTTTGCATTTTTTACAATTTAGTCCTTTTGACTAAATTGAGTGCCCAAACGTCAAAATTTTCAAACAAAATTTTTACAAAATATTTTCACAAATTTATAGACTATAAAAATATAATAAAAATAAAATTTTTCTCGTCGGGTTTGTGGTCCCGAAACCACTGTTCCGACTAGACCCAATTTTAGGCTGTTATATAGGAGGAGAGCAATAGTAGGAGAAGTGAAGAGAAGAGAGCTAAATGTTGGTGAGGGAAATTGTGTTTTGGGTTGAATGTTTAAGGTTGGTGAAGGGGGAGAGAAGCTCTCCTTATCATCATGTGGTTTGGTATACATAGGGGAAAATCCCCTTGTTTGGTAGTGCAACATCGCCAACAACTTTGGGATATGACAAATAGAGAGGTCGTTATAAATTGCTGCTTTGACATTCCCTTTGTTGGGGGTAATATGAGGTTATAGGCCTTAGTGGTACCCTATTGGGAAATAAGTACATACTCGCTAAAAAGTGAGTGGCCTAAAGGAGGGTTTATTATTTAGCGGGTGGCTGGTCATGATGCAGTGTAAATCGAAGGGCCGTGTGTAAGTTTTTATAGGTTGCTTCTCGTGATGCCACGTGTCCAAATCAGGGTAGGGGTATAACAAATTTATTTATTATTTATTATGGATTTGTTGTATCATGGATTATTATATGCATAGAATGAGATGATCTTATTGTTTAATTTATGATTTTTTTTGTTTATTTTGAGTTTGTATAATGATTTATATTTGTGAAGCTTATTAAAAAATATTTTATATAATTGATAAATATTTTAAATTTGAGATTTATTTAATCTTATTATTTATTATTTGTAAATATTTTTATATACATATATCAAATGGTTTTAAAAAAATAGCTATAATTACAAAACGATACACTAAAATAAATCATTATCAATACATACTTGTATCAATAGAAAAGTGATATATATCCACCTGTATAATACTAACTACCTCAATCGTTAAAATCCAACTACAAGAAATAATTTTATTTTGTTTTTTCTTGAACTTATTGTTTTTGAATCCCTAAATCTACATCTATCCATGAAAAAGTTTATACAACTTAACACTATTTTAACTTAGACTTTTCACTTCTTAAATTTAATACGAATAACAATATTATCAATAATTATAACCATAGATGTCAATATGGTATTGTTGTCGGCTATATTCCATATTGTTCTAAAGTAATGCTTCATCCCTATCAAAATTTCGATGTGTTTTGAATAGGGATTTAATTGAGTGGAGTTCAATATTGAGTTTAATTTGAAATTTGAAGTATAAGATTCAATTTGAGTTCGATTGAATATTTATTTTTAAGTACTCGATCTCAAGTTCGATTAAGCTTGTATATCAACTTATGTATTTAAGCCAGAAGTTGAGTTCAATTAAACTTGTATGTATTCAAGTTCAATCTCAAATTCGACTTAATAATTAGTATTCAAGTTCAATCTCAAATTCGACTTGATAATTAAACTTAAGGTTAATAATATTATATTAAGGTATTGAGTAACATAATTTAAAAATGAATAGCTCAATAAGATCCATGAACTATTTAAGTCAAGTATTATTAAGTTTAAATCTAACTCAATTGGTATGCGGTTTGTTTGAGCTTAAACTTAGCTTGATAATTACTATTATACCCCCACCACAACACATCACGTGGCAAGCTATTGGACAATTCACAAATGACCCTCTGCGTGGAATAGTCCGCATACAACCCTCCATTAGGAATGGTCTGCAAGCAACTCTTCACAAATTTTGTTTGAGTTAATCTAAAGGCAGTTCGCTACAAACCCATCACTGAGACCATCAAATCATAATTGCCTTTTACTACCCTAATGATGAGAATGTCAAATTAGGACCGCACATTATATTCCATGGAGACAACTGATCTGCAACTGCCTTGCCACTTGGTTAACCTTCACAATCATATAGAGCATTATACTATTAGCTACGTGGCATTACAAGATAAGAGGTGACCCCATATATAATCCTAGGTGCATGAGGAACTAGGGATTACCCCATTTCCTTAGCAATTCTACACGACAACACTAGAGCATTTTTCTTCTCCTTATAACATTGGCTCTCCACTTGTCACAGGTGACTGACACTATCTTCATTGCCCTTCCCTCTTAACATCGATTTTTTGTTTGTCACAGGTCAATTGGTATTCCCCTCTACCATCCTCCACTCCTTCCTAAAATCGATTCTTCACTTGTGACAAATAACTCATATCAACAATAATTAAATATTGATAAGTGATTTACATCCTTAATTTTAACTGTATTAATTCATCTCGACTAACACGGAATGCGTACCTACCCATATATCAAAACACATAAAAATCAACACATACGACTTTTTTTTCTTTTTTTTGGTGAAACCCGTACGACTTAAAAAAAACAAAAAAAACAACAACAGCAATTAAACTCAGCCTTAACTTCCAGCTATCAACGACTTGTAAGCCGAAGTCCACTCCACGTTAATGCTCCCACCAGTCAAAATCTCCGTCCATTTATTGACAAGGCCCCCCTTCGCCGCCTTGTTTTTTCAAACTCTTCGACTCTTCCAGGTTCCTCCAACTCAATAAAAACACAACACTTAATCAAAAAACCACCGTTAGTCCTCCAACATTCCACTCATGGCTTCTCTCAATTCCCTTCCCTTCATTGCAATCTTCCTTGTTCTTCATCTGAGCATTGCTAAATCCGACTTTTTATCACCCCTTTTCCCACCTATCTCTGGTTCGTCACTTCCCTTTTTTCAATTTTTAATCCTTTTTTTCTTTTTCTGATTGATTTCTGAGATCCTTGGGTCTTTTCATAACTTGGGTTTTTTCTTAATTAAGATTTTCTAGTGAGATTTAATCATGTATTTGGGTTTTTTTTGTTCTTCCCTTTTTGTTGCAGATGATGTATGCAAAGAAGTGCATTGTGGAAAAGGAAAATGCAAGCCTTCATCAAATGGATCACTCCCTTATACTTGTGAATGCGATATTGGTTGGAAACAAACAGCTGCTGATCATGATGATCATCCCAAGTTTCTCCCTTGCATTTTTCCCAATTGTAAATAAACCCTCTGCTTGCTTTTCTCTTTACTTTTTTAAGCCTAATCGTCACCTTTAATTGTTACCTGTTTTAGTTCGTACAAGTTATTTATGTATTGGTTATGCTTTCTATGTATATAATATCAAATCATGAATCCTCGCCGGCTTTGGCATTAATTTGATGATGTTATGCAAGTGAAATCTTGATAATTTGTGGAAATTACAAAGTGGTCTTTGGGGTAGTATTGGGAACTCTATTAGACTAAATTGAACCATTTTTTAATCCCGCCTACATCATGTGAAGCTGGTTGTGTTGTTGTTTTTAAGCCTTTTTGGTAGCAGTAGTTTTTGATTTAGAAGCCAATGAGACCTTGGTTGTGTTAGCAAGGCATTGAGCGCTCATGTTCTAGTCGCCGTGTTCAAAATTATGCATAGGATAGTTCAATTTAGAGCTCTTAATGATTGATTTTGATTGGAACTATTGATAGTTGGATTGTTGGTATGGGGTTGTGATCGATTAATTTGCGGATTTCAGGTACGCTTGATACTTCTTGTGCAGCTGCTCCTTCTCCTGTGCAAGAAAAGGAAGCCAAAGCAAATCGATCTATTTTTGATAGTAAGCTTTGTACTATTTTAAGCTTTGGATTTGGTCATTTTATGTTCTTTTCTTCTTAATGTTAATGCACTTGTTCATGGTTTAACAGTCTGCCGTTGGACTAATTGCGGTGGTGGATCGTGCAACAAGACATCACCGTTTACGTATGATTGCAAATGTTCAGAGGGTTATTTTAATCTTCTTAATGTCTCTGTCTTCCCGTGCTACAGAGAATGTAAGGACACATAGGCTCCCAGTTTTAGTGTAGCATCGATAATGGTGGTTAAGTAGTATATGCTAAATAAGTTTGAACTTTGTGAACTTTAAGGTGCGATCGGACTGGATTGTGCAAACCTTGGGATCACCACGTCGAATAAATCTACTTCCGCAACACCATCATCGTCCCAAAACAATGCGAATAGAGGTAAAAACCGAGCACATAAATCTATGTCCTTCTTTGGTTTGACTAAAGAAAAAACAGCATGTTATGACATTGTCAACATGAAAAAAAAAAACCGATATTACTCTGGCTTTCATTTTTCTTAAAGTACTCGTATCATGAAAGAAAATAACATCTTTCTATTTCTTCTCTCAGCTGGGTCGAAGCTGCTAGAGAATTGTCAATTGGTGATAATATTGGTATTGTTGCTGGTTATGGTAGTTTGATTTGTATCTATATAAAGCCGATGCTCGGAGTTTCGTGTTCCATGGATAGCGCAATTCGAGCATGAAGACGACGCAATATTTGTATGTAAATTTTCATATCATATCAATAAATTAGCCATTTTAGGAAGAAGGAATTTTTTATAGTTAGTAATTTTGCCTTTATGTTATAGGAAATTTGTAGATGGATTTCCATATAGGGTTGTATTTTTTCTTATTATGGCATTTATGACATTTTTAATTGTTTTTTTTTTTGTAATTTATAGCTAAGGATCCAAGGATTTTTTTTTTTGAATATCATTTTTAAGGTTGACTGTATAAATCAATTAAGTTACACTTGGGATTTCTTGATTTAAAGGGTAAAATCTTGTTGTATATTGGGTAATCGACCTATTCACGGGTTAGATGGTTCCACAAATTGGGTTTTGGATAAGATACTTTTGACTTCGGATATCAGGTCTGAACTGAATTCAAGCTAAAGAATTAGAAAATATTATTATAATATATATTACGGTATAAAAATGGACCGTCGGACGAGATGGGTTTAATTTTGGTCTAAACATTAATAATAGAAATTTTTTGAACAGGGCCGTGTCTCAATTCGGCCCATTGGCTAGTCTATTGTATTATGGCCGTGTCTCTCAATCAGACTATATTTGTGCCCATTTGTATTTTTTAAGGATAATATACTGAGTTTAATTTTGATATTTGATATAGTATTTTTATTTTTTAATTTAAAATTTAATAATCATTAAAATGTTTGTCCCAATTAAATATCTATAAGAGTAAATATATTAAAATGTTTATCAGTCACAAAAAAATAATTTAATTTAAGTATCGAATTGAAAGTTAAACTTAAATTTAAGTACTTAATTAAAAAAAATTAAATTGAACAAAATTTAGATATGTTAACTTTTTTTTTCTTAATATTAAATTATTTTAAAGAAACTTTTGGGATGATTGATTGGAGAAGTAATGAATTAGGACAGCAGACTGAAAAAACATCCCAATCTGTCACAAAACCCTAATTACTAGTATCCCTGCACCTTGTCATTCATCTTCAACTCTTCAATCCCATCAAATCTCCTATCAATTCACAAATTAAAACATTTAATTTTTTATTATATCATAATTTCAGTGTACCGAAATAGTTAATACAACATACTTTATTTGATTATTAAATCTAATTTTGCCCTTTCTCATTTTACGTGTTGGCATTAATTATGGGTATATTTGTTTTTTAATTAAAAATAAATCTTATTAATAAATTAATATTTTAATCACCCAAATCTAAAAAATTACAAAAATAAATTTTGAATTATATAAAAGTTTTCATTTATGCTACTATACTATTTAAAACTCAAAAAATTTTATTTAAATCACTGATTTATTTTTTCTAAAAGTTTGGCTAACGATGCCTCGACGACGATTCTAAGATCAAACTCTATCAATGATTAATAATTTTAAATTCAAGTCAATTTGATGATCATTGTTAAATATTAAAAAAATTAAATTTTAATTCATAAATTCATAACGTTTAAAATTATTTAATTAAAAGAAACAAATTGTAAAAGAGATGGAGAATAAGAATTTTCAATTAATACAAATAATGTGAATAAAAAAATCATACAATAATTTTAACAATTCAATTATTTAAATAAACACTTTAGATATTTTAATGATGGTTTTTTTAACTTTTTATTTTAAATTAATTTATAAAACGTAAGTTTGTTTTCCTTTTTCAAAATTTTCATACCATTGTTTACTTTCACGAAATTCCGAGAGGAGAGTTGACAGTGCTTGCTAAACTTATGAGTAAAGGGAAATTGAGTTCATTGAATTTAGTCTTTGGAAATTGGAGCCGCCAATCACCCTTCTCCATCTCTTCACTCTCACATCTAATGTCACAATTTGTCTCTCTTTTAATTAATTATGTAAATAAATATTTTTTTGGACAGCAATTAGGTGTAAAGTTTTTTTTTACAGTAGGTGTAATATGCTATAATAATCGAACATAAAAATAAGACTAATAGTTATAGTAAATACCCTATATTTGGTCACTTAATTTGTGTACATGTAAATAAATATCTTAAATTTATAAAATTAGTAGGTCAAAGAAACAGGGTGTCAAAAGAGAACATAAAAGAAAGGAAAAATAGTTAGAATTTATAGTAATTTTTATATATTTTAAAAAGTTTTATACTAATTTATTAATAATACGATTGATTATAAAATTCAAAATAATTACATATAAAATAAATGCTTTTCTTTTTGAAGTAAAGAAATGCTTTTTTTATTTAAAAAAGAAAAAGAAAAAACATACTTTCAAGCCTTTTGGTCAGAATATAAAATCAAAAGAGGTGATGATGACGCCAGCCAACCTCGCCCACACCCAATTTTCCCGCTAGGAATTAGCTTTTACGTAAGATGATTCTGATGAGATTAAAAGTAAGTCTTATTTCCAAAATTAACCCTTAAATTGTTCTATTTTTACATTTAGGTATATTTATGTTTAGATATCAATTTAGTCCAATTTTACTTAAAAAGTATAAGACATTCAATAAAAGCATGTTGTATGTCATGTTTTTATTGGTTGATGTATTGTTTTAAGGTAAAATAAAATAAAAATGTTATTGATAGTTTAAGTACTATTTAAAAAAATTAAATATTTATGTGAAAATATGGTATAATTTAAGAGCAATTTTATATTTAATAATATAAAATAATATTTAGTTTTTAAACTTGTAATTTTTTCAGTTTTGTTCTTAATTTTTATCGACATTATTCTCAAAATTTAGTAATTTTTCTCAATTTTATCCTTAAACATCAATTCATTTGATGATGTAACACTTTAATATTATATTATCTTATTACCTAATTTTATACTATCTTATTACCTAATTTTATAATTTTTAAACTTTAAGTGATTATGTGGTAAAATTTCAAAATATCAAGTAATCACACGACTCTACCAAATTAATAATAATTGTCACACTAATATAACCAAAAAAATTCAAGGATCAAACAGAAAAATTTACCGAATTCAGGGACTTAACGTTGCTTTAACCCTATTTGTGTTCTTATTATCCCCTTCTAGTTAGTACCTTTTCTACTTAAATCATCCAGCGCTCGACACACAAAGGGAAATCCGTATTACCAATTTTATCCTCCCCTCGTTAAACAAAATTACAACTATTAACATCTCCCAATAAAAAGTACGGCCATTTCCTCACTACTGTCACATTACATAAAACTCAACTCAGTTCCTTTTGTCCCGAAAAAGCTTTCCTTCCCAAAAGAGAGAACAACAAAGAAAATGGAGAAACCCGTCGTCGAACAGTGGATGCCGAAGGCAATGACGGTACCGTTCCGGCCCCGGGAGATAGTACGTGAACCAATGGAGTTTTTATCACGTTCCTGGAGTGTTTCAGCTCTAGAAGTTTCAAGAGCTTTATCATCTTCATCGTCAACCCAACCCGTCAGTTCTCAACAAACGTGTTTAAAAGGCTCTTCGAGTGGTAACGGCGTTATAAAAGAAGACATTTCCGGCGAGATTGAAGACATTGGCTTAGTTTCAAGCAACCCTTTTACTTTTGCTTCTTCTGAAACTTCTCAAATGGTCATGGAAAGAATCATGTCACAGTCTGTAAGTGTTGTAGAACAATGGGGTTTTCTTTTAAGGTTGTTTGTTATTTCTTATAACGTTAAATTTTGTCTTTATTAGCAACAAGAAGTATCTCCAAGAACTTCAGGGAGGCCATCTCATAGCAGTGAACCATTAACTGGTGCTCAAAGCTGTGGTTCATTAACTGATAGCCCCCCAATTTCACCTTCAGAGATTGATGATGTTAAGGTTCGTACATTTAAATTTGATTTTTGGTGGTGTTTTAATGGTGGTACTTAATGATGATGAAAATAATAAGCTTTTTTATTAGTTTAATGTGACCTTTACCCTTTATTTACAGCAATTTTGCCGCGCCGGTAACTCTGTCAACACGCAGTTTCGTACAACCTCGGCTATTCCGGCGACGGTGGCTGTCCCTCCTACGACTTCCGTGGCGGTTGGTGGTGGAAAGACGGTGGGACGATGGCTGAAGGATAGGAAAGAGAAGAAAAAGGAGGAAACACGGGCTCATAACGCTCAGCTACACGCTGCTATTTCAGTTGCCGGGGTTGCGGCAGCTGTGGCAGCTATCGTGGCGGGGACGGCAGCTTCATCGGGTGCCAGGAAAGACGAACAGATGGCGAAGACGGAACGGGCGGTGGCATCAGCCGCCACCCTCGTTGCTGCACAGTGCGTCGAGGCGGCTGAAGCCATAGGAGCCGAACGTGAACATTTAGCCTCCGTAATCAGCTCCGCCGTCAATGTACGGACCTCCGAAGACATAATGACCTTAAACGCCGGTGCAGCAACAGGTATATATAAAAGATAACCATTAATCCAACATCTAGAACACAATGAACTTTGTTTAATTTTACTGGGGGTTTCATTATTTAGCATTGAGAGGAGCAGCCATATTGAAAGCAAGGGCATTAAAGGAGGTATGGAACATAGCAGCTGTTATCCCTATGGAAAAAAGTGGTGGCAATGGCAGCAACGGCAGCAATAATGGCGGCTTTAGCGGTGAACTTCCCCCTGAAGAGAATTTCTTAGGGATTTGCAACAGAGAATTGCTTGCTAAAGGTTGTGAACTTCTCAAACGCACTAGAAAAGGTATATAATTTCATCCATATTCCATGCAAAGCCCGTAGACAAAACTCTTCCAGTTTTGTTTAATTCGAGTGTTTTCAAAATTAATCCATTTTAGCTTCAAATTATGTTGAAAAATTCGCTTAAAAACCATTGAAATCATTGTTTCTCAGGTGATCTTCATTGGAAGATAGTCTCTGTTTATATAAACAGAATGAACCAGGTAAGGGTGCATTGCTCATAATTAGGAAAATATATCGTATTTACTCAATTATTGGGGAATCAATGGAGGTTCAGATAATGTTAAGTCCTAAACAAAAGCAAAGAATCTAAAAAAAGAAAAGAAAGCTGATGACATAAACTGTGATCTGTTTGCTTTGTTTCTCCTTTATATACATTCTTTTTGGACATGGAAATTTGTGTCTTTGTATATAGGTTATGTTGAAGATGAAGAGTAGACATGTTGCTGGGACCATTACAAAAAAGAAAAAGAGTAAGTGATTATTATTCTTTTTTTGTCTTCTCTGTAATAAAACTGTGTAAAAAAGAAAGTGTAGAAATGAATTTGTGGGTCTTTGTTCCATTTGGGGATTTGAGAAAAGTATCAAAAGGGATTGGGTCATTGTTAACTTTAAATGTTCTTTTTGGGAATTTTGCTGTAGATGTTGTGATAGAAGTGATTAAAGATATGCCAGCATGGCCCGGTCGTCACTTGCTTGAAGGTGGAGAGAACCGGAGGTACTTTGGGTTGAAAACGGCAATGCGTGGGGTCGTTGAGTTCGAGTGCAAGAACCAAAGAGAGCATGATGTTTGGACTCTGGGTGTGTTAAGGCTACTCTCCGTAGCTGCTGAGAAGAACAATAGATATAGAATCTGATGTTAGGGGTTTGAGTGGGTGGATCATTTTGTGAACTAATTTTGAACTGGAAAGTGTAAAATGTTTTTGTGAATATTTATTTCATCCATATTGCGATCTATGTTTGATTGTTCTTTTTCACTGTGTTGGACTAAGGGATGGTCAAAAAGAGGCCAATTAGATGAAGGAATAAGTATGGGATATGATAAAAAGGATTTAAAGAGACCCAACCTTGGCTTTATCATTTCATGTGAGGGGTCTAGTTTTTAAATTTGCTTTTCGGCTCTTGGATTTAGGTCTTGTTTATGCCTTATGGTGGGTCTACTTTTCATGTGTTATATGGAGCGGAGGATCTTTCACTTTCATCACTTGGAACTCAAGCGGGGAAAAGGATTGCCCATATTGTGACTTGACTTGACTCCCAAGGTTTATTATTCGTATTACCTCATTCTTTTCTCTTTTGTAAATTTAATAATTTCGTTTTAAAATGTGATTTTTAATTTTTAATATTTAAACTTTATAATTTTAATCTTCAGTTTTATACAAAGCTAGGTCCGTAAAATGGAAAAAATTTTATTTAAGTTCTTTAAAATTTTTAGAATTTTAAGTTAGTAAATTTGCAGTTTGATAATTTTTAAAAATATAAAAATTTGATTTAATTATTTAAAAATTATAAAGATATAAATATAAGTCATTAAAATAGTGAAATTATATTTTTACTATTATAAAAATTACAATTTAATTTTGACTTTCTTAAAAAAATTATTTTTCTAGTTTCACCCTTCTACAAAGTTACCTTTGGTCACACCGCAGTGCTGGGTTTTAGTTTATTCTTGGTTTAATACATAATTTCATCTTTGAGTTTGATATTTCTTTTTTAAAATGATACGGGTTATTTTTTGACTCAGTATTAAACTCGTACATTAATAAAAATGATATATTTTGGTGATTTAAGGTAACATTGTTACTTTTTTTTTATTTACTTTGGGTTTTTAAAATTAAATTGATGAAAATTCATAATCAAATTAACCTTGAAATTTGAATTAAATCATATTCATTAGATTGTATTTTGTCAAATTAAATAAATTCACAATTAACACTAAATTTATTCTTTTAACCAAATTGTGAAAAATTCAAATATGATAATATTAATAACTTTCACCAAATTAATCATAAAACTGGAATTAAATATTAAAATTAACATTATTACTCTTGGATATCAAAATATGTAACTTTTATCAAATACAAATACTAAATGATATCTTAAGCCTTTATTCATTTTGTTGATTTGAACTAGAAGTGTTCATAAGCTAGGTCAAGTTGGGTTCGGGCTGGGTCTAAACTTAATATTAACACACTTTATGTTTGCCCAAACTCAGCTCAGCTCAAAATATGAGCACTAAAACTTTGCTCAAGCTTACCTATATTTGTAAATGGTTAACCCAAGCTCATTTTAAACCTGTCTATATTATTTTAAAATTTTTTAAATATATACTTTTTATTTTATTTTAATATTTAATATATATAGTCATGTTTATATTATAGTAGATTTATATGTTACTCTGTATAAAAAATAATTATATATTACTACATTCAATTTGTGTTATAAATTACATGATATAAAACATTATAAACCTAAAAATCGGGTTGTACAAATTTATTTTCTGACTAACCCTCCTAAATTTCAGACAGATTTTTAAACTTAGATGAATAATTTGACCCATGAACAAGTTTAAAGTCAACACTTGAAGTGGTATAAATCTTGATTTTAGCCCATGACTCTGGGGGTAAAATAAAATTAAGTTATTTTATATATACGCTAGTCCGATAGTTAAAAGCCCAATTGCTGTAAAAGTAAAACTACAATCATGCCCAATGTCAGTATTGCAAAGGCCATTTCCGCCGTCGGCATAGGTGGCGCCTTCACCACCACCCCCGCTCATCAAGTTATCATGCTAACCTCTACTAGAAACATTTTGTTTTTTCACCAATTGCTCCAAAAACTCTCATATCCCATGTAGCTCAATTCTAATTTTTCGTTTTTAAAATATTCATATATAAATCAAAGAAACATACTTAAATACCAAAAATTTAATATTTTAAATATATACAAAAATAAAAATTGATCATATCTACAGTTAACTTGCAAAATGTGATTAGCTTTATCAAACTGAACGTATATATACTTTAGATATAAATTTAACGATCATGTTTTGCTTTACTCGAAATCGATTTAATAAAATTATTGTTTTGAGGATATAATTAGAATGTTCGAAATCAAATTTCACATTTAAATTATCATATGATAATTGAAGTTGTGTTTCAAAACTCAAAAATTAACTCCAACGGTGTAAATGCAAAATAACTCTTAACTCAAAGTATCCAAATCCGGAATATATTCGTCATTTAACTTTCATCGGCTCAACCTAGGTTGGGCTGTAATTTGGACCGTTTTTATTATTGGACTGATCCTAAACCAGGATTTATATATGAATATTTTAAATATATTATGGATGATCCATAGGTTTTTATTAATATTTCATTTTCATCCACTATCTTTAAAACTTTACATTAAACATTATCCATGACGTTTATAAATATTTCATTTTAGTATTTGGAAGGGTTTGAATGAAAATATTAAGCTCGAACAATAATTTTAGATAAAAACGTTATGTCCATTTAAAATATGAGGCATGCTCAAATATTCAAAGCCCAAGTTTGGTCCAATCTTTTTTATAGTTTATGTTTAGGGAATATGTTATATTATAAATATGTAATCTTTATCATGTAAAAAATAAATATGTTATACTAAAATGTAAATTCTAAAAACAAATATTATATTTTAGTCAAAGGAATATATATAAGGGTAGAGAAAATATATATTATTAAAAAGTAAATAAATAACATATATATATTTTAAAAATATGACTTAACCTAAAAAAATTGAGCGAATTAAGCTTATATTTACAAATATGGATGAAAACGAAACATTATTAAAAATTATAGATTATACATCTCGTTAACTAAAAAAATGATATTTTTAATAAGATTTATTAAAATATAAATCTACTAAAATTAAAAAACATATGGAAAATATTTAATTTTATATAAATATCTTATTTATTAAAATTAAATCATAACACACATGCGATGTGGATGAAAAAATTACCTAAAAATTTATATATAAGCTTTATTTAAAATTATAAAATTAAATATTATTATATGGACATTTTTTTATTAATTTTATATAAAAATAAAACCATCCCCAACACCATAATAATTCCAAAAATAAAGATGGTCTAAACCTAAAATTAAATTCTTAAAAGCAAAAAATATTTACCTAACAATGATGAGATGGTCACAACTCACGAGTGATATTCATTCTTGAATTTATATTATTTTTTTGATAAATTAGTAAATATAAGTATTAAATGTAATTATGTTGTATGATAAATGTAAATGTTGATTTAAAAAGATAATTTTATTTTTTAATTTTATTAATATAATATTTTATATTATTTTCTATAGTTTTAGATAAAAGATATATATGGTCACGGGCGAAATTAGAAATATTTTTAGTGGGTCGAAATTAAATTGAATACTTTTACTATACACAAAATTTTCAAGTTTTTATCATTCTTGAGGGTCAAAGTACAATTTTATCATTACTATTTTAGAATTAGTAAATTATTAAAGGGCCTAAAAGAAAAAAAATCCATTTTAGGGTAGCAATGACAAAAAGATAATATTGTAATGATTTGAATTTAACAAACGAATTTTAATGATGTTAACAATCCTTAAAATGTACATCAATATTTTACTCAAAATAAAATATTTACACTAACTAATGATATTGTAAAAGTTTATATACGAAATTATGTAAAAAAATGGAAGCAAAGAGACTAAATTTTAATTTTGGACATAGTATAGAGACCAAAACTAAAATTTGACCATTGATATATAATCTAAGAGAAGGTTGGACTCAACTCGAGGTATCTGATTCATGAATTAATCCCCTATATTTTTTTTAGTTTTAAAAATTTATACCCAATTGTTAACACTGTTAAAATTATTCTATTAATTTGTTGGTGTGACATGTAGAATAAAAAAAAATACTTACTTTATTCATGTAATGGAAAATGATATTATATTGAACTTCAATTTAACAAATAATTCATTATTTTAATCAAAATAAAAATATTTAAACTAACTAATGATATTATAAAATTGAAATACTAAATTATGTAAAATATAAAACATAAAGATTACATCTTAAATTGAAACATAAAATAAGTACCAGAAGTGAAAATTAACCATTAATAAAGAAATTAAAAACTGCAAATGGCAGTGAAAAAAATGGCAATTGAGTTGACAGGTGTACAATAAGAAATAGGAATGGACATTACTTTTATATAGTAAGTATAGATATTTTTGAAATGTAAAATATATATTTTTCTTTTCAGTACAAAGTTGGGAAAAAGAGAAGTTGATTAAAGTTTGAACTGGTAATTAAAAATGAAAACTCATTTTTGTTAAAAAAATAAATAAATAAATATTAGGTGTAATAGTAAAATATATTATGTTATTAATAAAAGAGAGTATATTTATACCTAAAATAAGTCATTATGAAAAAGACATCTTTATATCCAGAACATAAATTATAAAATTAAAATAAAATATAAAAAAATTAGCAATATTATTTTGGTTAAAATAAATAAAATAATTTGATTAAAATATCTTTATACAAAAATATTATCAAACACAATAATTTGTCAAATCAAACATCACATCACATCCAAATTTGATGTAAGGTCTGAGAGATTGTCGAAGGAGATATGGCCAAACTGACTTAACAGTAAACGCACTCTCCTTTGGGATTTCAATTATTATAAATAAAAAGCACAATTTTTAATATTTTCAAAATATTTTTATATTACTAAATTGGTTAAAATAATAATTAATATAATTTTAAGACAACAATAAAAAATATTAATTCATTAAATATAATTAGATAGATAAATAATAAAAATTCTTACATAAATGATAAATAAATTTTACATATATTTCTAATTATTAAACGATGGATTTAAAAGTAATCTAATGGTATATACATTTATACAAAATAATAGTTATTATAATTATTTTAAAAAAGTTCTTTATAAAAAATATAAAATACTTTTAACTATATTTAATTCATAACTTAATTAAACATTAGATTCAAATTAATTTATATTTATTATTTTAATTTTTTATCACTTAATTATATGCGAATGAATTAAAGCAAAAATTATTTAACACAATAAATAAACGCATTAGCAAGACAATTTCATTCATGCAAAATTTATTTAAAAAATCATAAAAAACAGCTTTTAGTATTATTTAATAGATTTTATTTTTATGTTTGATTTTTTTATTATTTATTTAATTTTAGGCACTTGAATATTTTTGGGTATTTATTTAATTTATTTCACTTTTATTTTATAACTTAATTATGGTTTTTTTTATCCATAACTGTTTAAATTTTACCACCGGAGAAGTAAAAAAGAATTTAAGGGGTAAAATTAAGTTATATAATTTTATAAGAATTAAAATAAAATTTTATAATTTTATTGACTTACATTTTTATAATTTTTAAAAAATTAAATTAAAATTTTATTATTTTTAAAACAAAAATAAGGAAAAATTGAGTATCCTATTTTAAGGGACCAAGTCGATTGCCAGCACCTGTAGATTTTTACCATCTCTTTAAACTTACTTATGATTTATACTGTTATGTATTGTATAATTAAAATCTATAATTTTTTTAGTAACTATAGTTTTATTTTAATACAATATAGTAATTAGTTTTTTTTATCAAAAGCTTTAAGGAATGAAATGATTGTTAAATTTTTTTATCATATAAAGTTTACATATGTTTAAAATATTTTGTTTTTATCTCAAATGCATAAAACAATTAAATATATTTAGTAAATATTGCTGGATAAATTTTATTGTTAAATTAAGGTTTAATCTATAATAATACATTCTTTTTCTTATTGGTACTTGAATTTTTTTCTCAAGTTGGTATTTCTTTTAATCAAACCACTATTCAAACCGTTAAGTCTGTTTTAAAAAAGTTTTAATCCATAAATTGGTATCTAAGCTATGTCATTTTCTCATGTTAGTATCCACATATTTTTTTTACCCATAAAGGGTAACTAAACTGCTTTTTTCCCCAACTTGATACCTTAGTTAGTTCAATCATTAGTAAAACCGTTAATTCTATTTTTTAAAAAAATAATCAATTAAAAATATCCAATAAATATTATTTTCTTTATATATTTAAAAATTATAAAAATTAAAAATAAAATATTTTAAAATAGAGAAAATTGATTCAAATGGTTTAGCTAATTTTTTTAAGCTCAGTTTAATTAATATGTATCAATTCGCAGGTCAAATAATTCAACTCCTATCTCCAAATAGGTACCCCAATCGACTCTTATTCCAACCGAACAACCTGGTTTGGTTTTGAAAACACTAATTTTGATCAATGAAAGAACTTCTTCTATCCCATCAAGTCGAGTAAGTAAATGATGAAGTAAATTTTGAGTATTGTTGGTATTACCAAATATTATAAAAGAAAAAAAAGAGAGTGAAATTATGTAAAAAAATAAAATGAAAAAGATTTAAATACCAATTTATAAATTAAACCTTAAATTAACGCCTCGTTGTTAAATTAATTAAACAACAGTTTTAAAGTTAAAAGTGTCTCAAATTCTTGTGTCCAGCTGTGTTACCTAATTTTAAGAAAAATGCTTTCATTTAAATAATAAAGTAAACCGTATGTCCTCCCACCGTAATATTTGCACTACCTTAGCTCTACTTTTAGCCTATGAGTAAATTTAACTATAATTTGGTACGTGAATTTCAATTTTGTGTTGTGATGAATGTTGCATTACTGTATCCATACATATTACATAAACAACTAATTTTATTTACAGATATAAAAATAATTAGACTTTTTTTTTACCGATCAATTCAAAATTAAATTTTTATTTATACAAATAAAATAAAATAAAAACTTAAAATATATAATTATATTAAACCAAAAGTTATATATTTTACTATACATCAAATCAAAATTTGTGTATAATTGATTATATTATATTAATCTAATTAAACGGTACTGTTTTCAGAATAAACTCAATATTTTATTTACCATGTCAATTAATTATTTTAAATAATTTGAAAAACGAATAATATGTATATACATAACACGAACCCAAGTGGATACTATCATGTCAGTGGAGTAAATGCGATTTATTTTTTGAGGGTACTAAGATTTAGATTAGTTTATAAAGATTTTTTTACTACAATTTATATGGTAGTATTTTTTTTATGAATAGAATATACTAAGTATAGTAGAAATATAAATACATATTTATAAAAAAAATTCATGCAAAATTCATACATAACATACGGAAACGATGATAAGACTAGAAGCTTAAATGCTCAAAAACCTAAAACCTAAAACCTTATGGCTTTTGTGAAATGGAAATAATAATAATAATAAAACAATCAAGGGATACAAATAATAATAATAATGCACCGAGGTAATGATATCTTTCCCCTATAAACTTTGAATAATGGATTCTGATTGGTAATTTTTGAAATAAGTGATAAGTGTTTGAAATTATTTTGGATGTGATCATGAATATTTGGACATTGATATTATAATGATATATGTTACAATGGAGATTATGATGTTAATGCCCTATTAATGATGTTAGACGTAGACCAAGTATAGTTGGCATGCCAAAAGGTTACTGATATGGTGATTTGCCAGCCATCATTGATAGGCAATCCAAGATGGCTGAATAAATGGTACGAATAATACTAAAACCATCATTGTCAGACAACGCAGAATGGTAAAATAATCTCATGCTAAAAGTCATCATTGCCGGGTAACCCAGGATGATAAAGTAAGATAGCCCTAATTTCGGAGGGACGTGGACTTATTCGATATAGAGATCCAAGTATTTGTTCTAATGTCTTTCATCAAATAATAGGGATCAAATTGAATAAACAATAAAATTGATATTGAAACGTGAAGTTCATTAGAAAGTTGGAAAAATGATATATCAAGTTAAAGTAGTAAATATAAATGTAATTGATATTTTTATATATTTTTTTGAATTGTGTATATATATTTACTTTAGTTCATTCTCAATGAAATGTGTTTAAATTATATTAGTGCCACTAAGTATTCAATATTCAACGTATGATTTTGTTTATTTTCGTGAGCAGGTCTCGAACAAGGTTTTCCATAGGTTGGCAGTGTCAAAGCATCCATTCTCAACAACTCAACTCGTGAATCATTTTGCTACCTTTTTTGTATGTATATATGTGTTTAAGTTGGAATAATATGTACCTAGATTGTTTTTTTGGTTATGTTGTTTAAATGATCATTTTAGTATATTGATATTTGGGCTATGAAGTTTCATAAGTTGAACTTTAGTCTTTAATTAGTAGGTAACTAGGTTTATATAAGTTCGATTATGAGAAATAGATGGTTAAATGTTGATGTGTTGGTGGTTATGATTTGATATGTTTGATTGTGTTTAGATGTGTTAGATTGATGGTGTTACTTTGATGTAATGTTTAGGTACACTTAAGGTGCCATTGGTTTAGTTTGAACCCTTGAAAATGTGCATTTAAGGCAAATTTTACCATTGTGTCAAGAGAAAGTATGATCATGTATCAAGACCACAAGAACAAAATTTACCTTATATTTTGATCTTCATGCTCAATGTCTTGAGACTTGGCATGTTAGTCTCGAGACAAATAAACTTCAAAGCTACATTAGTTTTACCTTGCTCCAGGTTTTTAGACAATGACCCCTTATTTCGAGACATCAAAACACCGAAACTAAAATAAGAAAATAGGGGAGGTTGGCCTCGAAGCCCAGTCTCAAGACATAAGAGATGTAATGAACCGAAAGTTACAGTATCGGAAATTGAGTCTTGAGTACTGTTTCTGTGAAATTTATTCATGAATATTTATTAGAAATATTTATGAATTATAGTTGAATGGTTATTTAATGTTTGATTAAGTTAAGTAGCTTGAATTTAGAATAATGACTAAATTGCATACGGTATAAAAGTTTAATTATAGATTAAAGATTAGTAAAAGGGACTAATCTAGCAATTAGACCCTAAGTGCCATGTGTGTGAATGTATGATATAACATGTGTAATAGTTGGTATATATGTGTAATACCTATAAGATATTTTATGTTATAGCTATTACACATGTTAATTTTATATTTATTATAGGTTAATAATATAATATAGTATAATGAATAAAGAATAATGAGTAAAGAAACATAGAAAGAGTTATAGAGAGCAAACGTGAGAAAGAAAGAAAGAAAGAAAGAAAGAAATAGAAAAGGGAAATTTGAGGATTAAGGCCCTAAAGCTTGATTGGTAAGTTGTTTTAGCTCATTTTTTTATGATTTTTATGTTTATGGATGCCTAATTCAAAGTTCTACATGTATGAGGTTAAAATGAAGAAAAATAGAAAATTTTTAGATATTGATTTAGTTGAATAAATTGAGGTTTTATGGGTTAAATTGATAGGAATTGAAGTTAGAAGTGAAAATTGAGTGATTTATTAAAAGAATTCTAAGTTAGGTTTAAATAGGGATTAAGTTGAATAGAGCTCAAAATTTATGTTTTATAATGAATTTTATGAGTTAGAAATTGTTAATGAGTCGATTAAAAGAGAATATGAAGCTTAAGTTAAAGAAAAAAAGATTAGTAATGGAAAAAGGACGAAATTGGAATTTTTGTAAAAGTTTGATAGAAAGTGAAAATGTGTTTTATGAATTAGTATATTGATGATTTTTAATTGTATGATTGTTAGTAGCAAACGTAGCACCGGATACGTCATCAAAGAAGGGAAAAGAGAAAGTGAACGAAGATATCGATTAAATTCGATAAATAGTGGTTTGTATTTCTATAAACCGAGCTTAATCGTTATTGCTATATTTGATATTTATATTGTATGAAAATGTGAATGAGGTAAGTATTTTTACCATATTGAAATGAATGTGATTTTGAATACCCTATTAACAGTGTCGGGCTAGTCGGATATAGTTGACATGTCATAGGAATTGGAAGTATTGGGATATTCCGACATTGAGTCGATGAGACACTATGTGTCGACTACTGTTAAAGTTCCGGATTTGTTCCGATGAAGTACTTTGTGTACTATAATGTTAAAGTTCCGGATTTATTCCGATGAAGCACTATGTGCTTATCCCGGAGTGTGGGTTGGATCCGTGTATCCGTCAGTGTCCGAGTTATGTTAATAAGGGTAAATAAAGTAAAGGTTATTAAAGTACTGATTGATATTGAATAATAGCAATAATGTGTTTGAATTACCATGTTTTAAAGTTGATTAAGCTATTGTTTATAGAAATACCACTGAGAGTATTCTCAACGTACGGTTTGTTTCCGTGCGCAGGCTAGGTACGAAAGTATAAGGACTCAGCATACAAGCCGATCCCCGAACTCAAATTGGTGAAGTTTCTATCTTTTTGGAAAATGGCATTGTACCTAGGATGTCTTTTGGTCATTTTGAAAGTATCTAAGTTGTTAAGTGATATTTTGGTATGTTTTGTAAATGTTACCAAAACCTTAAGTATGGTATGTTTTGATATGTTAGTGAAGAGTAATAAGAGGAATTGTTGGTAAATGTTGTAGAGAGAAGAAATGAAGATGTTATAAACTTAGTTATCAACATTTTATACTAAAACAGATTTGGACAGTAACAGTAGTCCAACTTTGAAAATATACCAAAAATAGTATAAAGTGAATTAGATGATGAATAAAATATTTAATTGAAGCTTAATGAATCTATTTTTATATGGAAGAAACAAAATAGGTAAAAGAGTTGTATTTTATGAGATATTTACGTTTTGGTGAAACAGGGTTAGAACAATTTCTGGATTCCCTGTTCTGACTTTAGAAATTCACCATAAATTTTGTATTAATAATTAGGACTCAAAATTTATTTGTATGGATTCCTTATTGAGTCTATTTTTAATTGAAACAAATGGCATAGTCATTGGATTTCTGTACAGGAAGAAATTTGATTCGTAGTGCACAAGGGTCAGAGTAGCCGAACCCTGAAACAGGGGAGACTTTTTCTAATAAACTGTACTAATTGGCCTGACCAAAAATTCTAGAAAAAAATTAGTAAGTAGATATATGAGTCTAGTTTCAGGGAAAATTTACGGAATTGGATTTCGAGTTTCGTAACTCGAGATATGATTTTTTAGCGACCGTGACGCAGATGGATAGTTTACTACGAAAACTGTTTAAGTGCTAAGATAAGTTTTGTAATGTCTCCTGCTTGACTCTGGCAACGGTCTCGGGTAGGGGGACGTTACAAGAGACCTTGCCTTGAGACATGACATCTAGTGTCTTGAGACATATTGGCATCAAAGAAAAATTACCTAAAATAAAATAAGGCCTGTATTGAGACAAGAAGTCTTCTACCTCGAGATACAACATTGAAATTTGATAGTTAAGTTTGAATTCAAGTCTTAACTGTAATTTTAACCCTGCTTAATCCCAAAACATGATGATTTGAATCCTAAATACTATGAATGCATATGTGTGTGAGTACGATTGATAATTTAAATTGTTTTGAACAATAATTTTGATCTAAAATTTATGATTATATAAGTGAGATAGCTCGAGTTACTTCAGTAACATAATGTAACATTACGCATTCAGATTCGACAATCGAATTATGTGCTGAGTGTTACATGAAATATTTCACTTGGAATATTGTAGTATATGAATCATAATTCACAATTAGGTGAATGCACTAATTTTTAGATATGAAAGTACTTAAAATTGAAATTTTGGGTTTTATTAATTTTATATATTGTAACAATAAAATATGTAGGTAATAAACATATAAGATTATGGAAATTTTAAAATTTAATTCTTTCACATAATTTTAACATTTAAAGACAACAATATCTATTATATATATTAACATTAAAATAATTAATGCATACATATAACTACAATCATAATCAATCATTATACTGCACAAACGAAAGAATTATTAACCTAAATCTACCTATTTAACCGGGGAGGTAAGAACTTCGGCCCCTTTAGTTAAATGGGTAAATCCTATTTTTAGTTATTCTAAATCTATACTATGTATAATGTATTTAATTAAATTGGTGTCACAAGTTAAGCGGATACTGAATTATTTTAAGGGTATTTTTATCTTTTTACATTTTATATAAACACAAACTATCATGATTTTCAAAATTTCAAAATTATCATTCCAACCAACCTCACAGTTATTTTAATGTAATTTTTTTTATATAAAATATCATACAATTTTTTCCATCGGTGTGCCATAATTTAGTATTAACAATTGAATTTATATTTTATTGAAAAAATAGAAAATGTTTATGTTTGGTCCATCTTAAAATTTATATTTAATTAATTTTTTAGTAATTTCACCTCACCCATGTTGAATGTAGATAAAACGAGATCATGGAGAATGAAAAAGAAAAAGAGTTAAATAGGGAAAAGAATGTAGAGAAAAAAAGATGGAAGGGGGAAAAGAAGAAAGAAACAAGATGTCCCATTGACACTCTTTATCTATGTAGCTTCCGAGTCCCTACTCCAAGTAGAAAATAATGGAACCCTCTACCTCCATCACTTGCTTTTTGATTCCTTTTTTGTACACATTTTAAATTATGGTTCTCACAATAACACTGTTGTAGAGGTATCGGTACTGGTCATACAGGTTAATTACATATTAAAGATTTAAGTCTTGTTTTTATATCTGATATAACGGAAGTGTATAAAAAATAAATAGTATAAAGCACAAAATGAAATTACAATCAATACAATTATAATTCATCATTATGATACATAAATAAATAGATTGATAATAAAATATATTTAAACATATATTATATATATACATGCTTTTTAAAGATATTTATGGATTGAACAGACCGGGATCTTGGCCCCCCAACATTTTGAGTGATTTTTTTTTTGGAAAATTTTAGAAAATTTTAATTAATCCTCTTAAATTTTTAAAATTTTTTATTATATCTTTTAAATTTTTTAATTAAGTTCACTTAAAATATTTAAATATTCTCATTAATCTCACAAAAATTTTAATTAGATTTTTTTTAAATTCTCATTAAACTCTTAAAATTTTTAAAAATTTTACTACCCAAAATTTAATTTCAAAATCAGCCATTTGAATTGAATCAAATCAAACAGATGCGGAAAATGCATATATTTTTTTTTCTCTTAAAAATTTGAACATAGAAAACTTTAACATACATATATTATAATATTATACGTATTTAATCTTTATATAAATTACATAATGTTTAAAATAAAATAAAAAAATATTATAAAATTAAAAAATAAGTCAATTTGGTCTCAAGCATTAAATGATGGAAATTGCAGTCTAAATCCTATCTATTCTTAAATAAAGTATACCAAAATTCGTATTTCAAGTTTAATATTCTATTTAAATAGTCGAATTGGCACAAAATTTTTAGGTGCTACTTGTATAAGGGCTAAAACTTTCAAAATGATAAAATAAAGACAAAATATTTTCAAAAAGACCTCAAATAAGGACATTTAACGCACTTTACCTCTATTTGTAATAAAAAATTAAGCAAATGTCTACGTATTTAGAATAAAACACACGATAATTGAATATACCATCAACCATGGTATATATTCATTCTATTATAAAACATTTTAAAAATAATAAAAACATGAAAAAAATATATAGCAAATATGAATACATAAATCCACTACTACATGTTAATTGTAATATGAATTAAAAATTTAGACACAAATATTTTATCTCCTACAAACTTGTTTCAATGCAATTAAGATAAAAGGAGGACTAAAAAGAGAGAGAGATGATTAGAGATCCCCCTTGGTAATCTCACATTATAAAATAACTTACATTTCCAAAGCTTTTACTGTCTTTCACAGGAAGATGCAAATTCATTATATAAACATAGATAGAAAGCAACCAACACTGTAAAAAACTTACTAAAATAGCAATACTAACATTATTATACTTTCATAATTTTTTTTATTTATTATTTTTTTTTGGTTTGAGCAAAAGTCTTGGATTTCAGTGTACTATTTTTGCTTTGATTTTTTAGGGCATGAAAATCTTGTTGCCACACTTGCAACGCCAAGCTTCAGGGTAGTACTCGAGTGGCTTCATAACTAAACCTGGTTGAATCGGAACGTGAACCGGTTGACAAGGCGAGCAGCTCCCACAGTTGGATCTACAAGAAGGTGGTGAAGAACCCGGCCCACTGAGTTGTTTTTGGGATAAGAACCGGTTCAACACCACTGACCCAGTTCTCTTCTTGCTCCCTTCTCTCACCTGGAACTCACTTTCTGCACAAACAACCACGAAACTGCACTGAGTTCAGACCGAGTTAATGGTTTATATCGTACATGAGTAGTTTAAAAAGTTCAAAAAATGAAAGGAAGGGGGTTTTGAAGATAGTTACCGACTTGAGAAAGAGTGGAAGCAAATAAGAGAAAGGTGAAGGCAACTAGGATGTGGTGGCGGAGGCGGAGGCGGGAAACGCCCATGCCGAGGAGGGGCTGGCGGAGGGAGAAAAGGTTATCAAGGTCGCCTCCGAAGTGCTATTATTGAAGGTTCTTTTTTCGGTTTTGCGTGAGAGAGTGTGTCCCAAGTCAAAGACAGAAAATACACAGAAAAAAAATTTTCAGAAGAGGGCATATATATTGTCTGAAAATTTTTTAGACAAAATTAAAAATTATCTATATATATATAAACTTAAAAACTTATATAAAAAGTTCAAGTTTACAATTTTTTTATATTTTACAATTATTTAAAAAAATATTTCTTGTTAAATTAATGATAGAAATTTAATTTTATAAGAAAAATTAAAAAATATTATATAATAAATTTATTTATTATTTTTAAAATATTAATCAAGTGCATATATTATAAATAAATATTTATACTCATTATAAAAAATTTTAACTGAATTGATATCACGAAATATTAATTAGTTAAAAAAATAAAAATATTAATATTTTATAAATATTTAATATTCTTATTCATGAAAGTAAATAAATAATTTATAATTTTATTCATAATGTTTGGAAAGTATTTATAATTAAGAATTAAATTTAATAAAATTAAAAACTCAAATCTTAAACCTTAAAGGGATTAATATTTTTTTTATGGTTTTTCATTAGTATGGGATGAAACACTGTGTGAAAACACACCATCACAATCATTCAGGGCAGTGTAGACCCAGGCAGCAGCCCCACTTATTTAGCCTGATAATAAAACAAATATATTTCTTATATACTTTCTTATATGTTACTTTAGTAAATTCACCCAAACAAAAACTTTTAAAAATTAACTTATCACATTTTTAAAAACCCACATTCACATCAATGAAAAATAAATAAACCACACATTATTGTTTATATCACTTATCATTATTAGAAAAATATAAAATTTGTAAAATAATATTAATTTTTAATATAAAATTTATATAAAATATACTGAATAAATTTGTCATATTTTGACTTTTAATAATTAATTCTTTTCAACTTTATACTTTTATCTTTTAAAAAAAATTATTATAGATAAAATTTTTAAAAATATATTATGAAAAATTTTAATTAATTTTTAAATATATTTGTAAAGATTTAATTCAATTAAAATATTGAAGTCAAGTTTTAAAAGTTTTTGACCTAATATTCTTAATATTCTTCCTTTTCTAATATTTTCAATGTTTTTTTTTAAATTGGATCGATAGTCTAATCGGTCATATTATCGATTTATCTATTCAATTAATTTAACCGGTTTAATCGATTTGATTTTTCTAAAAATTAAAAATTAAAAAATCCAATTTAACTACCCGATTCAATCTATTTTTATCCCGTCTATATCGGTTCTCGAGCCAATCAATTTAAAGACTCTTTTTGAACTGATATTCTGATCGATTTCTGGCTTAACCAATCGATTCGATCTGAGTCAAACAATATTGAATATTTCCTTACAAAAGGATATTATAATGCATGTGTTCCAATTATACATGTCTATTTTAAATATCATATTTTATATTTACATAAATGTTAATATATTATACAATTGGCTTTTGAATTTGGTATATCTTATCCCAATTTAGTATTTATGATTTAGTTACCTTAATATTTTTTTAACGCCAGTAAATCTAAAATACATGTCACTTTGATAGCGTAACACGTGCAATAATTTGTGATGCAGTCGTCTAAAATTTTAAGGTTGTAAAAAAAAGGTTGAAATATCTAAAAAATGGCAGAGAACATAAATATATATAAAAATATTTTTTAAAAAAGCATCAAATAATAATTCAATTATTAGCCATATAACCTTATAAAACCAATCTAAATTTATTGTATATATAAAAAAGAAAAGTTAAAGCAATCCTAAGGTTGCACTGTCCAAATTTAAAATGCTTTCAAGTCCGTACGTAGAAGTATATATGTCTATAAATAGGGGAACATCGAATTGGGTGACGATTTAAATTTTTTGTCTAAGCTGATATTTTTTTATGCTTATTATTCACAGTATATTTTATAACTAAATTTGAATAAGAATATTTTTAATCACATTATCCCTTGGTTTGGAGAACATTTTTGCCCTTACTCACATTTCAATGAGTATTCATATTCAAGACTTCAATTCTTTGCGACACCCAAAATTCTTTTGAAGATTTCTCCGCTTGAAGCATACCTTTGTTTGGGAAGTTGAGGTGTAGCAAATGGGGTAGTGGACTTGCCCCTTTACTTAAAAGGTCTATTGTAGGTATGAATTGTTCAGTTTAAGAAATTATTTTTTTAACTTTCGCCGCTAAATTTTTAAAATTTTATTTTAACCCTAATATCATATTCTTGACTTCGCCCCTGTCGAGAAGTACTAGACCTTCTAGAGTTTCATCCATAATAGAAAAGGGTTAAAGGAGAGCCCTCCAAGCTTGTTTAGCAAGTAGTGTGTTATTAAAGGTTTGAAAATATCCAAAACCCAATCCGTTCCTTCTCTTAGATTTAACTAATTTCAGCCACCTCACCCAATTATAATTTCCACACAAAAAATTACTCAAAATGAAATTTATGACATAAGTTGGAATAGCTGTAACAACTGCTTTCTTATTTCTTCATTGGTATTGGGCGAGAACTAAACCGATGATTTAGAGAAATTTACCATTTTTCTCGTAGCATGTTGGAACTTGTCAAGTATAATTTCTAAGCTATTATCATCCGCATAGGAAAATGGAGAAAGTTTTTCTGCAAACAAAAGTTAATTTATAGATGGACATTTTTTTTAATCAATCTAAAGGCTCATTTAGTAACCGCACTCTTCAAGAGGCAAGATATAACATTTGTCACTAGATAAGGCAATAGTGGATATCCTTGCTGAATTACCTACTAAGTTATTCATAGACAAAGAATCGTCTAAGCAAACAAGTGCTGAAACACACATGTCTTGGGAAACCGTACAGAAAGATGAGGCAATAGTGGATCTCCTTAGTTGAATTACCTAAGTTATTCACTATATAATTAAGTGATAATAATTGTAACACTTATGATTAAAAATAATTATAATTATAATTATTGTTATTTTATATTAATAATCTTTTATCATATTTATTAGAAGTAAAAAATTGCATGCCCGATTAAATTACTTTTGTTATCAAAGTTTTTTATTTTTTATATTTTAAATATAAATAAGAGTTGTTAAAGCTGTCCGTAGGAATGTTCTTTAGGAAGAAAAAGCAAGTATAACGCATTGTTGAGGGTCCTCATATTCTAATACTAGGTTTCGTTTAGCATTATTCATATCCCTTTTAATGTTTATTTTTTAGGTTTATAGCTTCCATTTAAAACTGCCACGAAAAACATGCATTCGAGTTACGTGAAATAGGATGGTTTCATCTCATTTCTCGCACCTATATATAAATTGCTGATTCACTTGTTTAATAAGACTACAGTAATCTAGAGATGGCTCGCTTGCTTGTGGTGTGGCTTTTCTTAATTTCTCTATGTTTTTCTTCTTGGGTCCAATCGGCAAGCGCTCAACCATTGCAGGTGGGGTCTCCTTCCCCATCACCTTCTACTGGTGCTAGTACTGGCGGCGGTAGTGGTGGTTGCAGTTCATCAGGTGGGACTGGATATGGATCAGGAAGCGGCACTGGTGGAACCAGCGGTGGAGGAGGAGGTGGTGGCGGCGGAGGGACTAGCAGCGGAAGTGGATTTGGGTTTGGGTTTGGAAGTGGCGGCAGAGGTGGTGGCTCTTACTAGAATGCATTAGGCTCTTACATGTTATCACTTGTCTGTGCACAACTATGCTCGGTTTTATGAATCAGTAAAATAAAGTATTATATATGGTGAAAACTTTAATAAACATATAAATTTATTTGAAGTGTTTTAAATCTAAAGCATTAAAATTTATTTTACTACCCTGTTTTAAAATTTAATATTTTAGTAAATATTTTTATTATGAAAGTAACTCAATTTTCTATGAAAAGTTAATGATTAAATTTGTCGTTTATAAAAAAAAATTGATGGTCAAATTAACAAAAATGTACAAATAATGAGAACTAAATTTATTATCATACATTTTAAAATTAAAAAAAAAAAAAAAAACTTTTTTGGTATTCCCCTATCTATTTTACCTCAATCCGTTGATGTCCTTCCCGATGATATCTGTCTCTATTATTTCCCTAAAAATACAATTAGTTAAAAGATTTTACTAAAATAATAACATTTATCAATAACACTAAACAAGTATTTATTTGATACTACTTTTATTAAGCTAAAACTAATCGAAAAATCGAATCTGAAGCTAATATTAGTTGAAATTTTAAATATTAATAAATTCTTATTCCATATAATTTATATATATTTTTCTGTCAATATACATAATTTATATTATTTAAGAGCACTAATAATGGAATCTTTTAAGCAAATATAAAATGCACCAAAAAGTTAAAAAAGTGTCTGTTCACGTGCAATTTGACGTGACATATATTCATCATATTTGGGGATATGAATAGCTCTCCCAATATTTTCCTAAAACTGTAAAACAGTAAAAGTTAAAAATCTATTTTGAACTTTTTGATGGAGACCATTTGGCGTATTTTGTTTTTGAATGGTAGAAAGTTAGGGCACGTTTGGTTCGCTATATTGAATTAGAGGCGTATTGGATTAGAGATGTATTGGGATTAGAGGTGTATTGGATTAGAGGTGTAATAGCTAATCCACTGTTTGGTTGAATGTAATGGAATAGAGGCGTAATAGTAATCTTGTGTTTGGTTGAATGGAATAGAGGTGTAATAGCATAATAGAAAAAACTAAAATGACTAGAATACCCTTAGCATAAATTTGTTTTGTTAAATGATTATTGTTATTGTTATTTAAATTATAATAAGATTTTATTATCAATAATAAATAATTTAATCATATTTAAACATAATTATTATTAAATATATTTTAATTAAAATATATAATTTAATAAAATTCTTAATAATTAATATTCTTATATTAATTTACTGAAATCATAATATATGATACTGTAAAATATAAATTAACATAATTATTATTAAATATATTTTAATTAAAATATATAATTTAATAAAATTCTTAATAATTAATATTCTTATATTAATTTACTCAAATCATAATATATGATACTGTAAAATATAAATTAACATAATTATTATTAAATATATTTTAATTAAACTATATAATTTAAAAAAATTCTTAATAATTAATATTCTTATATTAAATTACTCAAATCATAATATATGATACTGTAAAATATAAATTAACATAATTATTATTAAATATATTTTAATTAAACTATATAATTTAATGAAATTCTTAATAATTAATATTCTTATATTAATTTACTCAAATCATAATATATGATACTGTAAAATATAAATTAACATAATTATTATTAAATATATTTTAATTAAACTATATAATTTAAAAAAATTCTTAATAATTAATATTCTTATATTAATTTACTCAAATCATAATATATGATACTGTAAAATATAAATTAACATAATTATTATTAAATATATTTTAATTAAACTATATAATTTAAAAAATTCTTAATAATTAATATTCTTATATTAATTTACTCAAATCATAATATATGATACTGTAAAATATAAATTAACATAATTATTATTAAATATATTTTAATTAAACTATATAATTTAAAAAATTCTTAATAATTAATATTCTTATATTAATTTACTCAAATCACAATATATGATACTGTAAAATATAAATTAACATAATTATTATTAAATATATTTTAATTAAACTATATAATTTAAAAAAATTCTTAATAATTAATATTCTTATATTAATTTACTCAAATCACAATATATGATACTGTAAAATATAAATTAACATAATTATTATTAAATATATTTTAATTAAACTATATAATTTAAAAAAATTCTTAATAATTAATATTCTTATATTAATTTACTCAAATCATAATATATGATACTGTAAAATATAAATTAACATAATTATTATTAAATATATAACTTGAAAATTATATTCTGCATAAACATAATTAACTTATACTAAGAAAAAGTTAGATGAAAATGAAATTGTACATCATAATCAATATGTTCAAAAGTTTTACAACATCAAAAAGTTTGAACACTGATATTTAATGGTGAGAAAGAAATCTTCTGACCCATTCCAATCGGGCAACAGAAGGTAAACTGAAGAAAACGATAATTTGAGTTGGATGATCGGGAATTTTACTCAAAGCATCATACCGCTGATCGTCGGTTAAACCTTCAATTGACCATAAGGCTGAATATAAATTTGAAGCTTTCTCTTCCATCTTTTCTTCAGACTTCTGCTGAACTACCACCTCGGAGGCAATACTCATACTGATTCTATCGCCAACGGCCTGGATTTTTTCCCCCAACAAGGTGGCAGCCTCCTCAAATGAAGCATACACATTATCACGAGCATCATATTTCTTTTTTCTCTTGTTTGAAGATGAGGAACCCCCTTGATCTCTATCTCCTCGCGGATCCATACCGGAAACATCCATGTCGTCTAAAGAGACGTCAGCTTCACAGTCATAGAATGTGTTTCTCTCTTCATTCATATCTGTAGTACGATCATCCTCAGCATGTATTTCTTCAAGAACATCAACAGCTGTTTGAGCGTCTTTCCCAGTCGCCCGATCTCTTGCGTATATGGCAGTAAGCTGGTTGTAGTAAGGGAAAGAACGATGTCTGAACTGAGAGAGGCTTCTTTGTGACTCTGAAAAAAACGAGGAAATCATATTAGTTATAAGTTTTGTAAAAAAGCAAATAAATACTTGAAATACATTTTACCTTAACATAGGATTCCCAAACTGCATCTTCAGCAACAACGAGCTGCCTATGCTTGTCCCAACCAAAACCGCTGTTGTTTTGACCATTAAGCATGTCGTAGACGACTGACCATTCCCTTTTTAAGCACCTAATCCGAGATTCAATATTTGGTCTCGCCTTCAACATTGCTCCTGGTAAAGCCTTTTCTAGCATTTTCTCTAGCTCGTTCAAATAACCGGCTTTGAATCCGGTATCAGCATTAAATGTTCCTACATTGTGCAAATCCACCATGCAAGAAACCAAGGCTGCATCCTCTTCTGGAACCCATTTTCTCTTGCTTCCTCGAGAAGCTTGAGAAGAAGCACCCGTTGGTGGAACACCTGACATATTGTTCTTAAGAAAAAAAAACAAATTAACATTATTTACTATTTTGAATATCATGAATCAAAAGGTGAACAATTTATAATATTATATCGGTAGTTCAATACTAAATTTAAATTTATAACACATGCTGAATGAAAAGATAATTAGATTATAATTCAACAAAGTTTAGTACAATACAGAATTTTAATCAAAGACCACCAAAGTTTCATAAACTAGGTACATAAAATAACATCAACTTATCAATTCAAACTCAATTTGTCCCAAAACCTAACTAATTTCTAGATGTTTGCCATTCATCGAACATTTGGTTGGCTAGTTCCATCCTCCAAGTTGCCCAAGCATCTGATGGATGAATATTTGTGATATTCGGTTCATCGTCATCCACCACATTAGTAGGTAATCCTTCTCCCACCTCCGCTTCAATGGGATCAATACTCATATGGGTTCGAATAAAATTATGGAGCAAACAACATGCAATAATAATTCTATTGTGCACCCTTACAGGATAAAACGATGGACTTCTAAGTATTCCCCATCTAAGTTTTAATAAGCCAAAGCATCTTTCAATGACATTACGTGCTGAGGCATGTTTCATATTAAAAAACTCTTGCGGAGAACTTGGCTGATAACCCTGACGCCACTCGTTCAAATGATATCGCTGTCCTCTAAATGGTGCAAGAAATCCCTCACAATTTGTGTATCCAGCATCAACTAGATAATAACAACCTATAAAATAATTTTTTTTAAAAATGATTAATTCAGCAAACAAAGTTTGATCTCAATGAATAATTCAAATTCCTCTAACTATACACTGTACCACGAGGAACTTTTAGTCCATATCTTCTACTAATGGCATCTCGAAGCACCCGTCCATCGGCAACTGAACCTTCCCAACCAGGAAGAACATAAACAAATTGCATCTCAGGTGTACAAACACCTAGCATATTTGTTGCTATGTCACCTTTTCGGGTTCGATATCTAGGTTTATCAACTGTTGGCACCCTAATCTTGATGTGGGTTCCATCAAGAGCACCTAAGCAATTCTATATCACATGATATAAAACCTTGAGTTAGAATAATCATGTCATTTTTAGTCAACTAAATGTCGTACAAGCTATATATAAAACTCAGTCTAATACCTTAAACCATTTCCACCTTGTGTCAGAAGAATCGGCTGTAATTGGCTCCGGCTTTTTAAATAAGACATCTTGTAAGCGTATGACAGCATTTAAAACACTATGAAATGCTCTGCTAACAGTTTCCCCGGACCTTCTAAAGTGATGCTTGATAACTCAATTTTTCAGGTGATAGGAGATGATATGTAAAAACATTGCTACTTGCTCATCAACAAGCATGAACCTTGACGACTTCAATCCCCCTATCGATTCTAACATCTCACATAGTTTAAAAAAGGCAGTTCTATTCATCCTAACTTGTTCAATACAAGTCTCGTCACTAGCATATACAAGCCTCTTCACATAATCCCGTTTTGCATAAAAATCTAAGGTATAGGACCTAATCCTTGGTCTATAAGTCTGTAGGCTAAGGCTGGCACCCATTCTAAATAAGAACCAAATCGCAATGCTACAGATTTCCAACCATATTGTCAATGCAAGACCAATTCTTTTACGCCTCACACTTTGTGCAATTAAAGGCAGACGAGCCATTACTGCAACATATTAAAATTAGAACACACTATCAATGAATTGAAGTTGCAATTACACATTATCAAATAAAAATAAACAATACAAATTTAGAACACACGAAGCAAACCAATTTTCTACTAAATGATATCGTTGCAACAAAGTTACAGATTTTGGTATGGTAATTAAGGTATCAAAACTTGTTTATTTTGTAAAGCAACAAATTTTTATACTAAAGTTTCCTTATTTTAATTATTAAAAATGGGTTCAATAAAATATTAAAGTCCTTATTTTAATTATTGATGTAATTATTTAAAATCAAATGAATCAACTAAAAATTTACTAATAATCGAGTGCTTATTTATATAATTTAGCAAAAAATATTATAGAATACAACTTATTTTAAAATATATATTTTATCAAGGAATGTTTAATTTTTTTTTCGAATTTGATTTTCCGAGTTACAAGATCCCATTAGCTATAAATAATGTATCATTTTATCGATTATATTAGAATTTTAACTTCCACTCTCAGAATAACTTTGATTATTATTATTTATGATTAATAAAATATAAACTTATATATTAAAGATAATGTGACATTAGGAAAACCAAAGAGACAAATTTGTATAATATGGAATCCATTATAAACATAAAAGGCCCTATCTATTTTGTTGATTTTCATTCACTGGCATTCAATATTCATAGTTGAATTATATCAATCACATCTTATTTATATAGAATTAAATGCATGTACATCATGATCCCATTTAATTTCAAATTTATAATATTCTTTCGATTATTTGAAAATCTTAACCAAAATATCCGACATTAACGTTCTAATAAATTACAACTTTACTAATATATGTTAATGGACTTCAAATATTTTATTTTCATATGGAAATATAGGTCTTCTTTTGCACTTTTTAAAAACTGTTCAAAGAAATTTAAAAAAAACAACCAATTTACTCATACCTCATATTAGAAAGGACCTTTATAATACTTTTAGTAAAACTTCAACATTCTCGAAGATAAATAAAAATATACTTGAGTTGAATTCAAATAGTTATAAGTTTAAATCGAAATAAACTCCTCGATGTTCGACACAAGCAGTTTATAATCAGTTTATAAATTTTTAGCACCGAAATTCGACCGATTTTAATTGGTGTAAATGAAAATATATCATCAATCACATGTTTTGATTTAATCTCCATTTTCATAAATTAGAAAAATCCAATTTTTTTTAAGATGATAATAATTATTATTATCTTAATTCACTTAACTCAATTTACTATCAATTATTATTAATAGTGAATTATCAACCAAACGGTTTTATCACGTGTATCTCATGTATCTTAGAAAACAAACAATGAACATGTCCTGCAAGTAACTCGTTATCGTCACTAGCATATCCATTTTCATTTTCAACTGAGAAAGAAATCAAGAACATATTGTGCAAATTGTTTTCATATTCTACTGACTAACATAAACAAATCAACACAATTTCCAGCAGACAATCAAAACAATTTCCAGCAGCCAATCATACCAATTTCCAGCAGACAATCAAAACAATTTCAGAACAAATCAAGACCAATATCAAAACAAATGCAACAATTTCCAGTTTCATCTTCTAGTCACTAACAAATCAATACAAATCAATAACATTGTCCAGCAGACTATCAAAACAATTTCCAGAACAAACCAACCAAAATTGCAATCGCCTATAAATTCTTCAAATATGAAGCAAGCAATTTCATATTTCCAGTCAAACAGGCTGAATTTGAATAGAAAACCATGGTCACACACATTATTTGGGGTCCACTATCATCTCTTTTTATGGCAAGAGACAACCTATTGTGCCACGATCAAGCACAAAGGCCGAATACAGGGCAATAGCAACGAAAGCACGAGATGTACATATGGTAAGTATAGTATAATTGAAATGTCTAAAGCAGCATGTTACTATGCAGTTAAGTTGTATTGCAACAGCCAATTGGTAATACAACTAGACCCTAATCTAGCTTTTGATGCATTGATACACGAATGTAGAATGTAAACATGCACTATCACTATACTCATGAGAAAATACTTAATGATGAAATTAAGATAAAACACATTTGATATAAAAATCAAGTCGCCATTTTATTTATCACTCAAATCAATGGATACAAACTTGAAGAATTTCGTAAGCAACTTAAAATGACCTCAAAATACAATTGTAGTACAAGAGCAAAGGGATTGGAGGGGAGTGTTGTCATCATCACTGGCTCTCTATCTCTCTCTACATGCAAATTTTATCATCACATAGTCTATTCATCCAGCATAAAAATCATGATTCAATAAATTGTATGCTTTCTTATCGTTTCTTATAGATTAAAGGTAATATAGAATAATAATGCTTTATAATATTTCTTTCGTATATCACTGTCAAGATCATCCTTAATCAAGATTTAATCAGACAATAGCAAAAATCGATGAAATTATTCCCACCACTGTATCTTCCTGTGCTAAATGATGAAGAACATAATAAACGGAATCAATGACAACAGAGACCGAGATAACAAATAAAGTTTCAATCATATACATGCACAACAGATGAAGATAAACATCTCTATTACTTCAATGTCATACGATGACTCAAAGGGAAATAAACAGAAATTTGAAATAAACAGCAATAGAAACATGCAATCCGGGAAACTAACTTGTACTGACTTGATCGGGGCAGAGATATATGAAGAACAACCTGTAATCAGAAAAGGGGAAACCAATTAGGTTAACAGTGCAATAATCGATGAAGAAGTCACTGCACTAACAAGGCAGTGATTCGAATCTGCTAACATGCAGAAAAAAGCTAAAGACACTACAAGGCAGCCATTGATACTAAGAACATGTTTGCTTGATCTTCTTTATTACCCTTTCAGATCTTCTTTATTTCATTGGATCAACAGTTTGCTTGATAGTATTTCACCAGAGAATGAGCGCTGAGTTATGGGAATGTTTCCCACTATTTTGACTTCTTTTTTCACATTTACTTATTGCTACTGTTTTATACTTTACCTCTGTTGTTTTGCATCAAACCATGAAATTAAAAAAATGGGACTGGACTGATTCACTGGGTTGGTCCAATCAGTTGCTCATTTAGTTTGGTGATCATGTAAGAACCGGATTTTAAATTAACCTATTAAAAATCAAATTGAATCAGTAAAAAGTATATTTTATATATTCTTCCAATTTTTTTATTGAAGAAGATAACCCACTGTTATATTTCAACTCATACTTCATCAGAGTTCAAAAGATCACACCAATTTTATACAGCTTTTCACTACCACTCTCATTCGATTATACATATTTGCACCAATATCAACTTATAAAATTAAATTAAATAGTTGGGACCCTAACTTCCATGCAAGAAAACATTCATAAAACTAAGGCATAGATTCCTTTGTTACACTAATTACAGAGAGAAAAAGAGAGTTAGAAAAGAAAAGAAAAGAAAAGAAAAAAGAGAGTTGAAGCGTATTACAGTGATTCCATTCCTTTACCTTTCAGTTGCAGAAACCTGAAGACCCACCAACTGAGAGCAATCGGAGTGACAGAGAGAACAAGAAAAAAAAAAGGTCGACTGGTTGAGAAGGGAATCGAAAGAGTGGCAGAGAGAAAAAGAAAAGAAAAGAAAATGAGGGAGCAATTTGGCAGAAAAGAGGCGTAATGGAGTGGGAGCAAATCGGAAGAAAAGAAAAGCAAAGAAACAAGGAAGGAAATCGGATGAAGGAACAGAAGAGAAACAAAGGGGATCGGGGGAGGGTAAATCAGGGAGGTGATGCTGAATCGGTAGCTAATCTGGGCAAAAGGGGGGAATAGAAATCGATGGTTTTCACCGATTAGGAAGGTAACGGATTAGGTGCGTTTTACTAATACACCAAACCAAACGACGTAATACACCCGGATTAGGTGGGGCCCACCGATTAGGGTGTACTGGCTTTGCCAATACACCAAACCAAACATGTTCTTAGTTGCTTCGAACTACTCTTTTTTTCTTTTTAATTTTTTAAAAAATAATGTTCCAAAAATTAATAATGTGAATTTCATGAAATTTCATTCTCGGCTAAACTAACTCAGTTAAATTCTTAATAATAAGAGTTAATTATATTAAACATTTTAAATTATAATTTTTAAGATGGTAAAATATAATTTCTTCATTTTAATAATTTATATCTTTATAAATTTTAAAAGATTAAATCAATTTTTTTATTATTTTTAGGGAGAGCTAAAGTGTAATTTTATCTTTACTAATTTAAAATTTTAAAAAAATTTAGAGAGTTTAAATATAAAATTTTTCATTTTAGGGGGGACTGGGGCCCTACTGGCCCCCTAGCTACACCCTCGATTATGATATTCCTTCTAAATTGGTTTCAAACTTCAAAACATTCTAATTGCATCTCTAAACTATCGGTGTTATATCAATCAGGTCATTTCATTATTAAAATTATTATTTTAATCATCAAATAACACGTTGAATCTTATATAGTTAAATTTAAAATTAATATTTAAATAAATAGATTGTTGCTACGTAACTTTTAAAATTAAAAATTAAGTAAAAGTTAAAAAAAAATACAAATTATAAAGCTTTTTAAAAATTTCAAAAATTTCAAAACTAATTTTAAAAAAAAAATATTAGCTTTTATTATATTTTTCATTTTAAATTATGTAAAAAGAGATTTGAAGAATAATTTAAAGATGTTTAATGTAATTAGTTGTAATAATAGGTTATAAAAAATTATAAATGTCCAAGGGCAAGAACCAAAGGGCCTAGCCATGAACCCATTAGAAGGGGATGATAGGAACAGTGTCCCTATTAAAGGGCTACATTACTTCCAAGTTGCAACATTCCACTTTCATTGGGTGTAGAAACTAGAAAGGGACACTTCAGAGATTTTGTTATTTCTCTTTTAATTATGAAAACATTTTCTATACAAAGAAAAGAGAGTAAAAATCTGCATAAACCTGTTTGGTCCTTATTGGTGACGTGTTATAATTTTGTGTATTTATATTAATTTTATGTTATGATTTACTTTATATGAATTAAATTATGCTTTTTTATACATAATTTACTATTTCAACTATATTTATTTTGTTGGTATTTTGAATTTTGTTTTTCTTCACTTCAATACTTAATACGAATAAATCACAATTTTATCTCAATTTATTGTAAAAAAAAGTACTAAACTGGATGATGTTTTACGTTCTTGTTGGTTTTTCTTTGAGTTGGTACGGATTTGGGCAATAAAGATGCTTCGAGCGGCTTGATGTGATTTGTAAAATTAAAAGACGTTAATTTACATTTCAATCGTTTTTTGATACTTAAGTTAATTTATGAGTTAAAAAAAATTTCAGATAAAATTTTTAGGAATGAGATGGTCGAATGAGCATATAAAAAATGACAAGACATCTATTTAGGTCATTCGCCCATCAGCTTTGTATGGTGGACAAATTATGTTGGTCATTTGTTTGGCGTCAATCTTTGGTCTCTTTGCCTTGTTGCCCAGAGTAGCGACGTGTAAACAAAGGCCTAACTTGGACTTTGATACTAAGAATGCTATCACGTGTAAGGTAGAAGGGAGGTGAGCATAAAATGACTTAAAGAGATAAATTGTCATTTTTCATATAAACATTCTATCATCTCATTTCCTAATTATTTTTTTTTCTAAACATTCGTTTAACCCAGAAACTGACTTAAGTATTGGAGTGGCAACTTGGACACCATTTAATTCGTCATTTGATTTTGCAAACAGTATCAAGCTCCTTGGAACATCTCTATCAGCCCAAATTCATACCGATTCAAACTTAACAATTTGTATTGATTCTTTTGAGGTAAATTGAGACAAAAAATATCAACATAAACAAAAAAAAATTAAGTATCAAAATGAAAAAAAATATATAATTAATTCTAAATAACAAATTATGTAAAAAAAATATCAACTTGTTTCCCTGAAATAAATAAAACTATTCGATTAAGGAAAAAAAATCATAACGTATATAACACATGAGAGAATTTCATTTATTGTCTTATTTTTCCACATGAGCATAAGGGTGGCATTTAGAAAAAAAGAATTGCAATTACCTAGTTAACCTATAGTATTTCAGTTCTTAAAAATTCAAATCAAAATTGAATATCGCGTGTTGGCAATGATGGTTAGGGTGTTTATCATCTCAGGTATGGTTTAAGTTTGAGTCACGCTAGTCGCGTTGTTGTTAAGTCTTTTCCTTATAGTTCACCAAAAAAAAACATCAAAATCAAAATTTAATTGAATTTGAATAAGCAGCAAACCGGACAAATTTCCATTCATTCGAATTTGTTCGATATTTTCACTAATTTATAATATATATATTTTATAATATAAAAGTATAAAAAGTTATAAATAACTGTAAACTAAATAAAATTTTAAATTTTTTTTTGAATAATAACAAATTTTATATAGGTTCTAATCATATTTGTTCTTTTTGATGTAATCTATAACCATAAATAAGAGGATAATGTAATTCAATGCACTCAAACTTACAACCTCCTGTATTAACAATCATATTTATACCAATCGAATTAAGACTTAATCTACAACAAATCAAATAAATTTAAATAACAATCAAACCCAAGTTAATAATACTACCATTCCAATCGATGTAGTCTTTCTTATTTTTCTTTTTCCTAATAATACCCTACATTTAACATCAACAGTTAAACCCATTAATTCGATTAAAAAATTAGGCCCAAAATCTTTTACTAGTTTGTAAAATATAATTATTTACTAAATCTACTTTTTTTTTTAATTTATTAGTTTTTCTAAAATTCAGTATTCTTATTTTAAAAAGATTTTTTAACACGTGTGGCTGTGATAATTTTACTAATTATAATTCATCTCTAAATTTCATTTCATAATTTAAAATGAAATAAATTTTTTTCGGGCCATAAAAAAAGAATTGAAGCAAAAATTGATTTTATATATAAAATTAAATACCACAAAAATAACAAGAGAAAACCAGAGGCGACACGTGGGAATCAACAATGTTAAAATCTAACATGACGGGGTAACTCAACGTTGTCGATAAATACGAAACGGAGGAACTCACTAAACTTAACAAACAGTTGAATCCTTATCCCATTCACTGAGTCTCAACACCGAGTCATCATCACTCATGGCTATCGAGGTAAGTTTCTACAACTTCCCAGTTTCAATCATATAACTTCAATGGTAATGGGAATTTTGTTTTTTCAATAACCGATAAAAACAGGCTTGGTTTATGGATGAAAGCAAAGAAGACCAAAGGCTTCCTCATCGACGCAACCCCAACGAACCTGTTTCGTTGGAGCACTTGGCAGGTGAGTTCTAAACGTTTCTGCTGTTAGATTTTCTGGGTTTTTTGTTTTTTGCTTTGGGTTTTAATAAAAATGATTGATTCTTTTGAATAATGGTAGAGCTGGGAGTGTTGTATTGGCATTTGAACCCCAAGGATTACGAGAACGATGAAGAGTTGAAGAAGATTAGAGAAGCCAGAGGTTATAATTACATGGTAATCTAACTTTTTTTATAATATTTTTTGACTCAATTAGTGTTAATGTCTTGCTTAAGTTGCTTTGCCTATTAGCTTTGTCTTTTATGCTCTTAGAATGAATTTTATTGTGTGTGATGGGAATTAGAAAAAGCCTGTTCCTGTTGTATTACTTTTGGGGGAAAAAGGGGATTCCAATTTGGTTTTTATTACAAGGAAACTGCTGATGCAAACCAAACTATTGAGCTTTTTTGCTTTGCAAACTCAATAGTATAGTAGTCTTGTCTTTCTTGTTTTCGAATCTTGATAGGACTCTTTATTTAGAGTGACGACATCCCCTAGATGTGGATCTTGGTTTCTAGTAACATAGATTCATGCATGCATACATAAATACATACATACACCAAAAAAAAAAAAAACATGTTATTTGTGCTATAAGCAAACGAGCAAATAGTTAATCTGTTATTATGTGTATTACTAAGATGAGGTATTGTGAAATTATGATTCGAGATGATTTCTTTTTGAGTTCTGAAAATGAGATCTATTGTGTGATTAACTGTAGTCCGTTAGGTAATGCAGAACGTAAGTTATAAGTTACGAGCTAATTTCAAGGTATATACTATATAGTTAGTTTGCATTTCATTCGCCTTTGTACCCAAATGGTGGGATTCTCTTGCATACGTAGCTTTTACTTTTAGGTTGTGTTAACTGGGCTAATGTTGTAAATACGAAGAGGAAGTTGATAGATAGAATAAGGTGTTGTACTCAATTCCAAATCAAAAGCAAATTGCAACATTGATAAAAGGTTTGGTCACAACTTACAATGGGACATTCCTGTTTCTTAATAGAGCATTTGTAAGGGCTATTGAGTTGTTAAGTTGGTTTGCCTAGTTATGTCATTCCTACTCTTCATTTTTCACGAATCCGAGGCACATTTGGATATGAGTTTGGGGGATACGGCACTCCAAAGATGCTCTGAATACTCGAAATACTTGGTAAAATCCATGTTTGACACTCACATTTGAGTTCGAATATTGTAGTTGCCTTGTTATTCTAATTTGAAGAGGAAGTTCTTAGGACCTTCATTTGTCTAATCGTTATATTGTACATATAGGATTTGCTTGATTTATGCCCTGAGAAAGTTGACAACTATGAGGAGAAACTGAGGAACTTTTACACCGAGCACATCCATGCTGACGAAGAGATACGCTACTGCCTGGAAGGCAGTGGGTATTTTGATGTTAGGGACAAGGATGACCGATGGATTCGGATTTGGATCAAAGGAGGAGATCTTATTATATTGCCTGCTGGAATCTACCATCGGTTCACTCTCGACACCAGCAACTATGTCAAGGTAAGAAAATGTGTAAAATCAAGGGAACTTAATTTATAAGCAAGTTACGGATACCTCAGAGCTGCAGTTGATCGAATTTGCGTGTTTACATTGTGCAGTTGATGAGGTTGTTTTTGGGAGAACCGGTTTGGACAGCGTATAATCGGCCCCAGGAGGACCACCCTGCAAGGAAAGAGTACATTAAAAGCTTGACTGAGAAAGTTGGGGTGCCATTAGCTGCTCATTAGAGCTATTTGTTACATGAAGTTCCCCTCTATATATATGCGTGCATGTATGTATGTACATGTATTAGTTTCATAAGTTTCTCAAAGGCTGAACTTGATAAAACATTATGCATCTGTATATCAAAACATTGAATTGCATCTATTAATAAATAAATATCATGTTATTTAGGATGAATGTGTTTTATTTACTAACTCTTGTTTAATAATATCTATTCAAGCGAAACAGATACTCATCGAATTAAGGGGGAAAAAATAAGGCTAGAATTAGATGGGTATTTGTTTTTTATTAAAAAATATTTTATATAATTATATTCAACTATTGTTTGTTGGGTTAGTATTTAGTACACTTGAGTTTCGTGTCTTTTTTTATTAAATATTTATTTATTTTAATATTTTATTATATTTTTATAGGATACTTATTTAACTTCTGATCTTATTTGTAGAGTTTAAAAATTTTACTAGGAGTTTACTAAATATTTATATATATATTGATAAAATTGTAAGTAATTATGATTCGATGAAATTATTTATTTAATTTTAATCTAATTTTATTGTGAAATTAATAAAATAAACCAAAATGGTTTAAATTGAAATCGTTTATTCTAATTAACTTAAACATAAAGGGACAAATCAGCAAAATCTGAAACTAAGATAATTTGTGTTCAAAACGGTTTAAATTCAAAGAGTTTACGCTTGTTCAATGGTCTTAAATTTTACCAAATTCGTTTAACTCAAATACGTTTTAGACCTTTTCATATATTTACCCATTAAACAACTATACTTTGATTTGGTAGATTAAATGAGTATCAATCTCACATATTTGAGAATTTAGTAAGAGATTTAGATTAAATGTCTGTAACTAATAAAATTAAAACAAAAAGATTTTAAAAAAATTAATTTGATTTAAATTATTTAATAAGTAAAAAAATAATATATCAGTGGCTTGTTTAACTATAAAATAAGTATAAAGGACTTTTTTTGATATATTAGTCAAGATTAATTTTGTGCTTTATTTAATTTAATATGTTTTTTATTAAGATTGTAAACATAGAATTTTGTGTATATATATCATAAATTCAATTTTTAAATACTATAAGTTACACCATATATAAAAATAAAATGTAACAATATTAAAAATAAGTTACACTTAGTTGAGCTCGAACTTTTAATGTTGTAAGTCAAATTTAGTCCATATTTTAAATCAACTTAATTTTTTTTATCTATATTCATTTTTTGTGTCTAATATTTTTATTTAAATACTCTTAAATATCGAATTAAAATTCTAATTTAAACAAATAAGTCGAAAATCAATAATGAAACACTTAATTAAATAACAAACTGAAATCCACCTGAATAAATCTAAAATTTTCTCAAAATTTGACATTGGCATTAAATAAAGTAGCCGTAGATTGGAATCCGAAATAATTAGAAAAGGTGAAGGTAATGAACAAAATCCAGTGGTGGTGATGTAAGATATGGGTTCTGGAGAGTTCCCCATTAAGGAGGGTATGGGAATCTTGTGGAACCAATAATGGAGGGACAGACAGATACAACACACCTTGTCTTTATATAATTAAAATCATGTTTTTAATTCTTGAATTTGATTGCCATAATTTAATCTCATAACCTAACCTAAAAATACAAAATAATTATCAACTTGGCTTTGAAATTCTCTGTAGGGTTTTTGGTGTGTCGGGTATATTCGGTGAAGTTCTACAATAAACCAAAAACTATTTCTTTAAAATATTACAATTAGGCCCATCTTTCATCAAATCAATCTTTTTAATGATTTTGTGGACTGTTCATTCCTTAGTCAAAAGCATGGTTTTTAGAATTATAGTATCCCAACTTGATTCATTTGTATCTCAATTCATATCGATTTAAGAGTCAATCGATTCTCCCTTTTATTTCGAATTGATGTATCGATTAATCCAGTTTCAATAACTAAAGTTTAAATTTCTAATGTCAATTTTCGCATAAAAATCACTTATCAATCAATATAATTTGATGCACAAATGATATCACCCACCTAGAGGCAAAACCAAAACAATTTTTTAGGGGCTGAATAAAATTTTAATTTTTTATAGTTTATATCGTTATAATTTTTAAAGGATTAAATCAAATTTTTATAATTTTAAGGGACTAAAATTTAATTTTACCTCTTCTAATTTAAAATGTTAAAAAATTTAGAGAGCCTAAATGACAAATTTTCATTTTAGGGGGACCAGGGCCCATGCGAGCCCCCTTAGAATCTCCTCTACACCCACCAATATATGATAATAACAAGGTTTTCAAATAAAAAAAAGAATATACAATATTTAGTAGATATTTATTTATATCTGTATTATTAATGAAATCTCTTATTGAGTTGGTATTACGGGCTAAATAGGTACCAATTTGATTAGGAAATAGCTAATATATCTTTTTATTAAATGACTATTATTATTATTTTGAGAGTCCTTTTGTCTTTTCGTACTTTTATATAGTTTTAAAATAAAAGAACAAAAATTAACATATTTAATGAATGAATCTGTGTTTAATAGATTTATAAACAATTTTTTTACTACTATACTAATAATAATTCTTAATTAAATTTAAAAAAAATAACTTTTAACATAAAATATATTCTTTTACCAAATTTGAGTATCTATACTATTTTTTATTCTAGTTTCGAACATATAATATATGTATTATTATTTTCAGATCTTACGTTTCATTATTTATTATATATTATTTTTAAATATACACTTATATTTTAAATACGTGGTTTTCACGCCCATACATGTACAATAAGCTTTCTCAATAGTATAAAATTTGTGACTGAGTTTGATGTAATCGACTCATTGACACAAATTCAATAGTAAAATGACAGAAAAAAGTTGAAATTTGATTACAAGAAACAAATCAGTTAAAGGATAAATATGTCTTTTAATGTGAGGAGAAAACTACCCACTATCTATTTAAGCCATGCTAATAAATAACTAGCATTAAAATTAATCATTCACGTCAAATAATATATATTTTTTAAAATTTTAATTTTTTTAAGCATAATTATTTATAAAAAAATACTATTATTGTTTATTGAGAGAAGTACAATTACAATACAACACAATTATAAATCCGATCAACTACAGACAATGAATTTGAAATAACCAGATAAAATCTACATATGTCACGCGTATAGTATAAGTAAGAGACTTACACCGCGCAAGTACACATAGTGTGACTTAAATTTGAATCACAAAAATTCATATATTTATTTTATATATCTCAAAAAGTAACATTAACCAATGTAATAAATATCTTATCAGTGGATATATCATTTTTTACTTGTATCGATACATTTTGATATCGACATGTTTCAATTTTTGATGTATTGTTATGAATTTATTAATCACGCAATTTTTAAGATATTTTTATTTTGATCACCCAAGAAAATCATACAATTTTATCATTATTATTAGATAAAATTTTCATTTTAGTCATATAAGGATGACGTAGAATCACAGTTTTATACAATCACTTCTCTATACCTTAATATCAATTCTAGCTTTTAACTTATGGTAGAGAAAAAAATATATTAAATATCTGAATTAATTTGAAAGTGACACTTGTTTTTTTTTATATTTTTCATGTCTGTCTTATGATATGGCTGCTCCTTCCAACGATATCATCTCGTCTTCCCCTTAAAGTGCAATGTGTCCCACCATTGCATCTAATCACTTGTTGGTTAAATGTTCATTTCTTCACAAATGGTATTTAACTTCTATATATAGTGTCTTTTTTGAATTTGTTTAAAAAACATTATAGATTATTAAAAAGATTAATTACGAGTATAAATTTTTAACAAATTTAATATTTATGTTTTGATGAAACTATATATGTAAAGAATGTTGTCCAATTTTTTGTGTATATAAAAGTTTTATTCATATTAAGATTTTCAAAGAAGGTTTTATGGTATAATTAATTGTTATGAATAAAATAAATGATAATAAAATATGATTTTAACTTTTTTCAGCATTATTCATGTACCGGGTCGTGCATTTTGGCCCCTCTTAATAATTAATATTTTATTTATTTTAACACTAAATGTTCAACTTTGACCAATCCAAAATTTTATAATTTTAATTCGATTCACCATGATGAAATTCCTAGTTTACCCCTTTGTATGTTTATATGAATCTAAACAACATTAATAGTCTAAATTCTAAACATAGATTTTAGTAAAGTAAATGGATGAATGTATAATTATTAATATAGTAATTATATACTCATGTAATTACAATAAGTTAATTATACTGTAACTCTCTTTGTAATATTTAATAGCATAAATTATAATTATATAACTAAGTAAATTTAATTCTAAAAAAATAATATTAATTATTATAAAAATGATGAATAATATTTGGGAAAAAATTGTCTAACCGAGTGACAAAATTAAAATCAAATCATCATATATAATATGTTAGTTCAAGAAAGTATCCGACAATACAATGACTAATAAAATTAATAAAAAAATTTAATATACTATACAATTTTATCTAATTATTCTAGTATTCTATATTTATTTAAATCACATGTGAATAATCACACTCAAATTTAATTTCCAAACCCACCATTAATATCTCATATTTACATTTTAGTTGTTTAATTTACTATTAATTAAAAGTATTTTTAGTCTTTACTTAAATCTAACTTTTTAAAAAGCAGCATCTTTTTGACTTAATGATCACTTTTTGGCCACTTATTAGAGCATAAAATCCAAAACCAATGATATTATGACAGGTTTAAACACCTTTGGAATTTACCAAATCGAGAAAAAACAAAGTTCATACAATTAAATTGTATATTATACATCATGATTCGGACTTTAAGTGCCAAGCGAATCAAAATATAAATTAAATTAAAAGTATTAATATTATGTCAATTACATCCTTATATTAGCTTAAGATTACATTAGGTGTTAAATGTAAACTCAGATTTAATTAAGAGAATATTCAAATAAGTGATTAAAATTTAAATATATGTATACTTACTACATAGAGAACTTAAATTTGATGTGTTAAAAAATATACGGTGTTATTAGAAATTAGGAAAGTTACTTTTTTTCTTTTTAACATATTAGATTCAAATCATCGTTACGATACGGGTAGTTAAAATTTTATTTGTATTTTAAATATACCCTATGTCATATATGAGTTAACATTTAGCGCTTAAGTTAATTGGTAGCTAACGAAAATACCTAATTGATACAATATTAATATTTTAAAGATTCAATTAAATATTTTTAAAGTTTATGTACTAATTTAGAATATATAGTCTAATTTAAAGACATCCTATATGATTAATCCTCATTAGAAGTGTCATAAATAATTAAAAATAATTTTACATTGATACTTATACATTTTTATAATTAAATTTAAATAAAAATATTTGTTAATTCTTAAACAATGAAACAAACCATTTGAGTCGGTTTAGGCGAATTACCAAGATAGGGGTTGAATCTATTTTTTTTTTAATAAACATCTTTGATTGTACATGTTTCAGGTAAATATCATCCATTTTTTTTCAAAAATTGTAGTTATTTGTATAAAATATATAATCTCTTTTGTTAAATAATATATATATACATATGTTTAGTAATTATAATTTATACAAATATAACCTAGAAAAAGGGAAGGGGGATTGGCCATTCCAAAATTTAAGCATAAAGCCAATGAGCCCTTGCCTCAACAACAAGGATGAAGTTTTAAGAATGTTGAGAATTTAGATTCCAGTTTTATTATGTGTAAATGTTTGAATTATTTACTAGATTTATTTTAGGTGGTTAGTTAGTTACATTTAATTTGTAAGAGTTAGGTTAGTTAATCAATCTAATATTTGTAATTATTGATTCTATTTTAACTTAAAAAATAAATTAAAGAATTTAATGAACAACAAATATAAAAAATTATAAAGTCTCGTAATCAAGATTAGATTTGTTTAAGTCAATCGAATTTTAGCTCAGTTGGTATTAGTATTGTTGTCAATGCAATAGGCGTGTGTTCAAGTATGCTGAAGTATATTATCTTCTTATTTAAAGATTGGGGAGAGATTGTGGATAGTTCTAAGTATTATATCAAAAAACAAAAATTAAGAATCGTTATATGCACTCACTTACCTGAAATGAAGTAAAAAAAAAAGAAGAAAATTTGTTTAATGTTGGAGCTGCTTACTCAATTCAATAAGTTGAGACTTGTATAAAGCAAAATTTAATTGGAATTGATTAACTTGAAATTAAAATTTTAATAATATAATTAAAATTTTATTTTGATCTAATTATAAAATTAATAAATATTAATATAAAATTATGCATTCATATTTCATTATTTTTGAGGCAACAAATGAATTATTCAGATCAAACTAGATCTAGCCGGAATATAACAATCTTAGATTTCACTTTGATTAGTGCATAAAATAATACTTAAAAGCTTAGATATTTTCCAATAAAAAAGGACTATTTGCTAGATATTTTTGGAAACCCTAAACGCTTTCCCCAAAGTCTCCCACATAGATTGGTCAAAAGGAAAGGGGGAGCCCTTTCATTTAGAATAGTAATAAAAGTTTGCTGATTTCAAACAAATTGCTACATTTATACCTTCATTTTACATACCCATTTTTATTTCAAAGATTTAAATTAAAATTTTAACTTCTTTTTTTATAAATTATAAGAAATTTATGAAATGTTTTATAATATTTAACTGTGTAACATAAATGTATTATACGAGTGTATACCAATATTCTAACTTGTAAATTGTAATTACACAAAAGATTACAACACAAAGTAAATTTTTAGGTCTCATTGTAGCAAATGAAGTTGAACAACTTTCAGAATTGAAGTTTTAGTTTTAATCTTTCTACTTTAATTTAATATAAATTTATTTCATTATTTTCTAATATTATTAGTTTACAAAATAATTAATACTATTGAATTATCTTATTAAAATAAAAATGTGATTTTTCCTTGTAAACATTGTACTTAATTTACTACTTAATCCTTGCTGTTTGAATTGATGTAATTTGATAATCCTATTATTATAGTGTCATTAGTTTATCCAAAAATTTGGTGTGAATTTTTTTTTAGAAACACACTGTTTAAATTATGATTCAGTCATTATACATAAATTGATCCCTCTATTTTTATAATGCCTTTAGTTAATTCAAATAATTAACACTATTAACTATTTCGAGTTAAAACGCTAAATTAATTCTCTTTTCAGTGTTAAATTATTAAAACTAAGCATGATATTTTTAAAATAAAGAGATCAAATCATACCGAATTAAAATATAATAATAAAATTTCAAATTTAAACATGACAAAGAAAAACACAAATTGACCCTAAATGAAATCTATTTGGTTAAAAAACATATGTCCCGAAGAGAAAGGATTGTATGAAACTGTTATTCCACGTTATCCTTATCACTTTCTAACAGGAGCATGACAAATCAGATTTTTTCTCTTGATTTTTAGTTTTTTCTTCATGTAAAATTCAAATCCAACTAGAAATATTAAAAATCAAGAAGAAAAATCTGATTTATTACGATCTTATTAAAAATGAATAAAAATAAAATAGAATCACATTTTTGTACAATCCTTGTCCCAAGACAGGTACAAAATATAGTATAATAATATTACAAATAAAAAACAACAGGAATAAATAAAGCCAAAATGACTTTCTAAAAGGAGAAAGTTGTGGTGGGGAATATAGCAAAAATATCTCGTTGTCATTGCCATTGCCAAATTTTATTTCTTGCTTTTTCACAACATCACCCAGCCTCCTAACCAACCGAAAGTAAAAGAAATGAGCGAAACAAAGAAATATATATATAAAAACAATTTTTTATTATATCAAAGTTCCTACGGATTTAACCTAATGAGACCCATGTTCACATCTCTCTTGTTTCTCAACTCTTCCATATGTCCTTTTTTCGCCAGTACTGAACTGTTTTTGGTCCATCCATGGCCTGAATCTGCAAATCAAAGCCCTATTTTTCCCCTTTCTTTTGGGGTTTCTAAGCAAAGATGAATCCATATGAAAGAATTAAACAAGAGTTTCAAGGAACAAGCTCATCATCCTATCATGGTGATATACCGTCCATGGCTACCCCTCAACCAATAGAAGGACTCCATGAAGGAGGTCCTCCTCCATTTCTCACAAAAACATATGATATCATTGATGATTCAGGCACCAATCACATCATTTCATGGAGTGGAGGTAACAATAGCTTCATTGTATGGGATCCCCAAGCATTTTCAATGATCCTTTTACCTAGGTACTTCAAGCACAACAATTTCTCAAGCTTTGTAAGGCAACTCAATACCTATGTAAGTAAATCTTTTTGAAACTTTGGTTTTGTAATTTAGTTCCATACATAGAATTAGATCTTCCTTTTTCTTTTTATAGGGGTTTAGAAAAGTAGATCCAGATAGATGGGAGTTTGCAAATGAAAAATTCCTTAGAGGACAAAGGCATTTACTTAAAACCATTAGAAGAAGAAAAACACAACAAATTCAAGCTTCATATGGTGGTTTAGATCCTTGCGTTGAAGTTGGGAGGTTTGGGGTTGATGTAGATATCGATAGGTTAAAGCGCGATAAACAGGTTTTAATGGCGGAACTGGTGAAACTAAGGCAACAACAACATAATACCAAGACATATTTACAAGTAATGGAAGAAAGGCTGAAGAAGACTGAGATGAAACAACAACAAATGATGAATTTCTTAGCTAAAGCAATGAAGAATCCCAACTTTGTTCAACAATTAATACAGCAAAAAGATAAAAGGAAAGAACTTGAAGAAGCTATAACTAATAAAAGAAGGAGACGAATAGATAACCATAATCAAACGTTTGTTAAAGCTGAACCAGTTGAGAGCTTTGGTGGTGCATTTGAAGTTGTAGAGTTGGATGGAATGGTAATGGACTTGCAGGAAAAGCATGATGAAGAACATGGAAGCTGCTATGATAAAGGTAAAAGAATTGATGATGAAGGGTTTTGGAATGATTTATTGAATGATGATATGGAGGAAGAGATATCAGCTTTGCAAGTTAATGGGGTTGAAGATGAAGAAGGAATAGATGTTTTGGTTGAACAGCTTGGGTTCTTGGGCTCTAGTCCAAAGTAGAGCTTTTGCATTTGCAGAAATGGGCGGTTTCTAACAGGTTCCCCTTTCTGGCTTCAATGGCGGCCTTTGGGAGGGGCAAAACCAGGTAAAGCTTTTCTTTTCTTTTCCTTTTTTTTTTCTTGAGGTTTTCGGTTTGTTGAAATCTTAGAATTTAAAGCTTGTAGATTTACATAATAATTGAAAGAACATATTAGTACAATTCATTGGTGGAACTTTGGAGAAGAAGACCCTAGTTGATTACTATTAGTAACTATCTTTCATCCCAATTTCTTATTTCTACTTTGCTCTAGAATATGCAATTTAACACTTTTATTTTAATTTTACATAATTTAATAATATCATTAGTACTCCAAACCTGTTAGTACGCCTAATTTTCTTTTAAATAAATCTAATCATCTCATTGAAATATAAATTTATTATTGGTTGAATGTAATTTTTAACAATGTCGTCTCCAAATATTAAAACTTATTGATATGCCTAATTTTCTTTCAAATAACTTCAAGCATCTTATTGAAATATAAATTTATTATTGATTGAATATAATTAACTATATATAACCTTATATGTGTACCGATGACAATAATTTTTCTTCTCATCATCACATTAACGGAAACAATTAAATTAAAATAAAGAAATTAAATTAAACTAAATTAAAGTATGAGAAATTAAACCCCAAATTAATTTTAGACCAAAATCAGGTTTTCTACTTCCACATACTTGGTTAAATTCTTTTAGATTTTTAATGGGATCAATTTGTTTAAATTGGATAAGTTGCTATTTGATAAATATTTGTTTAGGTAATAACTAATAAGATTAAAGTCTTTAAAGAGAAGTGGTCTTTGAATTATGTTTTAAGAGAGGCTAATTAGGTAGTAGATGCTTTAGCGAAAATAGCTTTAACGAGAAGCGAAACATTGCACATGTTTGAGGAATTTCCTTTGGAGATTAAATGGATTATAAAAGAAGACTGTACTTTCGATAATATATCTAGGAAATAATCTTTGTATTTCTTTGTTTCAATTACCAAAAAAAGAAAAAGAAAAAGACTTAATTTGATAATTTTGGCTGCAATGAAAATTTTACCTAATTTGATAGTTTTAAAGAATGTCTTTATAATAAAATAAAAATTATTTTTAATAACTTCGAGGTCTTGCAATCAAATTTGTTATGAATTATATTTATAATTGAATTCGGATAGAAAGCAAGTGCTCGATTAATTTGAAAAAAAATATTAATTATAATAATATACTTGTATTTAGTTTGAATATTTTTATAAAAAAATCTAATGTACTAATCTTAATAAATGTATACCTTCGTTGGCAATTCTTTTAAATCTGTATTTATTTTAGACAGGCATTAATCTAAATTTTATTGTATTTAATAATTATTCATATATATTATGTTGATTATTGCTCTCTAAATAAGCATGAAATAATAAATTTACTTCCCTAAAATACTATTTTTCACTTACAAAGTGACTACAATAAATACTAGTAATAATTAGGGGTAAGTAAAAAAAAATTTAGGAGTTAAAATTATGTTACATATTGTTATAGGAGTCATATATTGATAAATATAGTGAACTTTAATTGTTTTATAATTTTTTTATATAATTAAAGTATTATTTATGTTCATTTTACGCCTCATAAAAATTATTTTTTTCGAAATTCGTGATTCATACTTTCAACAATATTATATTAATTAAACTTCAAACTTGAGTTTTGTAATACGTTTTACTACAACATCCAAAATTTATTGGTTATGGTTGAATAATAGAAATGATAGTGAGAGATGAAAGATGTTAGTAAATTTGGGGAGTAATGATAATGGGCATGGGAGCTGCCATGGACGCATAGTGTGAGACTGTGAATTGAAGCAGGCAGGCAAAGCGAGGGACCAGCAACTGAGCCATGCATGTGCAGTTAGATCTTTAAAAAAGGAAAACAAAGGGTTTGGGTAATTATATATGAAAGGGGCAAATGGCCCAGCGAAAAAGCTTAGATGATGAAGTGCAGGAAGCTTAAACAAGAAACTTGAAAATATAGGCACGGTTGCCACCGCCTACAAGATTTGAGTTGGCTCACGTTTTAACACTTTTTTCTCTCTTGCCTGTTTAATGGATAGGATTCCACGTGCTTCTTGTCACTCTCTCTATCCCTACCATTCATTGGATCTTACATTTACTTCAACACTAATATTTAATCAAAATGAATTCCTGACCATCTCTAAACTGCACATCCAACAGATACATATATTTATGAAGAAATTGGGTAACGAAGGAGATGTGTGTCCATTGAAATAAATAAATAAATATCAATAATGGGCCTTAATTATGTTTTATCTTTTCTCATTTAGTAATAAAAAGTTACAAAATAGTTGTTAGTATATATATTTAATTATGTTTTATCTTCTTTTAGAATTTAAGATTTAATCTAGGTACTTTAAAATTTAAAAATTAAGTCTTTTTATTTTTTTAAATTAAAAATTTCAGTCTAATCACTAACATTATTAGTATATTTTGTAAAAAAATTATCGACTTAGCATATTGATTAGATTAACTTCATATGATGTGAGTTATGATTGATAAAAAATAAATATGTTCACTTCATAAATTTTGACGGAAATTACCAATGACAATGATTATTAGATTAAAAATTTTAAATTCAACAATAACATGATTAAATTTTTAACTTGTAATAAATCTCAAATTTTATAAAATACATAACATATTTTAACCTATCCAAAATAAATTAATTTCCCTTTTTTGTTTTTGCCAGTATTTCCAGACTGTTAAGCTTGGAAAGTGGAGTTGACCCAAATCAAAAGTAGGCACTTCAGTTACATTTCTTGAGTAGGTTGAATTGCTTTAGTTTCTTTATTATTTTCCTTGTATTTACTCTCGGAATTGAAAAATTAATCTCTTTGCTTCGATTTATTAAAATTTAATCTATAAACTTTATGAAAAATAAAAAATTTAGTCTAATTGTTAATAAATACGTGAACTTAAATTTACTAATTCTTGTATATAACTTATTGAATTCTCGATTTTTATTAATTCACTGTGTATAAATTATTAAATTGGCGACTTTTTAAATCTATGATTTAATAGCAAAAGTTAACAATATTATTAAGTTGTACTAACTATTTGAGTATAAAAATCAATTTATTATAAATTAAAATACAACAAATAAATTCTTAAATTTCATAAAATAGAGGAAATTCAAATTTAGACGACTATGCTTTCTAATAGTGTGAAGTTGGGTGGAAAACCTGCCACTTCAATTTTTCCTTAACATTCCCAAAGATTTAACTTTTTTTTTTCACTTTCCTATTGACTTCTTAAGATAGTTTTGGTCTGAAATCATAAAATCAATCTTATACAACTTCTTTTTTTTCAAGTTATATATTGGAACGAACCCAATAATCAATTCTCCACATTTTATAGGCCCGTTAAAAAGTAGATGTTGACCATGAGTTTTAATCATACTTAAATTTACTAAAATAAATCACTTTATTTATTGTTTTTACTTAGGAAGATTAATTAGTAAATTAAGAAAAATTTAACTCTTAACATTTATATCTTTTGTCAATTTAGTCATCATTCCTTTTTATTAGCTAAATTTGGTCTTAACTTTTTAAAATAGTCAAATTTGACCATCAACATTTCATAAAAAGTTGAATCATAATTTTTTAACATAAATATTAAATTTTTAAACAGCACAGTCTACATGACAATTCACTCACATGTATTTTGTACTTTTTTTTCTTTAATTTTTAGGAAATTTTATATATTTTTCCTTGAATTTTTATTTCTTAATATTTTTGTATATTTAGTTAAAATTTCTATTAAAAAAAGATAATTTAATTCTTTTTTAAAGGTTAATGGTCAAATTTAACTAAAGAAAAAAAAGAACCAAATAAACAAAAGTCATAAACATTAAAAATTAAATTTACCATTATACCATAAAAAGTTACGGGTTTGGGTGCGTATATTCTTTGTTCAATTAGTAGGATTCTAAAAATTCCACTCTTTATTCACCATTGTTAACAACTTCAAGTTTTACAATTTAATTAATAAAGTGACATATTTATTAAAATATTTAGTATATTGATAGTGCATGCTTTAATTTTATAAACATGATTAAAAATTTGTCACGTTTTTAGGGGTGTAATTAAATCTAGTCAAATTCAAATAAATAGTAAGCTCGAGCTTCGATCTGAATCAAAAATCAAAACTCGTACTTGATTTGAACTCAATCAAATATTAAATTCTGAGCTCAAGCTCAGTTAAAGATATAATTAATCTACTCAATATTAAACTTGATTGAGCTTATTCATTTTCAAACTTCAATTAATTCATATTTAAACTCATTTAAACTCGTGAACTATTCAAATTGAATATTTATGAGACTTGTATCCAGCTTGATGGATACTTAAATTAAAGCTGCTGGAATTATTATCAAAATTTGTCCTGAATTTTGAAACGTTATAGAAGATGCTAAACAAAACCAAATGGCTTTCCTTATTAGAAAGGTAAAGAGTAGCCATCAAACAAGCATATGAAAGCACATCCGAAGAGTTGAAGGGCCAATAGGGTTTTCATTGAAAGGCACTCACTCTCCCAATAGTGTGATGAAAACAACATGGCCAGCCTCAAAAGGATTATATATATTTTATATTTCACATACCCACCACCGACACAAGCCCAACGCTGTGGCCTCAATCTCTTGAACTTATCCTTTCTTTTTCTTTTTCCTTTGTAATTATCCACAAAGCTTTTGTCCTTCTCTAATTCCCTAAATCATTGATTAAACAACTTAAACATTTTTTAATCTAAAAACCCATCCCATTGGAGTGTTCACTTTCAACAATAATACAATAATAATGGAGTTTTTCTTCTTAATTTTGCAAGTAAAATAAAAAAAACTATCTATTTTGATCGATTAATAATAATTTTTAAGATATTGGCTCATGTTCTACCAAAAATCTAAATATTACATCATGTGAAAATATTATAAAAATGAATGAGATAATTTTTTTCTAAATATATTTTTATCATGTTAAAGGATTAATATATTATTTCATACCTAAGTCTGATTTTAATGTTTAATTTGTTATTTAAACATGTTATTTTGTTTTAATTTGATATTTGAGTTTAGTTTTATTGTTCCTTTCGGTACTTGATTTCAACGTTCAATTTAGTACTTGAGTTTTTTTTATCCCAATTAAATTCTTAGTTTTTTTTACTAAAACATACATGTCAAACATTTATTGAGCCATATAATATCGTTTGGTTCAAGTATCAAATTAAATTTTAAAACGAAACTCAAATATCAAACTAAAAAAAAGCTCATATATTAAATTATATATTAATCTTATATTAAAATGAATCCATACATCACTAAAAAAAAACTCACCTTGATGTAATTTGAATTGAAGAGCTCAAACTGTTTTTTGTACAAACCATTGGTGGAGGGGATGACCACCAAGGACGAAGCTAAAATTTTGAATTGAGAGCTCAAACTAAAATTAAAGAAATCGGAGGTGAAACTAAAAAAAAAAATTATACTAAAATGATCTAAATTGAATAAATAATTCTTTAGAAGGGTCAAAAATATAAATTTCTCATCTAATCAAAATAATTAAAATTAAAGTCCAACTTCGCAAAGGCCCCTATCTCCCAAATTTTGTCCCTGATAACAACAACGAAGTTTGAACTTTAATGTTAGCAATGGATTTAACCACTATTTTCTTATATTATGGGTGATAGTTTATGAGATTTCAACGATATTAAAATTTTTCTGTAAATTTTTTTTAATTTTAGAATTTTTTATTTATATATAGACACATGTATATACATTATCAATAAACTGAAAAGTGAAATAAATTACAACAATATTTGCTTAAAAAAAGAAATAAATTACAATAATATTAATACTTACTAATTTTAAAACATAAAACGATGTGCTCTAACACTACGGAATACTTTTGGTCTCAAATTCAAAATACATTAGATTTTTCTATGGGCAAAGAAAAAAAAAGTTTGGACCTTTCCACACGTTAGAATATTGAATTTAATTTATAAAAATATATATATTGATTCTTTAAAGGAATAGTCAGAGCAGACTCATAAATCTTAAAAGTCAACAAAACGAGTGGCATACCCTAATTGATGGCACGCCCAACTCTAACATCATCAAATTTATTAATTAACAATTAATACAAAATTTAAAGTGTTTTTCCTTAATATATAATTAAAAATAAAAACGACTTTTGTTAAATTCAGAGCCTCGGAAATTTTGTTATTTTAAAAATATGAAACGCGTGTGGAGACGAGGATTGTTATTGGACCGTGATTTATTTATTTCATTTTCAAATTAATAATTGTAATTAAATAATATATATATATCGTTAATTTCCAGGTGAGCTCTTGCCGACGAAGGAAAAACAGTTTGCAAAAGAAGTCTGTAGTTAATAAAGAAACTTCACCTTAAAAGATATCCAAAGACTAAATTGCCCTCCTCTATAATATTAAAATTAATATTTATATTTTAAAATCTAAAAAACTTGTTATTTCCCATTAAAAATTAAGTTTTAATCCTTAAATTGTAATATATATATAGTATATTAAAATTCTCTCTCCAATAAAAATAATTTTTAACAGATAAAATGTTATCTAATGATTGAATTTAAGATTAATGTTAATTGAAAATATTTTTATTATTTTATCAATAATTTAATCAATTTTTTTTTGTAGTGTGGAGTTGACAAACTTGTTCAATTTTGAAAACTTGAAATTTATGTTAGGATTTGAAATTTATTTAATAAGGAAAATATGAACCAGTGGTTTGAAATATATATAATTCATTTAAATTAAATTTAAATTACTGGTTTGATTAATTGATTATGTTATCTGTTTATTTAAGTGTTTAGTAAAACTTAGCTGATAACTAAAAGTTAATATGTGTAAAATGATAAATAAAGACATGGTATATTTTATTATTAAGTATTTATTTGTTTATAATACATTAGTCTTTATTGGTGAAATTATTCAACTAAAATACTATTACCGGTGAATTAAAACATCAATCATGGAAATTAATTAGTGATTTTTTTTTAATTTTTAAATAAATAAATTTATTTAGTTCCTTATTTGCTAATATTAACTTTGTGGAAATTGATAAATGTTAATAGTGTATCAATATAATCGTACACTATATTGTTAGTGATAATTATGCCATGTTATTAGCGTGTAAATTAGTGATAATTAGATTACACTCTGAATAAATTTGTCAAGTAGCATATTTCAATTAATATAAAATTATATAAAAAATCATTTTATACGAGTAATTTGAAAATAAATTAAGAGTATATAAATATTCAATGATAAATGAGTTCGAATAAAAATTTCTCGCGACAATGTTGATTTTTGTAGATTTACAATGGAGTTTTTTTTTTTAGATTTACTTTGGACTTTGGAGGTGGAGAAAGTGAAAATGAGATAATGGAGGCTATTGATATCTTGACATCAGTATTAAGTTTGAGAACATGCAGTAAAAAGAGTAATTTTTTGAGCAAGTATGGTCGGATATATCATTTCACATATCTCATTCTCAATTAATTGCTAAAAATAGTTGCCCATCCAAACTTTTTTGTTTTGGAGATTTTAGCTCAACAAGCCTTTGTAAATCTCTATTCACCAAACATTACAACTAAAGGGTTTGACTACCTAATCCTTAATTTGTGTCCAAGTCTACTAAAAAAAAGCTCAAAACTTAGTTTACCAAACATCTCCAATAAAAAATTAAAAATTAAAAATTAAAAATAAAAACTACTTTTAAAAATTAAAACCATTAAAATTATTAAAAAATATAAAAGTATATATATTTTCATTATTTTTTATTTTTAAAATAATAATTAAATGCTTGCATTAATCTATGTGTATGTCATGTCAGTAAAACTAACAAATATTAACTTTTTTATCTATTTTGAGGTGATTTGATAAAAAATTATAAATTTAAAAATTAAAAGAAAATGAAAACTTAAATGAATGGTTAAAATAATTTTTTATTATAGGAGAATAAAAAAAAGTCATTACACCATAAATGTAAATTGGAAAGTTCAACATAAGTACTATGCAGGTGTGATAATACAATCATAAATAAAACAAATTCAAGCAATTGCATCAAATTTAATTTATTACAAAGCACAATCTAATTAAAAATAAAAATATATTTGTACAAAATCAACATATAATAAAATTGAATCTAAAATAAATCTGAAAAAATATTACATAATATTTATGTACAAATAAATTTAATTTATAGTGTATTTAATAAATTGAAAAATTAAGTGTTGAAAGATTGAATACTAAATTTGATAGGCGTTAATTTTATATTAGAAAATTGTTTGATAAATTAGTAAATATAAGTACAAAATATGATTATGTTGTTTGATAAAAGTAAATATTGATATTTAAAAAAATATTTATTTCTTAATTTTAATCTTATAAATATAATATTTTATATTATTTTGGATCAAATAAAAAAATTAATTTGAATATCTCTTATTTAAAAAAAATGACAATTTATTTCATTTTTTAATAAAATAAAACAACTTAATATTTTTTACATTAAGTGATAAATAGCTATATATCTACTTATTTTATTCAACATGTTTTTTAAAATTTTTTTATTAAATAAAAATTAAAAATAATTATAAAACACATTTAGAATATTAAAATTTAAAATTTTTATTTCATTAAAAATAAAAAAATTTAATAATTTATCAAACACACCCTTAATACCTTAATATTTGTCAAGATGTAATTGGCAGTCAACACAAGTATTAAATTCATAGATGGAATTAAAAATTTCAATAAAAAAATATAAAAATCAAACTCAATAAATTAATCCTAATATAGTAAAATTCTCTAACTATTATTAAACTGCAAAGCTGTAACTCAAACAAAGGAAGGAGGGCAATTCCGTAAAATCAAATAATAATGATCACATCATCGTCTTAAAAAAAAAACTAATTTCTTAATAAAAACAAAACAAAAAAACAAAATTAAAAGAACCCTCGATTTATCCCTCTATTTCTCTCTCTACCTCTTCAAAACCTTCCTCTCTAAGCTCCCTCTTCCCTTTTATTTATTTTTTTTTTCAATTGAAAGTTTTCATTTCCATTTTGAAATTTCGGAACCAGATCTCTCTTTATCTTTGCAATGCCAATTGGTTCCGAGTCTGAGATCCCTTAACTCGCGTCCTCTTCCTCCTTCTGAAATCAAATCCGGTTTTGTTTCCTTCTCGACTCACTGAGTTAAACCGCCAATCTTTGGCTTTGTGTTTTTTTTTGTTTTTATACGACGGTAACCGAAGAATGGGAGCGGTGCCTTCGACGCCGCGCCATACAAGCACCACCGCCGAAGCGGCGGAGTATCTAATCGGCACCTTCGTCGGCGAGAAATCCTTTCCTTTGGCTTCCGATTTCTGGCAGAAGCTTCTGGAGCTTCCTCTTACCCTTCGCTGGTCCTCTTACCGTGTTCAACAAGCTTGCGAGCTCTTCGGCGAGTGCTTTCTCTCGAAATTAATTTCATAAAACATTTTGATAATTGTTTTCTTTGGAATAATTAGTTGTGTAATTTACTGCTCAATTTTTTACAATTCACAAAATGCAGCTGTTTTTTCGCACTATTTGTTAATAGAATTTATTGTTGTCTTGAAAATGATAGCAATCTTATTGTAGGAATACAATGCTTAGCTAATGATAAGGTTCCGATTGCTTCTACAGTTTTACTACCTCTGTTATTTGATTGGCTTACTTTTCTGGACCGAATTGGAGTGCTGTTGTTGTGATATTATATGTAAAATGTTTGAATACGCGATGATTTGAGCTTCTGCTTTGTGATCTAAAACTAAATGATCTGAAAATATCTCAACGGGTGGAAGATATTTGTTTGTTATTGATACTTTACTTTTACCAAGTTGAGGGCAGCTATTATGAAAACTATACAGAACTTCCAAACACTTACCAAAAACGGAGCTAAGTGAATTTTATTAATCAATCTCTAAATTCAATGCTTAAGTTGCGAGAGGCATTTTCTGAATTAATAACTCTTTGCAACTTTATTTTAAATTCTACCACTATTAGTTGACCTTCGTTTGTTTTGTTACAAATATTCACAATCATGCTGACTTTGTTTCTTTGTGCTGGATCCTTCATGTACAGCACAAAACAACCACCACACCAGGCACCTTGCGAAGATTTTGATTCACCTTTCATGGTGTTTACAAGAGGCAGTTCGAACTTCTGGTGCTCCATCTGTGGTTTATTTGAAGGCCATTAATGCGGTGTACTTTTCATCTGTTTTTTTGAAGTATATTATTGAGAATTCACAGAGTGACAATATTGAGGAGTTATGTTTGTCTCTTCTTGAAAATGAACCGGTGCCTAAAGATTTCATGACTGGTAAATCCATAACTATTTGCCTCTTATCATTATTTGCTCTCAAGTTTTGAAATTAAAGTTTGTAAATGAGTATCTTGCAAGTTGTTATTTTACTGATAAAATTGCATCTGACCTGATTTTTATTTCTATTGTGCAGATCAAAGGATTGAAAATCTTTTAATGCATAATGTGCTTACCTTCCTTGGTTCAATAGATGTAAGGTACACCATGGCTTAATGGTGCATTTGTTACATTGGCATTTCTACTTAATTTTCTCCTAATATTACATTATTTTCCTCGCAAGTCCTACGACATCCCTTCTGCACCAGGAGTTGCTTAACTTCATGCTTGTTGCAATGTCTACTCAACTTCTTTCTGGACCAACCCCAGGGCCGAAAGATGTAAACCCTTTTCTTGATGCTGCAATGTCTCAGGTTATAAGTTAAAACCTTAGCTTGATTTTTTGCTCCAACAATATCCACTTTGCATACTCATTCTTTGCTTCACAGGAAAGTTTGCTGGTCAGTTCAGTGGTTCACAGATTGCTTCTCAATTATATAATGCGACCTCGTCTTCCTTCTAGTACTGCTGCTGCTTATTCTATTTTTTTCGAGGAAAATCAGCCTGGTGTTTTACAAAGAGTTGGTTCTGCTGCTGGTATGGTCTTTTCCTTGACGCTCTTATTAATACCGAGTCCCAATCTGTGCTCATTGCTGTAGGAACTTTTCCTGGAATATGTTTATAATAACGTGTATGCTATGCTTGCAGCAAACTTTGTATTGTTGCCATTCAATTATTTGGTCAATTCAAATAGTGAAGGCTCTAGAAATCAACTGGCAGATTGCAGTCTCCACGTGCTACTTGTTCTTATTCATTACCATAAATGTGTTGTAAGTGATGAGTCTATAACAGATAGAAGTGATGACAGTGCCTCTACAGATCCTGTTTCTAAAGTAAATACATACTTTACTGTCAACCCTTACAGCAAGGCCTTAGAAAATGCAAGGGACATCGAATGTGAGATCTCTTTACGATTTCCTTTTGGGTTACTAGCATTTTTTCTATATAGTTTTCTCTTCCTATTTTTCCATGCATGTCATTATGATGGCATATTAAACGGTATTGGTGAATGTATAAGAATTTTGCTTGCAGTTGATCGTGCCGATATTGAGGGGAATGCACAAAATGGACCAGTTGTGAGATTACCTTTTGCATCCCTATTTGATACCCTTGGCATGTAAGTGGCTTTCTATTCTATTATTAATATGTGAATGAGTAAAATTACCTCTATGAGATTATTAAAGATTGCTTTTTGTGGATTATGATGTATTCATAGTGGGCAAATCTGGGTAATAAGGTTTGTATGACTGCTTCATTACTGTTAGTTTTTGCTAACATTTTGCCAAAAATGGGTTCTATTCCTTGGTAATGGCTGTTGGCTTTCTTTTCCCCATTTTTCTTTTGTTTCTTAGTTGATTTTGTTTAAAACTGTTCTATAAAGAAAATTTGACTTAAGTTTAGACTTCTATTTTGTGGAGTATCTGTCCTTCGCATAGCTGTGAACTTTGATTGACACAAATGCTTTGCCACTTGTTACTGTATTCAGAATCAATATTCCATCTCTCATGGCTTCTCTCTCATTCTTGTTTAGTAATTCGTAATGGTTCCCACCTGCAGGTGCTTGGCTGATGAGACTGCTGTCCTTTTACTTTACTCATTGGTGCAAGGGAACTCTGACTTTTTGGAGTATGTACTAGTGCGAACAGATTTGGATACATTGGTAAGAAGCTCTAACTTCCATTATCTGCATTTCATATATAATCCTCAGGAATTCCATTTGCAAAATTACTTTCTGATTTTTTGAAGCAAGATGCGAATTGTAGATGGTGTCTTGTTAACGTATTTAAAAGTTTTCTTGGCCTCCTGCCTATCCCCTTTTCACCAGAAAGAAGAGCTTGAACATTTCTATATGAGATGTTCAAGTCATACACATTGCATCTTGTTTTGCTTGATCTTGTCTATTATTTTGTTTTTAATCTTTCATTGTAATTCTTCAGTATGTTTACACTTTACATTGCATAAACACCTCTGCCTGTTTATATCTTACGTCGCATATGGTTTTAATCTGTGTTTGTACGATGAATATCAACAGTTGATGCCCATCTTGGAAACACTATACAGTGCTTCGAGGAGGACATCAAATCAAATATACATGTTGCTGATTATACTCCTCATACTTAGTCAAGACTCTTCATTCAATGCTAGCATTCACAAGATGGTAAGCATCTCTTTCGTTTGTCAGCTTTTGACTTTGATGAATGAGTATTGCCTTGATGTCTTATTCATATGGACAGATACTGCCTGGTGTTCCATGGTATAAAGAGCATCTCCTTCATCAGACATCACTTGGTTCCCTGATGGTCATAATTTTGATAAGGACTGTCCAGTATAACTTGTCAAAGTTGCGGGTATGGCTCTGAATGTCTTAGATTCTTACCACACCATGTTATGCTTATTGAAGTAGTAGGCTCCAGGAGAATATTGTTAAATGGCTGAAATTCTCTCTTCATATGTTAGTTTTTAGCTCTAGGACAGTAATATATGATTGTATGGGTTCTACACCTGTTAATATCTTATTATTTGGGAGTTGATTCTTTTTTCTTTAATGAATGAACAGGATGTCTATCTTCATACTACTTGTCTAGCAACTTTGGCAAATATGGCACCTCATGTCCATCGTTTGAGTGCATATGCTTCCCAGAGACTTGTCAGCCTCTTCTATATGCTTTCACGCAAGTAAGTCATCTGTTTAGACCACTTTTTTCTTCACCATAATATTCCTTTTGTGATTGTTACCTCTGTTACCGACCCTTCAATCTACTTGAAACTGAAAGTACCATTTCCCAACACCTATGTTTGATGCATATCAGGACATGGTTATAGAATCCTCTTAAGGACCCTCCAAATGTATGGAAAAACTTAGAAAAATTGAACATTACCAATGTTGGATTCAAACCCGAGTCTGAGTAAATTTGTTGTAAATTTGGCACTCCTAACTTCTATTGTAAATTTGTTGGAGTTCAGGTACAACAAATTGGTAGAGCTAAGGGACGATAAACTGCAAACCAAAGCCATCTCAACAGGGGATGGCCTTGTAGAAGATATGGTATCTGTCATGGTTTTGGCATGTGATGTAGCCCTTTGTAAAAAGTTTGCTCTGTGTATCCTAAAATAATATCTCTTCCCCTTGTTGCAGTCAGCAGAATTGCAAATTTATACCGACTTTTTGAGAATTGTCCTTGAAATATTAAATGCGATTTTGACATATGCACTGCCACGGAATCCTGAGGTACATCTTTTATTGAAGTTATTCAAGATAATCTTCGTCTGCATTCCATCCCATCAACACTTACGGACATGTGCGTTTGTGCAGGTTGTCTATGCCATTATGCACAGACAGGAAGTTTTTCAGCCATTCAAGAGCCATCCTCGCTTTGCTGAGCTGCTTGAGAATATTTATAATGTATGCTTTATGAGTTTATGTGATGAAATGCATTATTTAATCTTCCATTTCTTTGTCCTATTTTCTTCTTTATTTCACCTTGCTTTTCGATTGTTTTGATCTCTTTGGCTTTTATAGGTATTAGATTTTTTTAACAGTCGTATGGATGCCCAAAGAATGGATGGTGAATGGTCTGTAGAAAAAGTCCTCCTGTTCATAATTAATAATTGTCGATCTTGGCGCGGTGAAGGGATGAAGGTAAAATTATACGACTGTATATAATCATTGTGTTATTTAGTATGGTTGCTTCCATTTCAATGCATTTTGGTTCTATTTGAACAGATGTTCACTCAGTTGCACTTCTCGTATGAACAAGAGAGTCATCCCGAGGAGTTCTTTATTCCATACGTTTGGCAACTCGTCCTATCCCGCTGGTAATAATCTGAACCTTAGAAAAATTATAACCAGAAACGTGGAGGGAGAAAAACTTCTGGTCTTCACACTATTAGTGATTGCTATGTTTAATAATTTGTATTATTGAAACGACTGTATGGGACTCACTTTAAACAATGTTTTAAGTTTGTACCGTAATAATTTTCGCTGATCTCTAATCCATATTCTGCCCCTTTTTCTTTTCAGTGGATTCAGTTTTAACGCAGATGCTATAACTTTGTTCCCCGTCGATATGCATGCCAATGTAAGTTTATGATTATTAATTATGCGAAGAGTTCTCTTCATATGATTCTTTCAACTTGCATTGAACGTTTAAACCTTTCGTTTTACTGTTTGCAGAAAGAAATTTACTATGATGAAATGAATACGAACCAAAACGGGGAGTTGAATGAACAAAGAGTTCAGTTTGATCCATAAAAAGAAAAGTAAAAAAAAAAGCATTTTATACCATTGGCTTGTGCTTCTGCATATACGTTTGTGGTGTATTTTGTAAATACATAAAAAATTATAAAAATAGCAGAAAATGTATTCTTCTTAATTCTTTTCTGTTTATATATGTTTGAAACACTGTAGAGGGGTCTTTTTCGAGGTAGATTAATATTTAAATTCCTTTGTATGAAATAAAAGAGAGGATTTGATGATACCTTTCCTTTTTCACTAATATTATTTCAGCCTCCATTTTTTTTCAAGGAGATGAAACTCATGCTCCTTTGCTATTATGAAGCTGATGGATCGGAGAAGTTTCAATGATATAATAACTTAAGGTATTTATATCTCATAAAGTTTATGATATTTATATTTCCGAGATTTTCTAGGAAATGTCTATTAAAAAATTGAAAAAAAATTCCCCACCTGGCTTTGTTATTGGATTTTTACTTTATTAATAATTTCTTTTCCAAATATGTGAGTATAAATTTTTAAGATTAAATGTAAACATCTCTATTGATAAAAATAATTAATCATTAGACATTTTAACTATTTATATCTGCTTTTACAGATTTCTGACGAATTTTTTTTCTAGTATAATAAGAAAACCTCGCTGATGATTCTTTTGGTATAATGATAATTTTTTATTTTTAAATACGAACCTGTATAAATTTAATCATTAGACATTTTAACTATTTATATATGCTTTTACATATTTCTTACGAATTTTTTTTTCTAGTATAATAAGAAAACCTTGCTGATGATTCTTTTGGTATAATGATAATTTTTTTTATTTTTTAAATACAAATCTGTATAAATTTAATATATTTTTATTGTGGTGAGTTATCTTCTTTTATTTGGATGTCAGTTTTAATTTAATTCACTCTGCAAAATTACGTTACTTAAGCTTGATAAATTCGTTCACATATTCAACAACGTACAAAAAGCGAAACCAACCAGAACCTACACTAGGGTTCCGCCCTTTACATATTCGGTGAAAGCCAAGGCAACAAGTCCCAACATGGCGAACCTCCCATTCCACAGCTCAGCATCCGAGCTCATGAACTGACCGGACCTTGATTCCACCGTCTCACCTCTAAACAACGGTATCAAAGATGCAAGCGATAACACAATACTAGTCCCAACGAACAACGGGATCCCACCGTTGGATATTTGGGTCAACACATCTTGACCTTTGGATAACTCCATTGCCAGCGCTGCCACAAACCCAACCATCGCCAACCTGCCGTTGATCCTCTCCGGTGCAGGCCCACTGAAGGCAAACACATCGGAGAATTTCGTGCTCAGTTTGGGTGATACCGGTGGAGGGCTCGGCTTAGGTTCCGGCGTTCTTGCTGTTGGCATTGGCTCCTTTTGATCACCCTCCTGCAAGTGAAAAAAAACGAATCACTTAAAACTAAAAACCTGTTTAAAGTCAAACCCTGAATATCAAATATCAAAACAGGAACTTATGAACTTACCTCTGCCAAACAGCGAACTTGAAGATTGAGTTTCCTTTGAAAACGAGGCATGCGTTTCACGATATAAAACTGAACCATTTGTCTCTTACTAGCAAGGCCAGTCATGGGACTTGCTAAAAGGAGGGATTGCATTTGCATGGCAGGTGATGATGCGGCCATTTTCTTCAATTTAAGGATAGATATGTGGAAGTGGAAACTAAGGAAGAACCCTAGAGATTATTTTGTTTTTCAAAATCTAAAGTAAAGGCTTAATGAAGCGAAAGTAGCAATGAATAATGCAATTGAATGCTGATGGTGAGTAAAGTAGTGCAAGTGTTTTGCTATAAATAGCGTAGGATAGGGGAAGGGGGTTGTGGATATTTAAGGGTCCACGTCGCTCTGTATCTAATACTCGAAAGTGAGTGAGTCACGTGGAATTGTTTGTCCACACATGATGAGTTTGGTGATGTGGGCTCTTTTATTACCGGAAAGTGGTTGTTGGTTCCGTAGACAGCCGGACCTTTTGGTCTGACGTGGCCTCTTCTCGATTCTAGGAAGAACTTTCTAGACTCTTAGCGTGGGACGTGGTCTCTTTCTATGCGTTGTTTTTTCTTTTGGGTGAAAAATAAATTCAAGTTGATTAAACTATTAATAAATTTATATTTTGGTTATTTAACATCAAAAATTATAAAATAGTTATTAAATTATTCGAAAGTTTTTATTCAAGTCATTGGACGTTAAAATCGTTGTTGTATGACCTTCTTTATTTGTACCATTTGTATCAATCAAGAGCACTGTTTTCATAATCAGACGAGATCGACTGGTTGGATCAAGAATCTACCGAGAAAACGATCTGAAATAAGAAGTCAGACTGGTTGACCCATGAACTGATTAGATTAATTAAATCGACTAGTCGGATTGGTTGAACTGACCAATTGAATTGCTAGTACTAATTTTCTTTGTTTTAAAATATTTTTTAAATAATTTATTCATTCAAACCAGACGAATTAGTCAAACTAAGAATTGATAGTTTAATCGGTTCAAACATCGGTTTGGTTTTAAAAACATTGATAAAAAACTCTCCTTTCTCTTTTCTTATACAATTTAGTTTTCTTTCATAAAAAAACTTTGAAGGTTACGAATTTGCAAATCAAAATCCAAATAGCTTATTTCTCCAATCTCCAAGACAGATTGTTAAATAGATTTGAGGTATGTTTTTTTACTCATTAATGGGTATTGATCTATTGTACCAATTGTTGAATCACTGTGTGGAGTTCACAAGTTAGACGTTTTAAAAAAAACTTAGTTGCCCAGTGACTTAAAATAAAAACTTTCGAATAATTCCATGATCATTTGTAACTTTTTAAAATTGAGTGACCAAAATGTAAATTTATTAATACTTTAGTGACTTGAGTGTAATTTACTATTTTTTATAGTGATTACTTTGTAGTTATTTGAATATTATGATTATATTACATTTATATTTGCAAATAATTAAAAAAAACATTTTCAATATATAATTAAAAATACATACCTGGGCATAACATTTTGTTGGGCCTTGATTTTGAGAGTATTATGAATATTATGGTCATTGCGGGTTAATCGGATAAAAGATGTTTTAACAAAAATAGTTCTATCGAGTGATATAGAATTGCATATGCTTGAGGAACCTTTAATGGAGATTAAGGAGTTTTTGAAAGAAGCTTTTTCTTCGAATAACTCATTTATAAATATTTCGATGTAATCTTTTTTTCTATTTATCAAAAAAATATCATAAAATACTAATTGAATTAATCTAATTGACAATTATTTTATAATATTACCTGTGTTTACGCAATATATTAGAGTTAATATTAAATGCAATCACAATATATAGTTTTATAAATTTTTAGGGAATTAAATATGAAGTTAGGTGAATTTAATTTTAAAATTTTTAGTAATTGATCATCATTTAATTGGAAAAATGATACATAAATTTATACACCAATACATAAATATAAATTTTATTAAATATTTAGAAAATAGTGAAAGTTCTTCGCAGATTGCTTTATTATAATATCCTTATTAAATTAATATTTATACTATTAAATGAATCAATTTAATTTTTATACTATAAAAAATTAAATAAAATTATATTTTAACAAAGTTAATATTTATTATTAACAAAACCGATATTTTTAAAGCTATTATATTTTTGCAAATAAAATATTTTATTTGAAGTTGAACTATAAATAAAATCTCAGTGAAACACCATTAAAGGGGTATAAGGATTAATTTGATTCTTTGAAAGGCTATTAAATAGTATAAGGATTAATTTGATTTTTTAAAATAGTTTAGAGACTAAACTGATCAATTTAAAAGTTTAATCACTTATTTGATCAAATAGCTATAACAGAGGGACCTATTTTACCTTTAGAAAAGGGCACCACCCTTGAGATATTCATGGAATGCCATAAAAACAAGGCCCAACATTGCAAACCTCCCATTCCATAGCTCAGCATCAGAGGTGTAAATCCCAACTGAACTGCACTCAATTCTCATCCCTTTCAACAATGGGATCCACGATGCCATTGCTATCACCATACTGCTTCTCACCATCCATCGAATCCCACCCTCTGATGTGATCTGAGTAAGTAGATCCTGGCCCTTGCTTAACTCCACCGCCGTGGCTGCCACGAACCCAATCATCGCCAACCGCCCATTGATCCTCTCTGCCACTGCTCCACTAAATAACGCATCAGACAATTTCAAGCTCTCGAAATGCCCCTCATCTTCATCATCCTGAAAAGTACAAAACCTGGGTTTAAGAAATGTCCAGCGTTATAGCTAGGGAACTAAGCAAAAAAAGTACCATAAACTTACCTCCGCCAAGCAGCAGATGCAAACATTGGGTCTCTTCGGCACATATTTTACACCGAAAAACTGAAAAACCCTACTTCTGTTAGTGAGTCCAGTTCTCACAGGACTTTCCACAAGCAGTTGGACTGCTACTAGTGATGCAACCATTTTTCTTGCTTCTAAAAACCTCTATTATTTTTTTTTCCTGAAACTGAAACTGATTGATCATCAACATAGCATATAAAGCCAAGAACTTTGATGCAATTACAAAACCCAATAAAATTCAATGCAATTTACTACAATTAGCTCATTGCATTGACGTAAGACGGTAAAGTTAGGTATGTAATTTAGAAATGTAGAGAGAAAAAATGGTGGTGGTAAATTTGGGTCCACGTCATTTTCATATTTAACTTTCAAAAGTGATTGGTAAATTATGTATTGGGCACAAGTTTCATACTTATAGTTTGTGTTTAGCTTGACATGAATGATTTTCACGTTCATAAAATATTATTTTTTTAAATATAAAAAAAAACTAAATATATTATATTGTAATGTAGGTGTTAAAAACTATGTTAAATTGTTTAAGTTTAAAATCTTAATAAAAAAGATTCGAGCAACTTTCAACTTAAACAACTATTATGGTATAAATATTATGCATAAGATATTCCAACCTGAGCAATGAATATCTTTAGATGTATATGGTGGAGCAAGGTAATTATGGTAAATGTTTGTTAAATTTCATTCCGCTTAAATTTTAAAATTACTTAAACTCTGCTATCAGTCTTTTGCAAAAGTTATAGATTTAGTCCTTGTAGATTATTTTGATCAATTTAAGTTATTGTACTTTTCAAATTGGTAAATTTTAATCCCTATACTTTTTAAATTTTAAAATTTTAGTCCTAACTCAAACAATAACAGTTAAATTCAATTACTAGTTCTGAATTATGCATACAATTGTATATTTGGTCCATATTCTACAATTAGATCCTTCTAAGACCTTATATTTTAAAATTTTGATTTTTCAATCTTTACTTGAATGATAGTTGTTAATCCATTAACTGGATTTTTAGTGAGTAATGTGTAGAAATAATACATATTAATTTGTTTGACACATCAGGTTTTAACAATGGTAAAACTTAATGAATTTAACACTTATTTTTTGGTAATGACTAAAACTTAAAAATTACAAGTATTAAAAACAATCAAACTGTAGTACAATGATTTATTCAACAATGTTCGTAAAGTACAGTGACTAATAGCATAATTTAACCCAAAAGAAATGAAGAAGTGCAGTGTGGAGTAATATAAAGCATTTATAATCTGGAAAAGTATAACAAGTTTTTGTACAACTGTAAAGTATATTGCAAACTCAATTTCAAATCATGGAAATAATATTATTGGATGGAACAATCATGAATCTCGAAAAGATTAGTCTTCATGGATCGGCATAAGCTTTTCGATTCTAGCAATTTAGCTTTACATTTACAATCACTTTTTGGGGGTATTTGCAAACTTATAGGAATACTGAGCAAAAACATCATATTCTCTTTCACCATTCACTTCTTCAATTGGCACTGCATCACACATTTCTTTCAAATCATCTTTCGTCAGCTTCAATGTCAAGGACCCAATGTTGCTTTCAAGGTTTTTAATCTTTGTTGTAGCTGTAAATTTCAATTCCAAAAAAAAAAAAAAAAAAATCATATACCCGGACTGGTGCATATTCGGATAAAGACATGGGGATATAACCCTCGGAAAATACTTCAACTGCATAGAGAAATTCTAAAATATTGAACATACTCGTGTAAGATGCAAACCCGAGTTCAAAGAGACTGATGAAAAAATTTACCAGGGATTGGAATTATGTCTTCCCCTTGATGGAACACCCATGCTAGAGCTAGCTGAGCAGGGGTGCATTTATGCTTCTTTGCCAAGTTTTCTAAACGAGCATAAACGAGCTTGTTCTTCTCTAAATTATCCCCCGAGAATCTCGGATGCATTTTCTGTGCAAGCACGCATCGAATACGAATCAAAAATGGAGATTTTCATACCAGAGATGTATATAAGATGCATAGGTTTTGATCATAAAAATGGGAATTAAATCATTAAAAAAAAAAGAAACTTATGGATTTGATGTACCAAAATACTTTCACTAGGCAAGCTCTCCACACTTGCTTTCCCACCAAAGAAACCTCGTCCAAGCGGACTATAGGCTACGATCCCGATACCAAGCTCTCTGAGGAAGATACAAAAACAGTTGGAAAGACTCGGAAATGAGTGTCAGACGTAGGTATTATCCTACACGAATATGCATGATTTTAAGGAAAACAAAAAGTATGGGTACCGACTAACAAACCTGCAGACTGGAATTATATCATCTTCGATCTCACGACACCAGAGGGAATACTCCATTTCCAAGGCTGATATAGGATGAACAGCATGAGCTCTTCTAAGGGTATCAACACTAGGTTCAGATAGACCAATATATTTTATCTTTCCCTCTTCTACAAGCTTCTTCAATTCCCCCATCTGTTTTTGCCAATGTTTGATGCATTAAAAAATGTTATCAATTTTAATAATATCTATCGAGAAAATAGGTGTTTTTTGAGATGATATATATGCTTACAGTTTCCTCTATGGGGACTGAAGTATCGACACGATGCTGGTAGTAAAGATCGATATAGTCCACACCGAGTCGATTCAGGCTAGCTTCACAGCATTTTCGAACATATTCACGGGTCCCTTTCACCTCAAAGTTAAATCCTTCTAATACACGGATCCCAAACTTTGTTGCTAATTGCACTTCATCCCGCGGAAGCTGCTTCAAAGCCTGCGAAACAGGACATATATGCATGTATCGACATGTGTTCATGAATCAAGACAAGCTCTTATCTAACTAAATATTGACACATACAATGGCCGAAACCACAAAATAGCGACCGTATTGCAACCGTACATACCTTCCCGATCATGATCTCGTTATCGTAAAGTTCGCCGTAAAGGTCAGATGTGTCAAAGAATGTGATGCCCTTAGAAAAAGCTTCCTTTAAAACAAAACACCCTTCTTCATGCGAGAGAGGAGCATTGTACATACCAGAGAGTGCTCCACAACCAAACCCCAATTTAGAGACCTGAAAATACACGCACACATATATAGAGAGATGAATCTATATTACTCGAACTCTTGATTTTTCTAAAGAATTCGTATTCGACCACCACATGTTCAAATAAACATAAACCAAGACACATATCCTTTTGACACTCACTCGAGTCTAAATAACATTGAAGTGAATATATAAAAATAGTAAATTAATCCATAACTTGAATCAATTAAAAAATCGAGACTTAGGAAATTTTCTTGTTGGCCAGAAAGTCAAATCCATTTCTTACCCTTGTTTCCAAATGCTAAAAAGCATTCAAATAAGTTCAAATCCTAAACTGGTTTCATATAATAAATTTTAAGCAATATTATCTAACAAATTTGGGGTTTGAATCCCAATATTGCAGCATCCATTGCAAGAACAAAAAAACAATCAAAATGTCAAGTAATATCTTATCATATCATAAATCCCTATTTTTAATATAATATGAAGAAGACCCATTTTGGCTTACCTCCAATCCTTGAGTACCCAGCTTCACCCTTGGAATTTGAACTTGGGTTTCCTTCTCCATTTCCTTTTTCTGAAGCTGAGTTTTGTTGAAAATGGAGTTTCACAATCCTAGCCACTTACAAAATGAAAATATCGTATATTATATAACAAAATATTGATATATATTCCCTTACCAACCTTTTTGTTTTACTTTTGCATCCACCAACCATTGTAGGAGCAGTTCTTAGCAGCCTTTTTCTTTTTCTTTTACTTTTGCATCCACCAACCATTGTAGGACCAGTTCAAAACATTGACTCACCACTGCTATTTTAACTCAAAAAATTTTGATATTTACAAAAATAACCCAGTTTGAAATACAATCACCAAAATTATCAGGCAAATACAAAAATACCAATGGCCAGCACCTGGGTCATTTTAGTAATTATATTTGAATTTAGGTAATTTTTATAAATGCCAAAATTTTTTAGATTAGATTGGTAAAATATCCACTCACCACTGCATTTGTGAGTTCAACAAGGATGCATCAACTCATTATTTTGGTGAACTTTTTTACCCCATGAAAATGCTTCCTGCAATTGGAGAAGAAGGGCAGCAAATTTCTTGTGCTTATCGCTATATATATGTATATATATATTCATATTGGAGCACAAAATCTTTTAAAGTACCCAAAAGCAAACAAGAAATAAACAAAAGTTATCATCAAGCAGCTAATCAATCAAAATGGAGAAACAAGTAGTAGAGTTTTGGTAATCATTTATAAAAAGTTAGAGAATCAAATCAATTCATATCATAAAAAAGGATAATAACAGGAAGAATTCCTAATTTATCTTTATCTCCAATGCGATTCATGTAGTTTTAAAATTGTTCAATGGAGTATTAAAAGTTCCATTCCATTTATAATACTTGAATTTATTAGTTTAAAATTTTGAAATAAAAAAGAAAATAAAGAGTTGTAAGTTGTGATGATTAATACTTAAATTTATTAGTTTAAAATTTTGAAATAAAAAGGAAAATAAAGAGTTGTAAGTTGTGATGATTATAACTGTAATACTTTAATGAGTTTTAAGCATGAAATATAGAAAAAAGTAGTGATAATTATAATCTACAATTATTAGTTTAAAAATTATTGACATAAATAAAAAATTGTGCACACACAATAAAATTATTACTTGAATAAAATTCTGAATATTTTATTTTAAATAATATTATTTTATATTAATTATAAAATTATATTTTATGTTGAATATGTTAAAAATATTTTAATTATATTTAAAATTTTAAATTAAAACTATTATTTTATACTAATTAATAAAAATTAATTAAATATTAAATACATCAAATCAGAAGCTAGTAACTAAAAAGTTAAACAATAATAAAAGATAAATCACCAATTATAACCCGACAACCCTAATTTGTAAAATACTAGTAAATATGAAATTACATAAATAATCTAAACAAGTACATAAGAGATTAGAAATTTATAATCAAATTCAACAGCATCAAAATTTTGTAGGACTTTTGTAAAAAATATATTCAAATAATATAATTTATTTTAATTATAAAAAATTATATATCTTATTTTAATTATAAAAAATATTTTTATAATTTTTTTATCCGACTTAATACCCAACTAACTAGTGAGGCAAATTTAGTGAAAGACTTAAATAATAAAAAATAGATAATCAAGGTATCAAACCCATAAATATATGAACCGGCGTCGTATAAAGTAACGAGGAACGGTGTCGTTAACACTATAAATGCAATGATAAACTGAGGCAGTCGTGGAATTCTCAAATCTATATCATACACCAGAGTTTTTGACTTCTTTGCACCACTGTTAGTAATCAAATCAAAAGAGAGAAAAAAGAAATCCCCAAATCTGAACCCTAAAAGATGGCGAAGATATGGGGAAAGATGTGGGCTTTGATGGGTTTGCTTCTTTTTAATTCGGTGTGTAATGTTTCCTCCCTTTCGGTGAATGTGAACAACATCGAATGTGTGTACGAATATGTGCTTTACGAAGGAGACACGATTTCCGGCAACTTTGTCGTCGTTGACCATGATATTTTCTGGGGTTCCGACCACCCTGGCATTGATTTCACTGTAAGTTTATTTTCCGATCTCTGAACTTGATGGGTTGTCTTTTTTGGGTGAAATTTGTGTTAATTTTATATCTGCGTATTGAATTTTGTTTGTAAAGGTCGGGTTTTTATGGCTATGTTTCAATTGTTTTGATTCCTGGGTATTGGTTTCCTTTGACTGGAGGTTGATTTTTAATGATATTTTCTCTCTCTTTTATTTCACTTTTCTTTTAATGTTTGATTCAATTGACTTAAGATTTAATTTTTAATGATATTTGATATCTTGCTTTTGGTGGAATTATGGGGACTTTTGGGTGATTCTGAATTGGGAAATTTTGATCTATGGCCTAAGGTTTGGTTTTAGTGGTGAAAAGGGTGTTTATTCTTTAGATCCATGCATTTCAATAGAATTCATATGATCTATGGGATATGTTGTCTCTGTTTAATTTTAGGCTTATGTTGATAGATAGATCGAACACAATACCAAAAAAAAAAAAGAGAGTAAAACATATCAAAACAATTATTATACCTGTTGAGGGGGTCGACTTCTTTGGGAGAAGTCTTTGAAGTGTCCCAATAATGGTTGGGTATTGTCCATAGCAGGGGTAAATGCTCATGTTTCCTTTTTTTTTTTGGGGGGGGGGGGAGGTGAGGCACTCCCTCTCCGGGAACCCATCCCTGCACGAGGACAATACCCTACCATTGTCGGGGGCTGGCAGACCACACTTTGAAGACTTCTCCAGAAGGAGTCAGCCCCTCAACAAACCATAATATGATAATGTTACTGAAAATTACCGGAATACACAAATCGCCATGTCTATTGGCAGTATTATTTTAAGGAGTCTTCTATCTGTCTAATCTCTTGCTTAATGCAGGTGACTTCTCCTGCGGGTAATACAGTTCACGAATTGAAGGGGACATCTGGGGACAAGTTTGAATTCAAAGCCCCAAGAAGCGGAATGTACAAATTTTGTTTTCACAATCCCCACTCTGCACCAGAGACCGTCTCTTTCCATATCCACATTGGCCATATTCCTACTGAGCATGATCTTGCCAAAGACGGTTTGTTATATTTTCCTCGGCATACTTTTAATTCTATATCCGATTTCTTTGTAGGGAAAACTGTATATTGCTGTTATTATTGGCATTCAACTTTGACTAACATTTAAGTTGCTTTTTTCTACCCTGTTTGTAGGCGTAAATCATATATTGTTGTCAATATTATTTTTTCCTTAATATTTAGTAATTTTCCTTTATTCTCTTCATTTCAGAACATTTGGACCCAATTAATGTTAAAATTGCCGAACTTAGAGAAGCCTTGGAATCCGTTACAGCAGAACAAAAGTACTTGAAAGCACGTGATACTCGGCATCGTCATAGTAAGTAGCTTCAGTTTCCTGCTTTTGCTTTGAGTTCATAAGTAGTGTTTAATTGATTTTAGTTGGTAGCTAGATGTTATCTAGGCAGAATAGTGGGAACTTACTTTTCCTAGGCTTAGAGGAACTTATGTGCCCAACATGGAAATACCCAAAAGTTTTCTATGTTTTTCCATTTATTTGGAGTATACCTTATATTGAAATATGTGTAGGTCAAATTATGATTTTGAACCCTTTGTGAGATTTAGTCCCTATACTTTAATTTGGTACAATTTGCTTTCTTTACTTTTATAGTGGAACGATCAAATTATGCCAAATTAAAATATAGAGACAATCTCAAATTTTAGCATAAAGAGGGATCAAAGTGACAACCATAATTTGACCCATAGCTAATAAATAACATGTGTTATGTATTATTATGGAAACACTTTTTAATAGCTCTATACTATTTGGGTGGCAGCAAATGAGAGCACAAGGAAGCGAGTTATAGGATACACAGTTGGAGAGTACATTTTGCTAACTCTAGTTAGTGCACTTCAAGTTATCTATATCCGCCAACTCTTCAGCAAATCAGTTGCGTACAACCGAGTTTGAACCACTTGATGTCTGATTATTACTTTTATTATGTATTTTGTAGACGAGTTCACAGAAAAATTATGCAATCAAACAGTTCGGTGTTTTATGTTTTTATTTTAAATACAGTGTAGCTTCTTGACATTAATGTTTTAGACTGACTACTATCAAATTGACATTCTTTTTTACTTTCCATTGGAAACCTGGGTCTCATCTGCATCAATTCGATGCATACCCCTTTTTATATTTCTAATATTCACACAAAGTAGAGAACAACGTTAGTTACACATTTTCATAATTTCTGTAGGCTAAAATAAACTGAGGATATAGGTAATGTTGCGTTTCACAATTTTCATTATTTTTATAGGCTGAAATTAGCACGCAACTCTCATAATATTCAATTTGTTTTTTTTTTTCTTTTGTAAAAGGGAAAGGATTTACCATATAGGTAGGGAAATATAAAAGGGAAGGCAAATCCTTACTTTGCAGCTTAAATTCTAAGGGTGAGGAATATAAACAGTCAATTAAAAAGTATATTACTTCGGCCTACATTTTTCTGCCAAGCTTGGTCTCACCTCGGAGTCAGTCCTTCGCATCTGCAATGCCCCTTGGTGTTATCTGAAAGACATGCTTCCGTCAAGGATAACCAAACAACAAAGTTGCAGTACTTAGATAAGATTTGCTAAATGCTGATGCCGGGATTTAATTTGATTCATACAGTCATGTTTGAAAGGTAATATCCAATAGATTAAATGATTTGGTCTTAGTTCTAATCGAATTAGTTCATGCAGTCTTTGATTAAGAGCTGGTAACTTGTAGTCTGATCATCATGGTCAAACGACATGGAGTTAAGTGATTAGAGGGTACTCAGAAAAACTTTACACTGAAATTGAGGTAAAAGGATATTGCTTCAGCTTCGGGCAAATTTGGGGCATCAAACACCTTGCAGACTCGCTGTTCACCTTTGCCTTTCCTGAACATCAACCTTATTGTGGCCGCATGAGCAAGCACATGACCCCTGGCTGATTTCTTTGGATCTGATATAAACACTCCACCGCCAGGATCGGCAATAACTGCAACAAACAAACAAACAAACCAACAATCCATTAATATAGTTTAACGATTGACCTTCAATTTGGCTCCGGTTTGTAAAATTTAATCACCAACTGTTTCTCCGATTGTAGTTTTGCCTAAGGAAATATCAAAAAGCTAAAGAGCTTGGAGTTGCAACCTTGGTTGGTCATGTAGACTGCAACGTTGAATTCTTCAGCTATTTTTGTCAATCGAGAAAGCATCTGAGCCAATTTTTGCTGAAATATGGCAAAACGTTCATGTGAGCAAAATTTTACATTTGAACAAAGTGGTAAAGAGTTCGAAGTCGGTTCCATTTTCAATCTAGAAACCAAGAAAGTAAACTTATTTGCTATTTGACTTAGACTCTAAAACAGTTAAAAACCCAGTGTGACTACCAAGTACATAGGATCTTAGAGAGAAAAAAGAAGCAGCAAAGTTTTACGTTTGAAGTTTTAATTATAGGCCTTTTCAAGATAAACCTGGCGCTCGGCTAGTTCTCCTCTTCCGGTGAAATCTACTCGAAATAGAGCAATGACAGAATCCACAATCTGAAATATTATGAGCGTAAACAAACATCATCAAACAGATCCATAATATCAGCATTACAGAATGATGCTAAAACAGTAGTAAAATACTCACCAGAAGTCTGAATTGTTCTCTAGACATTTTTGCTGCCAAACCCAGAAGTAGGTTGTACTGATGCTCATATGTGTATGCACGAGCATAAACAATCTTTCACAGTCACAAAAAATGAGAACTATATTTAAAACCTGGTTCAAAACTCAATTGATGATAATGTGGTTGTTGATCCTTACATTGTCAAGAACTGCTGCTGGGTCCATCCCAAATCTTTCTGCTATTGGTATAATTCGATCAGGCCGGCTTCAAGTGTATCTAGTTAAAGTAAACAAATCGACCCTAACTGGAACTACTTCGAAGAAAATACTCCTTAGTTAGCGTCTCAAACAAGAGAAACTTGAATCCGTAACTTGAAAATTTAAAGTAAAAGAAAAAAAAAAAAGATACAAAGTTCCCTCGGTATCAATGTAAGCAACTTTCCCATTCCCTCCTCTCATGTTTGCAGGAAGCTGCAAATCAATATAAAAATCTAATTTAAAAATGTCCAATGTATATGATATATTTACTTAGACTGCGAGATGAGTGTCTCAGTAAATATGTTTGACTATTAATGTTGAATACAAATATTTTAAGAAAATATGGTGTAGACGTAGATGACAAATATTGTCAGCTCCTTTAACAAAATCAATACCATTTCTTGGTGCATAATGTTCTTGCAACATAAACTATACTGTAAGCCAGCACTAATTAGCAGTATTCAATTACGGCATCCTGAAGAAATATACTATAAGTATAGAGTTCCCATTGCAACAGTTAATCTGAACAAATCAAATCTCCTCCAAAACCAATCCAAATAACATTAGGAGTTTTGAGTCAATTAAACAAAGTCAGCGCTATTCTCTATTTTTCTCTTCCATCCCTAATTTCTAAAAAAGATCTTGCATTAATCATGGACTACAAAGGTGAGAAAGCAACCTGTGTAGAAACGCAGAGTGTATGTGCCAGCTGTGTTTTTCCAGACCTGAATCAACATTGTAGATTAGTAGACAATTTAATCAAAGCCTCAGGGTACTAGAAATGGACAAGCTGCAAATATTTCAACTGGCAAATCATGGTATACCATTTAATATCCAGATATAGGAAACTGGAGAACTATAAGCTGTTGTTCTTAGTTCTTACCTAAATTCTCCAAAAGCTTCCGTGATAGCCGATGTTTCTATGCCACCTTTTAAAGTTTAGGCATAATTAAATGACTTCTATGAGTGCAGTATATTTAGCAGCAATGGAGCATCCCCCCAGAGCAGAAGTACTTACCTCCTAAGAGTTCATCTAGGGCTTGGCTTCCAGTTGTAATGCGAATAACAGATTTTCTCTACAAAGCCACAAATGTGTAATACCCGATAGCATTCAGTTTTATCCTAAACGGAAATTAAAGCGTGAAAGGAGGAAAAGAAATAAAGCGTTAAATTTGAACTTACTCTTAGCAAAGCATCGCTTCCAGTGATATATCCTAAGTTCTGAAGAAACAAGACGTGAAAAACAAAAATTGAAACAGAAAATCGAAAAAAATAAAAAAAAGGATTAAATCCATGAGATGAATTCAACTAACCACTATCTTCTCAGCTGCTTCACAGATCTTGTCAACCTTAGCTTCAGATAAACCTTTGATTCCGGTCAAGTTCTGCATTATACACGAAGATGATAATAAATTTTTTAAAGAAAATTCCCGCCATATGCAATTAATTTGAATCGAATTACCTTCTTAGTGTGCATCATCAACCCGTTACAGGTGTAGATCCCTGCATCTTGAAGCTTCTTCACGTCTCCGGTATTGATACTGTTAACATTAATGGGAGACAACATTAATGGCAAACAATACAAAGTGGTGCAAGTTTAGCACCCTAAAGTTGACTTTGAAAAAGTGGCATGGGATAATTTTTTTTTGGTCCTTGAGATAATGGGCTATTTATTGTTTGGTCCTTGAACCTCAACTATAAATAGGCCTTCTCATTTCTCATTTCAATTCATCCCAACCAATCTTTCTCTCTTAGTTTTCTCTCTTCTCCCATTTGAGAATTCTTAAGGAATTCTATTTGTTTGTAATATTTTGGAGATAGTAAAGTTATCATCTGGTGTTAGTGCCCGAGGACGTAGGTATAATTTACCGAACCTCGTTAAAACTCTTATGTTCTTTTTGTCCTATTTTTCTTTCAATATTTGAGGGTATAATAGTAGTATTTAATTGTGCTATTAAATTACTATAGAAGGGATATTCTGACTAAGGAAAGACTTGGTATTTAAGAGATCCATGTGATCCACCTCTCTTCCCTGGGAATTGAACTTTGTGTGATTTTTTAGTACAATAATTTACACGCTTCCGACCCTATTGGAACAACAAGTGGTATCAAGAGCCGAAGGTTAATCGTAGTATGCTCTGTGGTTGCAGTTTAAACTGATCTTCCACATCAGAAAAGATTTCCTTAGGTATATTGAAAGATTATGGAGAAAACGGTCGGTGTAGGAGCTTCAACATCGTCCATGTGGACAAGACCGACAATTGCAAATGCAAGATTGGCCGTGGAGATCTTTGATGGCACGGGCCATTTTGGTATATGGCAAAGTGAGGTTCTAGATGCCCTTTTTCAGCAGGGTCTAGACATTGCCATTGATGAAGAGAAACCAGATGATGTACAAGAGAAAGATTGGAAGGCGATCAATCGGTTGGCATGTGGCACAATTCGATCATGCCTTTCTCGAGAGCAGAGGTATGCTTTTTCAAAGAAGACTTCTGCAAATAAGTTGTGGGTGGCACTTGAAGAAAAATTTTTGAAGAAAAACAGTCAAAATAAGCTCCACTTGAAGAAAAGACTGTTTCGTTTCACTTACGTCCCAAGTACCACAATGAATGATTACATCACCAAATTTAATCAGTTAGTCACTGATTTGCTGAATATGGATGAGACATTCAAAGATGAAGATTTGGCTTTGATGCTGTTGGGGTCACTTCCTGAGGAGTTTGAGTTCCTAGAAACTACTCTACTTCATGGCAGGAGTGATATATCTCTGAGCGAAGTCTGTGCGGCCTTATACAGTTATGAACAGAGAAAGAAGGACAAACAGAAAAACTCAATCAGAGATACAGAAGCTTTAGTAGTCCGAGGTCGTTCATACACTCGGAAGAAAACTCAAAAGGGGAGATCAAAGTCAAAGTCCAGACTCGGGAAAGATGAATGTGCTTTTTGTCATGAGAAAGGCCATTGGAAGAAAAATTGTCCAAAGCTGAAGAATAAGGGAAAAGCTGCTGTAGATGCTTGTGTTGCTAAGCATGATACTAGTGACTCTGAACTATCACTGGTTGCATCATCATCGTCGTTCCATTCAGATGAGTGGATATTGGATTCGGGTTGTACCTATCATATGTCCCCTAACCGGGAGTGGTTCTCTGATTTAGTAGAACTAAATGGAGGAGTTGTTTATATGGGCAATGACAATGCCTGTAAAACTGTTGGGATAGGTTCAATCCAATTAAAGAATCAAGATGGATCAACCAGAGTTCTGACTGATGTTCGGTACGTGCCCAGTTTGAAGAAAAATCTCATCTCATTGGGAGCCTTGGAATCCAATGGTTCAGTTGTTACTATGAGAGATGGGATTTTGAAAGTGACATCTGGCGCACTTGTGATATTGAAGGGCATCAGGAAAAATAACTTGTATTACTACCAAGGTAGTACAGTTATTGGAGCAGTCGCTACAGCTTCCGGCAACAAAGAATTGGACTCAATACAGTTGTGGCATATGAAGTTGGGATATGCCAGCGAAAAATCCTTGCAAATTCTGGCAAAGCAAGGATTGTTGAAAGGTGCAAAGGCTTGCAAATTAAAATTTTGCAAGCATTGTGTTCTGGGAAAGCAAAAGAGAGTGAAATTCGGTACTGCTATCCATAATACAAAAGGTATTTTGGAATATGTTCACTCAGATGTGTGGGGGCCTTCCAAGACACCTTCATTGGGAGGAAAACACTACTTTGTTACTTTTGTTGATGACTTTTCCAGAAGAGTTTGGGTGTATACCATGAGAACTAAGGATGAAGTGCTTAGAGTTTTTCTTAAATGGAAAACTATGATCGAAAACCAGACTGGCAAGAAAATCAAGCGGCTTAGGACGGGCAATGGAGGGGAATATAAAAGTGATCCGTTCTTCGATGTGTGCCAAGAGTATGGTATTGTTCGACACTTCACAGTTAGGGATACACCATAACAGAATGGAGTGGCAGAGTGTATGAATCGAACATTGCTGGAGAAAGTTCGATGTATGTTGTCCAATGCTGGGTTGGGCAAGTAATTTTGGGCTGAGGCTGTGACATACGTTGGCCATCTTGTTAATCATTTGCCATCATCTGCATTAGAAAGAAAAACTCCTATGGAGGTATGGTCTGGAAAACCGGCTACAGATTATGATTCCTTACATGTGTTTGGAACCACTGCATATTACCATGTGAAGGAGTCAAAGTTAGATCCGAGGGCAAAGAAAGCTCTCTTTATGGGAATCACTTCTGGAGTGAAGGGATTTCGTCTTTGGTGCTTAAACACAAAGAAAATGATCTGTAGCAGAGATGTTACCTTTGATGAATCTGCCACATTGAAAAAGGTAGCAGATAAAGATATTCAGACGAGCAATACTCCACAGCAGGTGGAGTGTACTCCAAAACAGGTGGAGTTTGAGCAGATGGGGATTTGCCCAGTTAATAAGTCTAATTCTCCAGCCACAATGGAGGAATTAGAGGTTAAAGAGGTTCTGACCCAAGAACCACTAAGTACACCAGAACTAGTTGCAGTTGCAAGGCCACGGAGAGAAATTCGTAAACCTGCTCGATTTACTGATATGGTGGCCTACGCCCTTCCCGTTGTTGATGATATTCCTATCACTTATCAAGAAGCAATGCAAAGCTTAGAAAGTGATAAATGGAAAAGCGCCATGGATGAAGAAATGCAGTCTCTCCGGAAGAACAATACTTGGGAGTTTGCGCAATTACCGAAAGGTAAAAGGGCAATCGGATGCAAGTGGGTATTCGCAAAGAAAGATGGATCTCCTAGCAAGAAGGATATTCGCTACAAGGCAAGATTGGTAGCTAAAGGCTACGCTCAGAAGGAGGGGATTGACTACAATGATATATTTTCCCCTATTGTGAAGCATTCCTCCATTAGAATTTTGTTGGCCTTGGTAGCACAGTTGAATTTGGAGCTAGCTCAACTTGATGTTAAGACGGCTTTCTTGCATGGTGAGTTAGAAGAGGAGATCTATATGACTCAGCCCGAAGGATACATAGATGCTGGTGGTAGAAATTGGGTTTGTAAGCTTAACAAATCGCTATATGGATTGAAGCAATCCCCGAGGCAGTGGTACAAGCGATTTGATAGCTTTATGAGAAGGCAGAAGTACACAAGAAGCAAATATGACATTTGTGTATATTTGCAGAAGCTGCATGATGGATCTTTCATTTATCTACTCTTGTATGTTGATGATATGTTAATCGCTTCGAAGAGCCAAAATGAGATAGATAAGCTGAAGGCTCAGTTGAATCAAGAATTCGAGATAAAAGATCTAGGTGAGGCCAAGAAGATTCTCGGCATGGAGATAAGTAGAGATAGACAGAGAGGCAAGCTTTGTTTGAATCAGAAGCAATATCTGAAAAAGGTATTACAATGTTTTGGTGTAAATGAAAATACAAAACATGTAAGTACCCCACTTGCTTCTCATTTGAAACTTAGTGCTCAATTATCTCCGAAACTGAAGAAGAAAGAGAATATATGGCGAAAGTCCCATATGCTAATGTAGTTGGGAGTTTGATGTATGCGATGGTGTGTACGAGGCCTGACATTTCACAAGCTGTTGGAGTTGTGAGCAGGTATATGCATGATCCTGGAAAAGGACATTGGCAAGCTGTGAAATGGATTCTACGGTATCTTCGAAAAACCGTAGATGTTGGTTTAATTTTTGAACAGGATGAAGCACTTAGTCAGTTTGTAGTTGGATATGTTGATTCCGACTTTACTGGTGATTTAGATAAACGTCGTTGAACTACGGGGTATCTGTTTACTCTTGCGAAAGCCCCAGTGAGTTGGAAGTCTACCTTACAGTCTACAGTAGCTGTGTCTACTACAGAGGCAGAATATATGGCAGTTACAGAAGCTGTTAAGGAGGCTATTTGGCTTAATGGATTGTTGAAAGACTTAGGAGTTGTTCAAAGTCACATAAGTTTATATTGTGACAGTCAGAGCGCTATTCATTTAGCGAAAAATCAAGTCTATCATTCAAGAACCAAGCATATCGACGTAAGATATCACTTTGTGTGGGAAGTCTTTGAAAAAGGAAAAATTCTACTTCAGAAGATTCCGACAGCAGATAATCCCGCAGATATGATGACCAAGGTGGTAACAACAATCAAGTTTAATCATTGTTTGAACTTGATTAACATCCTAAGAATTTGAGCACCTTCAGGTGTATGGCGCTCGAGAGGGCATTTGTAGGCACTACAAAAGATAGCTTTATCGAATTTGGGGAGTTGAAGGAAGTGTGTGAAGATGTGATTATCCTAATCAAATCTTCAAGGTGGAGATTGTTAACATTAATGGAAGACAACATTAATGGCAAACAATACAAAGTGGTGCAAGTTTAGCACCCTAAAGTTGACTTTGAAAAAGTGGCATGGGATAATTTTTTTTTGGTCCTTGAGATAATGGGCTATTTATTGTTTGGTCCTTGAACCTCAACTATAAATAGGCCTTCTCATTTCTCATTTCAATTCATCCCAACCAATCTTTCTCTCTTAGTTTTCTCTCTTCTCCCATTTGAGAATTCTTAAGGAATTCTATTTGTTTGTAATATTTTGGAGATAGTAAAGTTATCATCTGGTGTTAGTGCCCGAGGACGTAGGTATAATTTACCGAACCTCGTTAAAACTCTTATGTTCTTTTTGTCCTATTTTTCTTTCAATATTTGAGGGTATAATAGTAGTATTTAATTGTGCTATTAAATTACTATAGAAGGGATATTCTGACTAAGGAAAGACTTGGTATTTAAGAGATCCATGTGATCCACCTCTCTTCCCTGGGAATTGAACTTTGTATGATTTTTTAGTACAATAATTTACACGCTTCCGACCCTATTGGAACAACAGATACCTGCAGATATCACTGCAGGAAAAAAAAATGTTGCAGTTCAAATTAAATATGCTGAAAATTAATAAATAAATGTTTAAATGATCCTTGTTTAAATAACGAAATCTATGACACAACAAAGAGAAATGTTCAAATTAATTTATATCATATATGTAACTTCAACAACGATTTTGCCAGCGATATCAATGAAAGCTTATATTCTAAGACCAAGTTGAGACAGAGAATAACGGAAAGCAGTTCTGAATCTGAACCGCAAGGCAAGAAAATAGAACTTCGAGAGTAATCTAGCAAATAAAGCTAATTCACTTAAAATATGTTAACAACTAAAACATCTCACAAATAACAACTACGTGCTCATTCAAATCCCAAACATACGATCAAAATGAAGATTAAGAAAGCCAGCAAGCTGATACGAGAACATGAAATCGTAAATAGCAGAAATGATTCAGAAATCTTCAAAACGAATTCAGACTGAATGTATGAATAATCAGAAGAAAAAGACTAGCGCGCAAAAGCTTAAAATCACAAATCTTAAAAACAAAAACAATAAAGGATCAAAATAGTTTACATTTGTCGATGGATTCAAACAAATCCTCTTCATCGTCAATATCTTCTCGCTCCACCAGCTGTAACTGGCTCGCTTCTACAGCTCTGATTTTCATGCAAATTCTCGTTTACAATTCAATTTTCAAACAAGAAAAGAGAAACGAAGAACAAGAATATCTAAAGGAAATCATGAACTCACTTTAGAGTAGCAATCATCTCCGTTGCAGTAAAAATTATCTGTTTGTTTTCGGAGAAAGAGAGGGAGATTTTGATTTGAAATTGGCAGTGAATTAAAGAAACTTAGGAAGATTTCAGATATTTATAAGCGCGGGAATCGGGAGCAAGAAGTTTGTGGAATTTCGCTTGAAACGACGCTTGAAATCCTCGTTTTGGACGTTGTTAGTTACCCGTCGCTTCCCGCTTTGTTTCAAAGTTCGTATCCGGTTATGATTTATACGATGAAGACATTAACCCACAATTACGTTGCCATGTCAGCACACTAAATGGGGTCCACATATTTGGCCGCAAATGCTGAATGGGTATTTTTTTCTTTGTAATTGAATTTTAAGAAGGGTTATATACCATTTGGTACATATATTTGGTTTCAATGTTCAATTTGGTACTTGAATATTTTTTGTTTCAATTTAGTACCTAAGTTTAGCTTCAATATTCAATTTGATATCCAAACTAAACAACATCATGTGATCCAATAAATATTTGACTTGAGGGATGTGCTCAGCGCCAAGGAACATGTACTAAGGTGTATGTGTGACTTGTTCAGATCATAGGTAGAGAAAAAAGAAACAACTTTTTCAGTATCAACCATCCATGCCAGTGAATAGAATGGGGTTTGTTCATTCACTATCTAAAAAAGACAGATTTAACATATCCTTCTATTGTGTATGAAATTTATGGTTTTCATTTGCGCCAAATCCAATCTTGGAATTTACGATTGTACTCTAAACTCAGGTGCTAAATTCAACATTCAAGCCAAATCTAGGTACCGAATAGTATGTTATTTAGGAAATATATATTTTTAATTGGGTTAATTCAACAAATGTCTCCAAACTATGACTCATATTTTAAATTGATCTTCAAATTTCAAATCCTTATTTTTGAGTCCATAAGGTATTAATATTGTTGTATCAATTAGGTTCTTCCATTAGCCTTGCCATCGGCTTAGGCCTTTAATGCCAAATCGAATATGACATTGAACATATTTAAAACATGTGATAAAAATTTAAACACGGATACACTATTACATGGATAACTTGAATTGGCCTAGTTTAAAAAATAAATAGTCCTCCTAATTTAATGATATTGCCTATTTTGTAACATGTTAGTAACAAGTTATTCATACAGAAGGTATCAATTTATTTAAAATTTAATCATATGTTTTTATGTATATTTCACCCTATATCCAAGTTAGAATTCAATGCTCAAAATGATAACTATGCTAACAAAAGGATTTGAAAGATAAGATATTAATACTTTGAATAGTCAATTAATACGTTTTAAAGTTAAGGAATTCATTTATAACTAACTCGTATGGAAATGGGTTAAAATACACTCCCAAGTCCCTATATTCTTTGTACTTTTAGAATTTAATATCTTTACTTTTATTTTAAGGAATTTAGTAGATCTACTTTTCGAATTAAAATTCTTATGTTAAATTTAAATTCATTACAACGTCATTTTTATTATTGCAAAGCTATCAAGTGAGTATTTCAAAATATCATACTAACATATTTAATAATAAAATTTTAATGGTGTTAACAATTTAGACATAAATTTTAAAATTTAAAGAATAAAGAAGCTAATTTTTTTAAAAAAAAGTCTAAATATAACAAAAAATTATAGGGACTTAAAAGCATATTTTAACTTTAAAAAATATAGACATTTAGAGTATATTTTGCGCCTTCCGTCTCAGCCCGTGGAAGGTGTTCCAATTTTTTAACACTTCCACCTTTGTCTACCGAAAGAAAAAAGGCTGTACATCTTTTTTGCTTTCCAACTATCCCAAGAACAAAGCAGATGTAAAGAGCAAGGCAGAGGGAAGAAGTGGAAAAACATGCCTTCCTCCCTCTTACAATTAAATCAATGGTTTTAATTAAAAATAATAATTTTAAGCATTAAACTAAATAATTAATTCATAAATTTAAATTTAAACTTGAAATTTTAAAATTTTCAAAGTCTTAACCTTGTCAGTAAATTAAAATTTCATTAGCCTTGTCTTTCTCTTTTAAACTTTGTCTACCATTAAAGTTGAAAATTATTTTTTAATCTAAATCATGATTAAAAAAATTAGTAAATTGTTATAAATGCTATTAAGTGGATATTCGTTATAATTAACCTTTTACCTTTTATCTTCTTTAATTTTTCACCTATCATATTCTTGTAACCTCTTTTATATTTATGTCTTAAAAAATGAAGAGTCCAATCTCTCTCTCTCTCTCTATATATATAAGAGTATATTACTTGTAATGATGATGGAAAAATATGAGAAACTCATTAGAAATCTCCCTTTATTTTTATCTATTATTCTTGTATTCTTTGCATTATTATTATTTTATAACACAAACAATTAGTTTTTAACTCAAAACATTAATTTTAGACTGAGATTTTAACTTAAGCAAAAAAGCCAATTTTGGCTTTTGAAAAAGTACTTTGTAATGAAATTATATTTTTATCTTTAATTAAATTTTTTACTTTAAAACATTATAATGAAAAGTACTTTGTAATTTTTGATAGCAACAATAAACAATCAAAATTTTCAAAAACAATTTTCGATGATATTTTTCAACTTCAATGATAAACTAGCACTTATGCTTACCAAAAGACAATAGAAAAGAAGGTAAAATATCATGGAAGCCTTGAATTAGGAGTTAGATTGTATTTTGCCCCTATATTAAAAAATGAGTAAATTAGTTCATGTACGTTAAATCAAATAACAAATTGGTTATTTCTATTAAAAATTAATCCATTTGTATTGTTAAAAATTAACGTGGTTGACAAAATAATTAGACAGTGATATATAGTATGTCATATGTACCTTATGCTGATGTACAAAGACAATTTATAACAATAGATATAGAAACAAAATGACAAATTTACTCTTTAATCTAATATATTAAAACTAATTTACTCATTTATAAGTGAAAATGACAAAATGAAATTCAATTCTAAGTAAAAATAGCTTCAGAATTTTGGTTGGAAAGAAAAACCCAAACCTATCTCTTGGTAAACTTTATCTTTATTTTGTCCCTAGATGAGTATATATCTAAATACATAGTGGCTTGTCATTATTATTTTGCGGTTTTGGTTCACTAATGTTTTTTCATGATATTTATCATAATTGTCGCAATCCATTTTAATATCTGTGACAGCAATTTAAATCACTGCCTACTGGACCCTGCAATCTGGAAATGCATTGAGTCATGAGATAAGAGAAAGATACCACCACCACCCCTTCCCCTTCTCCTTTCCAAAGATGTAGACTGAGTAATGAGGCTTGCAGTTGCTTTTTCATACCCTTCTCTCACTTTCATTGCGCTCATTATGTTTTTGTCTTTTATCTTTTATAAAATGGTGGATATATTTGATGCGTTTGTGTGATTTTGCAAGAGATATTTTTAACTTGTATAATAATATATTTACTTATTTATATTTATATATTTTATTAATTTATCTTAATTCTAAACAATTTAATAAATTTAATTATTTTCATGTATAAATTCTATTAATTTAATTTTTAAATTTTCTAATCGAAATTTTTAATTTTTAAAACAAAAACGTTTCACTTTTATAAATTTGTAAAACCCTAAAAAAAAAAATCTTCTCTCGATTACCAATTAGTAATGTACTTATATTTAGCAAATTTGTAGTGGTTTTGCCAATTTATTCATGGCATGGATTTTTTTCTGCTCATTTTTCTTTCTTTAAATATACTTATAAAATTTTCATTCTTCCGTTTTAAACACACTCATGAAAGATTAAAAAATATGTAAAAATTAGTTTATTATCTAAATTAATAATAATTTTTTAAAAAATTAGACGCATTTTAAGAATAATTTAAATTATATTATTGATATTACATAACAATTCAAAAGATAAGTACCTTTAAAATATTTTTTATTAATATATAAAATTGATTTTAAATTAGAGGAACTTTAAGAGTAATTTAAATTATATTATTAATTTATAGGTGAGAGAAATTTTTTTTTACTACAAATTTATAAATGTGGATTGCTTCTGTTTTCAAAGTTGAAAGCTTTAATTAAGAAGTTTGAGAATAAAATTGATAGAATTTGTAAACTTGAAAAGTTAAATTTATTGAATTATTTAGAATTAGGATCACATTGATAGAATATGTAAGCATTGAGGACTAAATATATTATTATACCAATTAGAGAAAATGCTTTTTGTTATCAAGGATGACCAAAACAGGAACGAATTTAAACGTTAATACCTAAATTAAAAAAATTTAAAATTGAGTGATCTAAACAGGAATGCGGGCATAGTTGGATGACTGCTTGCATAGTTTGGCAAAAAAATTTTAACAAAAAAGATTAATTTGCTTTTTGATTAAAGTTATAAAACTGATTTATCGTGAGACTTCATTCTTAGTTTCTGGTAAAGTTCCAAACCCTCAACTAATTATACTATCTCAAAAAAGACATTACAAATTACAACTTTGAAACCGAGTTAAGTGAGACGGCAATGGTCTCTCTTAGCCTTAACCAATGGTTAAGGATTTGATCCTCACCCTAGGTATAGAGCAATTTTAAAACTTGTGGCCAATATCTATCCTATTAATTGGTCTATAGAATGTGAAGGGTTATTTACTAGGCTCACTCAAATTGATACCTAGATAAATAACTAAGTTACAACTTTGAAAAATCTAAAACATCTTTGATACCAACTGAATTAATATTGAATCGAAAAAATTAAATATTTTATATGTTTTCCGTAAGTAATAACTGTCCTTAGGGACCACTTTACTCTCTCCAACCCCACTTAATATACTTAATTAAGTAGATCCAAGGCTATATACCAGTCAGGCCAGCAAAGGGCAAAACCCCAAAATTTTCTCTTTGTGAAATGAAATCTCTCAATTGCACGCGTATTTTAACACATCTTCTGGCATCATTCGACTCTTTCGGCATTATAATTTGCCCCATTTGTTAATATACTCTTCCCTTCTCCTCGTGACTTTGCTGAGCAGGGAATAGATGCTTAACAATTCTAAATAACAAGCTTTTTTAATAGAATTTTAATTGATAGGAATAAATATCCCTTGTTACTAACCAATTCACCTAGGAATCTTATTCATTTTAAAACCATAAATAAAAGAATAGGCTATCAATGTGTGACAGCTACAGTTGGCCTAAAAGTTTTACCTATTAAAGGAAAAGGTTGTAGATAGGCCTGTGTTTTAAATATAACTATAAAAAGATAAATAATAGAGCTGTAGTTTTTTAGATTTATCTCTCATCATCAAATAAATATAAAATATTTTGTATTTTGAATTGAATCCTCAAAATGGATAATTATTAACTTGAAAAGAAATAATTTTCATTAAGTATAAAATAAAACTATTAAATTCTTCCAGCTAAGCAAATTCTTCAACAGCTTTTAAATTATTTTTCTCAGGAAATGAAAAACATGTTTACTGTCATCCAGGCTATTATAACAGTGCTGTTAAAAGTAATTTAACCAACATTTGAAGTAAATGACAAAGTGGTCTTAAAAGAAGAAGGTAAATTTTTAACAATACAAACGGGGCTATTTAAATATCTTTAAGTAAAAATTCAATTATTCTTGTTAAAGTTAAAAATTTTCACCCTTAATATACCAAATAACTATCTAAAAAACATCAGAGCCAATATGACAAAAAGTCACATTAAATTTGAAGTCGAGTTGAGTTAAATTCTTAAATTAAAAACACAAATCTCCTAACACTATTTTTTTATCTAATCTAAAAATACGTGAATTCTATTATAATATTTAGAATTACTCAAGAATGAACGGTGGACTATAAGGTGAAAAAAAACCTAACCAAAAATAAAATTAAAAGCACGCCTAGTTGCAGCAGTTGGACCACCACATATAAGGCATTTTCAATTTCGTTCTAGTAACAATTGGTAGCAGCTACTAAGAGTTGGCTGCTGCTGATTAAAGATTTTGTGGCCCAGTGGTCCCCAAAATCATCCACTTTAGGCAATTAATATCCAAATTCAAAAAAAATATTGCATGCGATGTGTGTTCCATAATTTCTAGTCCCAAGTGAAGAGGAAATAAAGTTGTGGGACAATGTTTCCTCCCCTCAACACAAATATATTAAGTAAAGGTTATACTAAGTAATTATTTCATTAAAAAGTGAAAATTTATCAGTCGTTACCCCCCAACTATGCATATGGCTTGGAACTTGATGGCATTTGGACTAGGAATGGGAACTATTACATTAACCTCTCTTTTTTCGGTTAAATTAATTAATTCAACAATAATGGTAAAAAGTCAATGATCTGAATCTGTTTAACTCTATTAATTTGAACATTAAATGACTTAAATAAGTAATTTAAAATGAACTTTATTTATAATGACCAAAAAAAGGTCATAAAAACTCAAATAATTTGAACCAAAAATTATATCAACTTTTCTTAAGAGACGTGCCATAATGTTAATGCTCTTACAAACTTCTATAAAATATATTGTTGCAAGGAAATATTAAAATATAAAATATTTATAATTTCGGAGTAAAATCGTTATTTTTATAGATTTTTTCGTTTTTTAAAATTTTTTAGATTTATAATATCATTTTTCCTTTTTCGGATTTCTAAATTTTGGAAAAAAAATTGTAAATTTTTAAAGAACTTTTAACGATTTATTTTTTTCTATTTTTTTATGCTAATGAATTTTAGATTATTTTATAGTTTTATAATACTATATAACTTTTTCTTTAAAAATGTTAATATTTTAAAATTCAATAAATTGTGAATTTATAAGTGTATGATTTTCACAAATACATTTTTTTTCTTTTTAATTTATTACTATGGAGATTAAATTATTATTATTTATTTTGAAAGAGGGTAAATAATTTCTCCTCCTCATATTTATTTGGAATCATGTAATTATCTTTGTTGGTAAAAAATTTAAGTATATCAAACAATCAATGTCAGAGATTGAAAAAAATACTTTTTTTTTTAATTTCTCAAGGTATCTAATCGAAGCGAGCTGAGTAATTAATTATTTGCATTCTGTAAACCCATTAAGGGGTAAATGCTATTCACGAGTTTTAAAGCTACTCCATACCTAGGGTAAGGAACAAACCTTCAACCACTAGTTAAGGTAAGAGAGACATTTACCATCTCACTTAACTTTTGTGATTAAAAAAACTTCATTATTGATCCTACAGTATGGTTCACAACTTAATAACACAATTTCATATTATAATAGAATCCTGAACTTAATGCAAATAATTATAAAGAGCCATCTTAAAAAAGATTATTTTTCAAAACCATTATATACAATTTAATTTATGAAAAAATAATGAAAATTTTATTTATCCTAGTTTTAGGCTAAATTTTCTTTTACACGTGAATTTTTTTTACTAATTATAATGATACTTTTTATGAGTTTATATTTAATGTGTTATAACGTATAAACTCATACAATTCAATGTGTTTATGCGATGCCACTAATTCTAACAAAATATTAACGTATTATTTGTTACATTCATGTCATTAAACTATTAGTAAGTTTATGTTTTGGTTATTTAACTTCAAAAAGTTACAAAATGGTCTCGTAACTATTCGAAAGTTTTTATTTAAGTTATTTGTTTGTTAAGTTTTTTTTTCAAAGTCCGGCTAGCGAACTCCAAGCAATGATTTAACAATTAGTACGATGAATCCTATCAGTGAATAAAAGAACATATCTTAGATCCAAGTCGATCCAACAATCAGTGTCAGAAATTGGAAAAGAAAGTCGTTTGGATTTTGATTCGCAGATTCGTAATGTTCAAAGTTGTTTTATAAGAAAAACTGAACTCTAGAAGAGAAGGGAAATGAGAGCTTTCGATTGGTGTAGGCGGTGTTAATAGAGAAGGTCATACAACAATAATTTTAACAGCCTAGCGACTTATGAAAACTTTTGAAATAATTTAGTCACTATTTTGTAATTTTTTAAAATTGAGTGACTAAAACACAAACTTTTAGTGACCTTAGGTGCAGTTTACCCAATATAAATTTATAAACTACTTATAATAACTCTTATTTCATAATTTACTAATGATAGTTGAAACTTTAGTTGTTGAAAAAGATTTGTGTTGATAATAGTCACATAGGTGCGTTAAGAGTGGTTGGGGGAGAATATTACCCATCAACCCTACTAACCCTAGTCCTACATTATGATAATTATAGGGCTTCTTAACTGTAAAGTCTTAATTGGCCCACTTTAATTTTACATAATTTAAGTCTTAAGATCTTAGTTATGATTTATCCCGCGCAAATTTAGAAATTATTCTAAGGATGGTAATTGAATAATAAAATTTTAATATATCAAAACATAAATTTTTTAATGTATTAATTTATCATTTCATCAATTTTAAAGGGCTGAACATATTTTTTTCTTTTTTTTGAGTCAAAGTGTAATTTTATCTTAAATTATTTTTAATTTAATATTTTTAGAGGATTTAAATAACAATTTTCAATTTGAGGGGTCCAAAGGCCCTTCCTTCCTTTGAAATTACCTTAGAATTTAGTTTTACTGGAGAGAACATATAGTTATAATGATAAAGGATAAAATAACATCTAGTCATTGAATTTGATAATTTTTCTCAATTTTTAATCCATATGATGATGTAGCGCTTTGATATTATATCATGTTATCTCTTAAAAATTATAATTTTTCAAAAAAAAAAAAGGTGATAATAAGAGTGACATCATCACAATAACTAAAATTGAGAAAATTTGTGAAACTCAACAAAAATAAAATAAAAACCAAATTAATAAAAACTACCAATTTCAAGGGATAATTTTCATATTATCCTTAATAATATTTTTTTATTTATAAGGGAAAGGATATTCCAATATAGGAATCTAACACACACAAAATCTCTAAAAGGTTAGGCAAATCTCACTGGGGTTTATAGAACACCAAACATTTTGTTAATTAATCATAAACATTAGTGCTTATATTAAAATATCTCATTTCTTTTACTTAATAATACCTTATTGTATATGCTGAGAAAAATATATTCAGATATTGGTTCCATCATCACTCACCCTATACAGCTAGTGCACATAAATAAAAGCCTATGAATTTTCTAAACCATTAACTATTTTTCTCTTCTTAGCTTCCTAAGCTTCATTTTCATAGGTAGGAAAGTATCTTTTTCATCGTAAAGCTTTTAAATTAATAAATTAATTTTTCGATTCGAATGAAATTTCACTCGAATCAATTTAATTATGAAGTATGAAATTTCACTCAAATAAATTTAATTACGATAAGTTATTGAAATAAATTGTTTTACTTTTTTAAATCGAAAATATTCAAACCCAAATGATGTACACAAATATTTTAAAATACCCAAATTTAGGGGTGAATTTAAAAGAAATTTAGAGATCAAAATCTAATTACAAATTTTTGATATTTCAAAACATAATTTTATCATTTATTAATTTATAATTTCATTATTTTTAAGGGATTAAATTTTTTTTATATTTTAAAGGTCAAGATGTAATTTTCCATATATTAATTTATAACTTTATTGTTTACGAGAGAATTGAACTGACAATTTTTCTTTTGTGGGAGGCCAAGTTCCCTTAAATTTGCCCCAGCCCAAACTTGAATTAAGTCTAATTTAATAAAAAACAATATACTTATAGCATAAATTATCAATTAGGTGTATTTCTGTAACTTGTAAATATTATATGGAATAATGGCATTTAATATTTTAAAAATTAGATTGATGATAGAATTAATAAAATTATTAATTTTTGGTTCTATAATTGATCTAATAACAATTAATTAATTAATTAAAATAATATAATATTATCAAATTTAATTATAAAATTAATTCAACCTCCGCTCATAAACCGATTGAACCTTTTATTCGAATTGGTATACCCAACCGATCAAGTTCCAAATGAAATTGTAATAAAATATGCAATTACCAATATATATATATATAACTATCCTATGCATTACCATATTCGTTATATCATATCTATAAAACTATGCAAATGATTATACATGTATATAATTATATTATCATATAATCTGAATTATTTCAATAGTATATTAATAAGGTTAAAATTTTAAATTGGGGTCAAACATTTTAAAATGGTTAAATACAAGTCAAAATTTTTTAAATAAGTGTTTTTTTACATATTTCATTTAAGTTTATAGTAAAAATTAAGTGAATGCTAACGTGTCTAGAGTAGAACACATGGAAGCTAAGTCATATATTACTTGAAAAGAAAATAAAATTAATTTGAAACATGATATGCAACATTTGAGAACCATTATTTGAATGTATTTGAAAATGTTGGGCCCTTATTTGACAATTTTAAAAGTTTTAACCCTTATTTGAGCAACTTCAAAAAGATTTAAACTTTATTTGATATTTTAAAATTTTAACGTAAGTATTTAACCTATTAATAATCCATTCCATTATGAAAATTAATTTACAAATTTAGAGGTATAATAACACTTATGTGAGCACTTAACCTATTAATGAATTAGGGGTATAATAACACTTCTTTGACTAAAAGTATATATAAAATATATAAGTCTCGGATCCAAAAATTACAAAATTATATTAAAATAAAAAAAATTATTGTATAAAACAATTAGGCACAGCCTACCATTTTCATTCAAATTATGCCTCTTAATTACATTTTTAATAAAAACATCAAATATTTGTCAATAATCTTTTAGTCCAATAATAAAGTTATTATGTTGTAGGCATAAGAGTTTGGGTTCAACCCCAAGCAATTACATTCTCTTCCCTAACTATAAAAAAAAATCAACTATTTATTTATTACCTATTGCGTGAGATATTTAAAAGATAAAAAAGTAATTCAATAAAAAAATCAATTTATAAATAGGAGGATAATATGTTTTAGCGCATTTAAACTCACATCATCCTGCATTGACAATAATATTCATGTCAATCGAGTTAAGACTTAACCGGTAAATCTAAATCTAAATTAAATTTTCACAAGCATGATGGTCTAAATAAAAATTATTTAAAAATTTAAAATGAAAACGAAATTTGCAGCTGGCACCAATAAGATAAAGAGTTTTGGCTACTATCTAACAAATAGAAAGTTTTGCAATAAAAGAAAGCTATCATCTGCCAATAAAAGGAAGATGCTTATACAGAAATTTTATTAAATGCACTTTCATGTAAGTACAAAGTAAAATTAATGAAACACAACTACACAAATTTCCATACATATATAATTAGAGGAATCTTTAAAATTTTGCTCTACCCTAGTTTTTTTTCTTGTCATCTATAAATAAACATATTATTGAAGAAGCAAAGGGTCGAAAATCCGATAACTATATTAGATTTCAATTGAATTTTGAACTAAGACAGAATTTGGATAAGCGGTACGGTGTGGTGTATTGCGGTGCATTGCGGTGTATTTAATTTATTTTTTATCTTACGTTAAAATTTTGTTGTAGTATCTAAACACACTGTCACTATTATTTTTACATTAACCATAGATAAATACAAGTTTATATCAAATCAGACGTTGCTTTAACAAAGCAAACGTTGCAGAGCGAAATGTAAGAGGAGCCATAAGGGGTCAAGAAATTTGAAAAATTGTGACTAAGCTTTTCAAAATTTTTGAAAAGTCTACTTAAACCCTAAAAAGATTTAAAATTTTTAATTAAACTCTCTAAAATTTTTAAAATTTTAATTAAACTCTATTTTTGAAAATTCTCATTAAATTTTTAAAAAAATTAAAAATTTTAATTAAATCCCTAAATTTAATGTCACGTTTCATCGGTGACGAAAGTTACACATAAATTTTTTGGGTGATAGTAAAAAGAGATGCTCTTTCCTCTTTCCATAGCTTACATTGTTTAATTTTCGAATAAAACCATGCAAAATTTATTATTATCTTATCTGGTCCCCATTTATGCTACTAGTAACGGTTACTATCTCTTTTTTGGCTGATCCTTCTCACAGCTACAAAGAGAAGGAAAAAAAAAGGCAAAGAGAAAGAGGTTAAAATTAGGTCCCCTACTGTGACTGCCACTGCCTCAACCCTAAAAAATCTTATTTAATGCTCTTTCTTATAACAAATGTATATACAAAACACACACACACACACTCACTATTAAACCCTCTCTCTGCTATCACTGCATGGCGTGACAATATTCAATTTGCTTCACTTCTGTGGGGGGACCAGTACTCTTCCTTTCTTACATCTTTTGTTTTTATTATTGTTATTTCTTTTGTAAATATTTTTTGAGTTTACATTACCATATTCTAAATTGGATTGGATTGGATCTCATTTTAAAAGTTTAATTCCTTTTAAAATTATTTTCTCTATTCATAAGACTTGAATATGAAAAACCTAATAAACATTGAGCATGCCTATCATATATAATAACTCTTAATTTTGTAACCTTATTTTGGGATTTTTTTATGAATATAATTTTATTAACTTTAAAAAATATAATTAAAATTGTCTTTTAGATTATATGAAACCATGTTGTGTGAGAAGAAAAAATGTATACAAAAATATCTAACATCGGCATCAAGGATTAAATTCAAAAAGAATTTTAAGTTTACCTTTCAATTTAATCACTTATCTAAATTTATTTCAAGATGAAATTATAAGCTATTTAATTTTTTTTAATTATAAAACCTAAAGGAGATAAATATCCTTATACTAATTTTTATTTTTAAAATTTGATTTTTAGGGTTTTTTTTGTTGTCAATATTAGATTAACACGTGAAATCAATCTATTGTGTTTTAATTATTTTCTTGTATTTTATTCAAAATTGTTGGATTATCAAAATAAAATTAAAGTATTATTTTCTCCCTCACAACCCTCTCCTCATCCTTCTATATAAACCCCCTCTTTATCCTCTTTTCTCAGCATGGAGTCTAGCAGTTCTATTGCTATCACTAAGATTATATATATATTATAGGCTCTTAGTTTGACTATAGTCATGGTTTCATGGTGGTTTTTTTTTTTGTTGAAGCTTGAAGGAGAGTTTACGTTATTCTCTTATGGTGCTCCATCATCAGATGAAGCTGCCAGCATGATCTTAATTTCCCTCTGTTTTATCGAGGAAAAATCAGATCATGTGGCAGTTTCACCTGTTGCTGCTGGCACCCCCCAAAAAAAACAAACCCTAATTTCTCTAAGATGAAACCCTAATTCCCACTCCTTTCTCTCTTTTTTTTTTTTTGGTTCACCGCCATTACTGTTTTCTCTCAATCTCTAGAAAAGGTTCGTCTTATCTGAAATCTAAACCTCTCAAGCTTATTTGGATTTATCTAATTTTGCGTTAGCCTTTTTTTTTCGTTTTTTTTTTTGCAGCGATTTCTCGAACCTTTTGCACTGGAAATGATGCAGTTTTCGATGATTTCAAGATCCTACTTTGGTGATTGAGCCTTCTTAGGTATCATCTGTCAACATTCCATATGGTTCCACTGTTTGATTGCTTTTAACATATGACCGTATCTCAATTTTTGTTATTACCCCAATTTTGTTATAAGATTTGTTTGGTTTTATATTTGTTCTGGGGATTCTCAGCATTTTTTCCTCTCTTATACTAATAATTTTGGAATTTGACTCTACTGTATCCATGTAGCTTTAGCTAGGGCCTGTTTCTGAAAGTGGGGATTTCTTTCAAATCCCTGGCAGATTTGTAAAATCAGAGAGAAATTAAGAGACCATAATTCACAATTGCGATAAACACGACATTGATATCATTAGTTTGTGGTTTTGGTTGTTCTTGTCTTTGTTATTCATAATTGCGATAAACATGATGCAACCGAAAACGTGTGGATGTGAACCTGCATTTCTTCTTATGAATCAGAGATATAGTAATCTTACTACAGGCATAGGTTTTATGAAGAATTTCAACTTAAAACTTGTTAATAGACCTAATATTTTGTTGCCTATCTTTCTCTTTAAGCATGAGCTTATTCCTTTTTGCTTCTTGATCTTAGTGCAACTTCAAAGTCCCAAAGAACATATAAGCAATTTAATTGAAAATACATATTGAAAACATCATCTTGGGAGCCAAAATATGAAACATGTCTCTCAAATGGAAGAATAATTTTGAAGTTCTTAGTTACTTTACGGGAAGAGTATGAGCTCTTTCACTCTTCTTTCTCTCTATCTATCTGAGGTGTTGCTTTCTTTTCCATCTGTTTTCCATGTTGGAATTTGGTCTTGTTCTTCTTAATGTTGACAAGATTCCATGCAGCTCTCGTAATTCCATAAGTATAAAAAATACCCAGAAACGGTATTAGTTTTTGAACTCTTTCCCCCAGAGCTTTTCTTTTTTTCTTTTCTTATGTCAGCTATCATTCATGCATGAAGAAAAACTAAGTGACTAAGTGAGTGGTTCATTGATACTTGTTTACGTTCCATTTAAAGATTGTTCTTGGGAAATTAGCCCCCCCCCCCCAATAAAAGCTATGTTCTTTAAAGAAATGTATCAAACTTCATTCTCTGATAGAGAAATATCGATAAAAGAAGTAGGCGAGCTAGCTGCCTGTTTTAATCTAGGGTGGCCCAAAGCTGTTTTTAGTCCCTAGCTAGGTAAGCTTTCCTACACCTGGATGATTTATTCCCCCCCTAACGGTAACCCGGGGGTTTGTGTTTCATGTCGTGTTATTGGTTTTTCTTTTTTATGTTATAATCGTCTTTAGATGTTTACTGTTAATTATCAGTATCCCGAGGGTTTTTTATATAATTTTGCTTAGGGTCTGTATGGGTCTCAGGAGGAAAAGCAAAAGATTATTTCCAGTTGGGTGCTTAACTCAGTGCATTGAACAAAACTGAAAAGCCTTTTGATTTGTTCGATTGTTTTGTTGTTCAAAAGTTTGTTTGATTTTTTGTGCATTATTACTTGTATATATATACGTATATGTATATGTTTTTTTTTTGAGTGTGTCATTCCTGATATGTCAGATAAATATTAAGGGCATCTGAGATCTCTCTCTCTCCTCTGCTGTGTTTTTTTTTCCCGTTTTAGGGTACATAGGTGACCTCAGACCTGAGATATATAATGAGATTACAGTAGCTTATGGGATGATGATCAAAGTGGAGAGTGGGGTGATAATTTACACTTATATTCGAATTTAAAAGAAAAATATTATTGGGAAAGATAACATCAACCCTCAAATAATAATTTTTTTAATTCATAAAACGCATATTAAAGATATGTTTGTCATACCAAAAACAATAATATCAGCATTACCTCCTTGTTAGGAAATGAAGATCAAGCAAATCAAAACCTAAGTTGGGTGTATTCATCATTTATGTATATAAGAGGAAGAAAAAGTAATAAATCTTAAAAACAAAAACCTATTTTGAATCATATGAACCCTAATGAATACTTTGAGCTTGGTTGTAGCTTTGTTAGTTCAGAGTTTCATGATTCTTGAACTTAGTAAAATTTACTTTCGGCTGCTGAGCAGAGTGATTTGAACTTGTAGAACGTAAATCTATACGATATATATGTACATGAAAAGAAGAATGTGTTATACCTTATTCTCTGGTATTGAGAAGTGAACTCAACGAGCTCCTCGGCCACATCCATCGGAAACATTCTTCTGCCCCTCAACATGAGGGCTCCATTCATTAATTGTCATTTTGTAATACAACTATTATCTCCTATTAAGTTGGTTAAAACAATTTAACTTTCTCCCAAAAATATTCAAAAACAATTTGTTTTAGAAGTTAAAAATTTTAATTTCTCCCCTCAAAAAATATTTTTGAGAAACATTCCTAGACTAAGCCTTAATCACTTACCTTTAATTTGTAAGAGCTTGACATGTGGCATCTTAAGACTCAGTAAAAAAAAGTAAAACTTCGTTTATGGAGTATAAAAAGTTTCCTATGATAACTTTTTTTTTTTTTGCTAAGCTCTCTTATGATAATCTTTCCATATATTACGGATGTATGACAAACATTCTATTTTTTATGTATTTTTTTTACACACTATAGTCGCATCACTTTTCAATTTTATTAACAAAATCAAAAAACTTCAATAACGTTTTTGTATAATTTATTATATAATTAATATTTTAATAATTTAATTGTCATATTTCATAATTTATTCATGTAAATAATGCTTATCAAATTTATAAGAAGTTAATATGTAAATCATACATATATTTGGTATGCCCTATAAGCTCAAAGATACAATTCTATCAAACATATATCGTTTTTCACACCCAAATCCAAATTTAGTATATCCTAATACATGCTTTCACATTGTAGAATTTTTTTAGAAGTTCCAAATTTAGGGATAAAAAATGCAATTGTAAATCTCAAATTCAAAATTAAATTTATTGAATGAAAAATTTTAATAAAAAATTTAAGTTTCAGTTGAAAATCAATAAGAATGATTGTTTAAATCGAATTGGTCAAATCGAAATTTGATTAGAGTATCGATCCAGAGAAAATGATTAAACCAATTGATTTGATAATTGATATGGATTAGTTGAATCGGATTTTTTTTAAAATTTTTTTATGAATCTTTAATGATTTATTTAATCAAGCTGAATGGATTGATCTGATTAGTTGAATTGACAAATCGATAACTTTACTGATTTGATCATTGATCCAGTTCTAAAAGCCTTGCCAATAAATCCTACTATTCTATCTTTCATATTTAGTCATATTTTCATTGAATATAATCTAGTTCTTGATGGAAAAATGGCTAAACTTAAAACCCAATAAAACCATGTCGATTATTGATTTTAGGAATATATCATTTGGTATTTGAGTTTAACTTTATTGTATAATTTATTACTTGAGTTTAGTTTCAATAATCAATTTGGCACCTAGACCAAATGAAATCATATAGCCCAATGAATTTTTGACACGTGTGCTCTAGTAAAAAAAGTTAGGTACTTAATTGCTATAGAAACAAGTTTAGGTACTAAATTAAATATCAAAGCTAAATTTATGCACTTAATTGAGAAAAAAGAAAACTCAAGTATCAATTTTAAAAAAAAAACTTAAGTAGTAGTGTGCACATTGAAGCCAAATTAAGGTACCAAATTAGGACAAAAAAATACTCAAATATCAAATTAAAATTACAGCCAAACTCAGATACCAAGTAGTATATTACCGATTGATTTTTTTGGGCTTTTTAACCTAATGCCTAACATGAATTGGGCTTTTTAAAGAGAACAAGCCCAATCTTATTCCTTATCAATTTTGATCTGAATTCCAAAAACCAATCTAACTTGTTAAAATTTAGATCCGAGTTGAATTCGGTTTGGTCTAGTTTTTTTTTTTTTACTTGTATATAATAAACAGGTTTGGTTTTCAGTTTTTTCATTTTAATTTTAGGTTTTGAATTTTATTTTATGTTTTTCTTAAATTATTTGATAAAAATTTTAAAGTTTTTCTAATAAATATTTCTAAAAAAGTTAATTTTCATTTATGTAAAAAATCAACAACCCTTACAGTACTTTTTGACAAATATATTTTATATATAGTTTTTCAATATTTTAAATATAAAATATCTAATTTTACATCATAAATTTAAATTAATTATAAAATAAATAAAAATAAAATTAAACTACAACCTTTTGATTTAGTAACAAGAATATTCGTATTGTGGCATAAAAGCTTCGTTACACTCTATTCCCAATTATTAAAAAAATAAAAATAGGTTTAGTTAACCGTGGGTTTTTAGCTTGTGAACCAAAATCATCTAAATATCATCATTTTAGATCCATTTTCAATTTCTTATTTTTTTTACTCAACCCTAAATTATATTCAAAAACCAAATTAAACTTCAATTGACTCAAACTTTATAAGAAAAAAAAACCCCCTTGAGCAAATAACTCAAAATTATTTGAATCTGAAAGGACTAGAATCAGAATTTTTCAAATTTCAACACTACATAAATATGGAGAGATCTGTCAATGAGATCTCGGTGAGTAATTAGTTTTAAGTCCCACCATTTATAATTATGTATAAGTTCTATCCAATTCATTTCGGATAAATCCGATTCTTTTTAGTCTTTCATATCCATTTTATAACCTATATTCAAAGGTTAGGAAGTGCCCATTGTACTCAGCTGTAAAATAAGCTATGCTCATGAACTAGAATAAAAGGATTAAAAAAATTTCAACACCTTTTAACATTCTATCTAATTCAAAGATCTTCGTCATATATTGAAACAGAGGGTAGGAGATTATAGCAAGTTTCTCAGCCAAAATTTCCTACGTTAAGATTTGATTCTAAATAAGCATTGCTTTACATATACCTACTTTAAACATTTTTATCCATCAAAGATCATTTTGGTCACTGTCCCACCGACCATTTTTACATTAAAGGCTGCGCTGACGACCTTAATTCGAAGACCTTGCATGCAACCATGCAAGTATCATTAGCAACTGTACAAACAACATTGTGAACCGAAAGGTCGTTCATGGTTGCTGCATCTCCGCCTAGCTTTTGCTACGGTTCTAGCAGTAGAACATCACTCTCTTCACATTCTCTTTCAAGGCCGGCAACGGCCGCACCCCGGATTCTCCTGCTGCCTTTGTACCACCACCTTTTGCTTGACCTGAACCAGCACCCGTTGAGCTATTATTGTCTTGCATCTCTGGTTCTAGGTAGAACCGTGCTCGGAATGCAGCTAAATGTGCATAATAGGCAGGAGGAACTGCAAAGGAAACCGCGAATGAAATTATATCAAAGCCTGAAAACTTGATGAATTCCAGGGATTCAAATGAACATTTGAGAGAAGTCCTAATAGCCTTCATATGAAAAACTCACCAACAGAGACCGAGCGCGTGCACCTTGCATACGTGTAACAAAGGTTGTTTGTTAGAGACTGTATTCCATCCGCAGTAAAATTGTTTTCGTCCCAAAGAACATGGTAGTGTGCAGGCCGACTTGTTCCCTGCCCGAAAGTTAAAGAAAAATATTAAAATTATTCTAAAGTTAAATGATAAACGTTTATTCTATGAAGGACGCTAAAGAACAAAGGAAATCAATGTTGTACCTGAATACCGGCATGGCTGCAAAGATAGAAGTCAAATTCCGATGGATGACAGATTTTCGAATCAACGACAGTGCCTGAAAAGAACAATATGCGCCATTGTTAGAATATACACCAAGTGTCAGCATATCCCGAATAATCAAATTATCCAAGAGGCTCCGTGTTTTACCAGGCAAAATGTTTCCACTCTTGTCCGTGCTGCTTCGGTCCCTGTGATTATGAGCAAACAAACGAGTGTGGTGTCTTTTTTGCACTACAATGAAAGTCACCAGTGGTTGATAGTTCGGTTCAAGAGAAGCACAGGCCTGTAATAAATTCCGTATCAAAATTGTAAATGTTCCAAATCCGTTTATGCTGAACTGATCCAGGAAGAAAATATATGGATGCTCACCTTCCGGATTGCATCTAACTCGTACAGTAAAACTTGATAAAACTGTCCTTCGCTCACACCATCCCTACTCAAATAATTCACAAGTTAGTATAAGAACAAGGCCTACAACATATAGCATATGCATGAGTAGTAGACTGAGTGTTGAATTTGGGTATATATCCAACACAGAAATGCTTAATCTTTCTAGAAGTGTCCCCTTGTTTCTGAAGGATCACACTTCCATACTCATGTCTCGATATCTATTGGTCATGGATATATAAAAGAAAATGAACTTTAGAGCAACAAAGACTGCATGCATATAGATGCGTCATTCTTATGCTAACAGGTCGAGTTTGCCTTGATAAGACACAGGAAAATGTTGAAATATTTACCAACAAATCCTTGATCACAAACCTGTAAAATATTATCCTCAGCGGCTTTTGCCCCGTTGCCTTCCTAAAAGATATCAGAAGATCCCTGCACAAGAAATTGATATTAGAACGAAAATCATGCAACCCCAAGGATGAAAGTACCTACAGAACGGAACTGAAATCAGTATACCTGATCATGCCACCACTGACAGTGCCACGTACAGGATCATGCCAAGTTTTGTACAAGTCCTGTATGAGTTCTTGTCTATGAGCTTGAGCACAAACTAATCCAGCGTATTTCGTCACTTCCGGCCAATCTTGTGAAGCTACTACCTACAGAACATGTATATTTATGTGTAATTATTAGCACAAGGACGAAAACAAGTTCGAGGAAAAGAAGCTAGGAAAAGATTCATACTGCTGCAATTGAGGGGCTCGAGTCTTCTCCATTTTCCGGGTGAGTCACATCTGCTCCGAATATTATGGTCGGTATATCGCTAACTAACGGTATTCGGCAGCTGATAGCATCCAAAAGAACAGTGTTTCTGCCACCCATCTGCAACAATGAGGGAACAATGTTTCAAATATATTTTGTGAAAGAAGTTCAGAAGCACGCATAGCGACCATAATTGGTATAAAGTTCAAATCAAATGATTATGGGGAACTTAGTTTCGTGTATATAAACCAGGAGAAATTATTTAACCTTAACATTGATCTTAAGGGCCACATTAGCCAAGTATTGTTTACTGATCTTAAAGACATGCTTTGTCAGACAGCATTGTGATATTAATCCTAGATCAGTTTCACAAATTCGCTTGAGATCACCTGAAAAAGTAGAACGATGTCACAGTTTAGTACAGCAGTACCATTTTGAGATCATTCTTTAAGTAGCTGCCCTAAGCACGTATAAGAACAGTGGAATGACGCGTGCGCGCACACACACGCACACATATATATTAGAATTAGAACCACAAACGATATGACATACCATAAAGCGAGCCGTTGTTGTCAGGCAATATAGCTAATAGAAGCTCTAGTTCTTTTCCCTTAGTTTTCATGGATGCATGATAAACATGCTTCAAAGCTTTTTCCACTTGCTCGGGCCTGGCAGTGTAGATCGGTATAACAGGTTCGGGATTGAACTCCTATAAAAACAGCAATGGCTTATAAACTTGTACTCCATTATGAAAACATAAAAGATACAAGGAAAAAAGAAACTACCATGCCAGAAACTTGGCACATTTGAGCAAGTTCATTGCAAAACCCTCGAGCAACACTCTCTTGCACGCTTCGTGAGAAGTTAATACATGCCCATCGGCTCACAGTCATTCCGTTAATCATTTTCTAGATAAAGTAAAAGCAAGAAGCCAAAACATTATCAACCCAAGCTAGAAAAAGAAAAGACCTTATATAGTAGAGCAATTAAAATCCTTGTAGACAAGAATATTACCTTGTTCATCATGTTCCATTGCCCCACTTGAGGCAAACAATCCTTTTCTTTTCCAGTTTCATGATATTTCAGCTGCAAAGAGCCAATGAAACAATCAATAACGAATAACACTTTTCTTTTTCTTTTGGATTATGCATAAGTTTTAGGTATATTACCCAAGGGGCAGGAAGGATACGAGCCTCGACCGAAGCGAGTTTTTCACTAATTTTGATTCCAAACTCCTTTGCGTAAGGATCTTGATCATAAGCATTATGTTGAACCGTCTGCTTGTGTTCAATATGCAGCAAAGACAACTTGTCAAGCAATGAAGATCGGGGATAGTTGACATGCATACAAGATTACCATATAAAATTTACCTGCAAAATGTCATTTTCTCGATCCCTCGGTCTTTGGCATGTGACTTTCAAGAGAGCAGTAATTTGCCTCTCATTCAATCTTTTCGTATATCTCTGTCCCTCCACGATTTTGCATGCCTAGTGAATCAACAAGTCCAGATTTCTCATCGGAGTTAGTAAAGAAAAAGGATAATTACTGAGGGAACTTATAATAAAACTTTCGGTGATATCTTCTAACCTCCATAGGTAAATAATTTGCCTTCTTCTGGTTTCCAACTTGAAGGCAAGGTAGATGCGTATGCTGAATTGTGAAGCTATACATCTCTTGGAAGTATTCAACAACAGACTTCATTGTAGAGTTATCGTCAACCGGAAACCTGAAAAAAGCACAGTAGATAATAACGACACTATAAGCACTCTCATTCGAGCTCTAGCAAAATGCCTTAATATCCGTAATCAGGAAAGTTCTCTAGTTCAAGCTTACACTAGTTCTCTAGTAGGCTGAGAAGTCAATCCTGAAACACGGTATTTTCTTCGTACATTCCCTCTATGTGTCACCTCTACTTTGACTCCTCTAAGCGCCTTCTTAATCTGTTGGTTATTTCGAAGCTAGTAAATATGATCAAACCAAATGCCGAGAACAAAACCGTACTGCAGCAGAAGTAAAATGAAAACCATACCTTCACACGATCGGAATCCGACAATGGCCTAGACAGTACATCCTTGCCTAGAAGCTGAGCAACAAACTCTATTACAGGGAGAGGCTCGATGAATGCAGCTGAAGCCATATCTGTTAGAAAAGGGTAAAATAGAGGTAAACAAAAGATAAGAACCGTCAAGGCTGAAAAATATTGTAAATTTGATCGTAATTCATATACCGATGTTCAGAGACAACCCCATCTGAGTAGGCCTAATACTTTGGTAAAAACCACACCATGACTCCAAACCATCGCCAAGCCTTTGTGGTGCTCTAATATCAGGCGAAAAGAATGATCTCCCAATAGGACAGTACCTTCACAATATTAGGCAAAATGAGATGTATAGAATAATATTGATAAACAGAATCATTTTTCAATGAACATGTACCTCTTTGACGATAACTCTCGTAATACAATGTCTAGTATTTGGAGCGCTTCTTGTGGAGCATCAGCTCGCTTACCGGCTAAAAACTGGCCTAAATGATGCATGTTTGCTCGTGCAACAAACTTTATTACCACTTTATATTCTCTTTCTCTTCTGTAAAATCATATATAGGTCTTTAGAGATCAATTAAAAAAGGAAGTAATGTATATCTAATATACTATTTATGTATGAGATTACTCACTTGGGGCCATTGATGCCATCTTCCTCGTCTACAAGCTTAACGACGAACTCCTTCCACGCAAACGGAAGCTCACCGGCCGTGTACAAACTCTTTCTGCCGTCATAAGCCGGCAATCTCGTACCCAAATCGGATTCTTTGTACAGTCTCACAAGTTCTGCAATAATAGCTCGGTTAACCGTTCTGGATGCTACTTCGGGAGTTATTGTAACCTGCAAAAAAACAAATGGCAACATACAGGTTTTGCCAAAAGGCAAACAACAATAAGAACAAAATTTAATATAACACCATAAATGCCGTTAAAAGTAATAGCATTGCATCTTCAATGTTAACAGCAAATATGAAAAAGACATAGCAAGTATACACATGATGAATGTCAGAGTAAGGGCCCACTTTCAAATATTGCCATGAAAATCCAAATCAAATACAATAAATAAAAAAGCTTACATCATACTGGTTCAAGTCCTTGTCTGGTAACTGAGCAAAGAAATGGTTAGCCTTCACAATACATTTTGTCCCAACTTGACCATAACCAGGTCTAGGTGCAAAATTCAAAGACTTGCTTGAAGTGGGGAACCCCATTTCCATTCCACAAGAAGCTTGGTTCACTGGTTTATGTGCTACAGTGCAAGGCCTTGAACTTGGTCTCATACAAACATCTAGTTGATCAGATTTTTTACCACCCCTTCCTCTTCTTCTTCCTCTATTCTTTGATGGAGGTGATGTGGCTTGGTTATGGGGTTGTTTTGTGTTGTTGTGAGGTTCATGAGCTTGTGGTGGACCTTTGCCATTTTGTGCTGTTTTGGGTGGTCTTTGAACTGTGTTCATAGTGTTTTGCAAGTGGCTTTTTATCACCAGGTGTTGCTCTGAGCTCTCTTTCATTTGCCTTATAGGCATACTTGGTTTACCTTTGCTGATATACAAGGATATAGTGAAAAAAAAATCAATTTCCTATATATGAACACATAAAGACACAAAACCCCAAATCAAGCTTGTCTGTCACTAATAAAAACTGAAACTTTGTAAGAAAAAAAATCAGTCTTGAAATGAATATAAGCTCAAGCAGATGAATATAACAACAGCATTAAAGAAAGCTGATTTTTTTATGTAAATAGGAGATTTTGAAACCATGGAACTTTTGGGTATATAGAAAGAATAAAAACAGTCTAGAAGAAAACAAAAAAAACACAAGAGCATGAATACAAAGAGAAGGAATAAACATTGAAAAAGGCAATGTAATCACACACATGGATATCAAAAAAATAAATAAATAAAACCAAAAAAAAAATATGAACTCATTAAATGCCATACTCCAAATAACTCACCAGTCACCAACTTGAAAACAAAAATAAAAAAGCAGTGAACTTTGAAGCAAAGATAACAAGAGGAAGATGATAGAAAAGATGGGTTTAAAAATAGAGAGAAATAAAAGAGCAGGGCCCAAAAAAGGAGATTCAAAAAGATGGGATTTTTGAAGAGGATTCAAAGAAGAAAAAAAGAGAGAGAGGGAGATGATGATGGTGGTGTAGGTGATGGTGGTGATGGTGGTGATGAATCTTTTATACACGCATGCAAAAGAGCTTTTTGGTGTTTTCTTTATCACGTGTTAAAGCCTTTTATTGTTGTAAGCCTCCTTCTTCTCTCACTCACTCATTCTTTGCTGCCATTTTTAATGAAAATGGCTTTGGGATTTTTTAATTAGCACTTAGCTTAAGCTTTTAAGCCTTTTTTTTTTCTCTTTCTCTGTGTGTTATTGCTTTGAACTGATGGGAGCAGCAGCCTCGGGGACGTACACCATGGCTCATTGATGTTTAAAGAAACAATAAAAATAAAAGTAAAAAAAACGACAGTCTTTAAAAAGCACATACATTGAATATATATATATAAACATAAGTGAAAGAGGAAAGTGGGAGAGTGTGATGGTGGAGATGGAGAATAAAAGAAATTAACAAAAAAACTAAATTAATTAAAAAACTTAAATATAGTAACTAAATAATCCAAAAGAGATATTTGACCAAAATAATAATAATAATCCAAAAGAGATAATGAACTGAGAGGATGGATACACAGAAGAAGAAGAATTCGAACTTTGCAGTCCCTCTCTCCTCTCTCTCTAGTACTTATGTAATGTTTTGCTTCATGTATTGTCCCTCTTCTAAATTATTATTGAAAGGGTAAAATTATATTTAACGTTATTAAATTATTAATAATTTTATATTTTAATTATTTAATTTTAAAAAATTATTAAATTATTTAAAAGAATTTATTTAAGTTATTGAATTATTTAAAATTTTTTATTTAAGTCGTTGAGTTGTTAAGTTTTTTTTAGTCCAACAATAAGTGTTGATTTGATTATTAATGTCGGAGATTGAAGAAGAAAGTTGTTAGGATTTTGATTAGTTGATTTATGACGTTTAATGAATTGTAGAAGAGAAAAGAGAATAAGAGTTTTTTATTGATGTAGACAGTGCTAATAAAGAAGGTCATATAACAACGATTTTAAAAGTTCAGTGGTTTAAATGAAAACTTTCAAATAATTTAGTGGCTATTTTGTAATTTTTTTGAAATTGAATGATCAAAATATAAACTTACAAATAGTTTAGTGACATTAAATGCATTTTACCCTTATTGTTACTGTCATCGTAAGCAAATATTTTAAGCTAAAATATACCATAAGTCTATGTACTCTTTACAAATTTATAATTTAGTTATTTTACAACCTAGTCCCTTTACTCTTTATCTTTTAAAATTCAAATCTAATAGTTAACATTACTATTTATTTTATTAAATTTATTGGTGTGACGTTTTGAAATAATAAATATATTCAATTGATAATAATGTAACTAAATAAATGATATTATAGTAAACTTGCATGTTAACAAATTAATATTAATAGTATTAAGAATTTAACCTAAATTTTAAAACCCAAAATTAGAAGATTAAATTCCTAAAAATAAAAATACAAAAGCTAAATTCTAAATTTACAAATACTTACAACACATTTTAATTAATATTTTATGCATTTATCTATACACTGTTTTAAGTCTGTACATATATTCCATCTTATCAAAATTGAGAACTACTTTTTTTATTTTAATTTGTTAAATTTTATATTTATTATGAAAATTAAAGAGTAATTTTATTAAATAAGGTATTTGTATTAACTTTTTATTATTTACTTCGACTTATTGTGTTTGAATTTTAATATTTTGTTAATAGAATAAATTTAATATTAATTGTGAATTTATTTATTTTATGTTTAATTTGTTAAATATAATCGTGACTTTTTCTGATTTTAGAATTTGATTTTATAAAATTTAATTATTAATATTATTATATAATTATGAATTTTCATCAAATGAATCATAATGATAAAACTCGAATTAAACACTAAAAATTTAACACCATTGTTTTTGTTTATCAAAAAATATTTTTTTCACTATATAAATCAAATAATTTACGATTTTTTCAAAGAATTATATATTGAGATTTTGTTAAAAATGGATAAGCTTTTATTATTAAATGGAAGGGATAAATATCAAATTTGCCTCTAAATTTTAGTTCAATATTTAATACGATATATAAATTAATTTTTGTTCTATTGTACATATAAAATTTTTATTTTGGTTGAATTATATATATATCTTTGATTTTGGATTTAGTTATAAAAAAAAACGAATATGTTAATATACTTTCGTATTAAATAAATATAATTATTTGTACATATGATGTGTAAAATAGTATTGTTAATTACAACGTTAATGAATTATGAAAATAAAAATAATATTGTACATTAAAACAAAAATAATATTAATTTTGAAATTTAATATTCATATTAATATTAATAAAGTGAACCCGATACAATGTCATTGGTATATACATTTATATGATTAGAGATTACAAAATAATCCAAAATCCGATTCTAACTTGACATGACATGACCTTATAAAGTTGTGTTCTCTAATGCCATGCTTTCTTGTAGGATAAGGTGGGATAGGTTTTCAATTAAAAATTTTAAATTTAGGGCAAATTAATCTATGGTCACTCTAAAATGGGATTTGTCCTATTTTAGTCATTCTAAATAAGACAGATATGTAAATTAGTCATTGTCGTTAAAACTTCTATTTTCTTAATGAATTACTGACGTGGCTCATTGAGTGTCTAACACGGGACTTTTTTTGGTTGAATTTTGACTGAAATTTAGGGACCTTATAATTAGTCAAAAACTTTTTCCCCCAAAACGTTATAAAGAGGTCCCTAAACTTTAACCAAAAGTCAACAAAAGAATGTCACGTGTTAGTCACTCATAGAGCTAATGTGCCACATCAGCAATCCGTTAAAAAAACGAAAATGTTAATAACAGTGACTAATTCGCACAATTATCTTATTTAGAGATACTGAATTGAAAAAAAAATTTAAGTGATTAGAATAAGACAAACTCTGTTTTAAAGTGACCATAGGTGTAGTTTAGCATTAAATTATGTTTGACTTTGTTGACACAAGTATCCGCTCCTCTAGGAGAAGTCATTGAAATGTCTTCCTCTAAGCAACTATGTAACAGCCTAAATTTCAGTAGTGTCGGGAACAATGATTCGAAATCACTAAATCTGACAAGTAAGTTTGAAAATTTAGTAAATTGATATTAATGAGTCAAGTGTGAATTTAGAAATATTTTTTAATTAAAGAATTATGTGAATTTAAAAGAAATTATTATGTAAACTAGGTTAAAAACAAGGTATCCAAACCTCGAATTCATAAACCGAGTCATAAATATTTTTGGAAATATTTCTGGAGTGTTATTGAGTTAGTATCAAAGTTTCGTCTGAAAATTTTAACGTTTTGATAGTTAATTAATTAAAAAGGACTAAATTGTAAAAGGTACAAAATTTGTTAAATAGTAATTAAATAGCTTAAGTGCATAAAAATGAGGGATTTAAAAGGCAATTAGACCCAAATTATATGGGCTGGACGGTTTGGGCAAGAGAATTAGCAAGAAAGTAAGGTGAAATAAGGGTAAAATTTGAAATTTTGCAAATTAAACATATAAAACAAAGACAAAAATGAAAAATCTAGAGATTTCATCATTTTTCTTCAACCAAAATGCCATAGGAGGTCTAGAATAAGCTGGTTTTTCATATTTTTGCACCATATCAAGAATCCGAAGATAAAGTGGAAAAGAGAAAATTACTAATTAGTCCCTGAATTCTTACAACTTCTACAAATTGGCCCAGGTAAGTTCATATGGCTGAATTTATGTGTTCATTTGTTAATTTTGTGAATGATACAATATTTATAATTTATATATTTGTCACTGAATTATGATAATTGTAATAATGTGAAAATCGAATTGGAAGCTCAAATTAAGGGAGACGCAGGATTGAGTACGTTCAATCAGTGATCAGTGATGAATTGACGGATACGACCATGGTTAAACCATGGCAAAGTGTGAAATGTAAGACCATAGTGGAGCTATGGTATTATTGTGCAATACCATAACTGAGTTATGGCACTATGAAAGTGAATGTAAGACCATGATTGAATCATAGTAGTTATTTGTGTGTGCAAGTGTGCAATCATAGCTAAGCTATGGCAATGTGATAAAGTACGCAATCATGGCAAGGCCATGATAGAAAGTGTACAAAATCAAAGTGGAATGTGGCAACAAGTGAACAACATACTCAATTCCGTAAGACGTTTCCTAATTTGACAAGTATTGGTAAGTGATATTTGAATTCAAGTGTTGAGATTTAATTAGATATTGATATTGAGCTCAGTCAAGTGAATTCATCATTTGAAATTGTGTATGACAGGAACATTAATGAAAAACTTATTTTTTGAATTGTTATTGTAATTCTGTAAGATTTATGTTTTGAGCTTATGAGCTTACTAAGCTTTCATAAGCTTACTTTTGTGTGTTAAATGTTCTTGTAGATTAACAAAAGTTCGGAGGATCGGATCAACACATTGGAGCACACTATCCTGATTTTTTTTACCGGTAGATTTTATAATACAATTTCTGGATTATATTGTGACAGCCCAAAGTTGACCCTAGTCGGGAAGTGGTTTCGGGACCGCTAAACCGAGTCACCGAAATGTTTGAATGTGATACTTATTGTGTAGAATATGTAATTATGAATGTGTGAAAATTTCAAGCTTCAATTGGGTTGATTTCATGTGAATTTAGTCAATAGGACTTATGTGAGAAAATTCTAAAATGTGATATGTCAATGTGTGAGGACCTACTAGTGCAAGTGGACAAAGGGGGGACTTGCATGTCAAATTCCCCCCTAATGAGTAGTGGCCGGCCATGACAAGGAAGGATGGGCAAAACATGTCATGAAACATGTTTTGTTAGTGGAAGAATAAAATAAGGAGTATGGGTAATAAAGAAATGGAAAACAAAAGGAAAAAAAAAATGTGTGTGTGGTGTTTGTCCCCCCATTGCCGTGAGCTAAACAAGAGAAAGGGGGAATTTTGTTCATCCTTTTCTCATCTTCATGCTTGCCAAAAACTAGAAAGAAAAACAAAGAAAAATTTTCTCATCCTTTGGTTCATCCTTGGCCAAAAATTTTAAGGAGGAAAGAAGAAGAAAGGTGAAGAGATTCGACCATGCATGTAGCTAGGCTAAGGTATGTTTGATGATGTTCCATGAGAGGCATGCATGTTTTAGTTGTTAGCTTGAGTTCTACCTAACCCATGGTCTAAATCTTGCTATGTGATGGAAATGGCACTTGACCATGGATGAATCATTCTTGGTTGATGTTTGATGTTGTGGTGATGAGGCATGAGGATGAGTTAAGATTCGGCCTAGGTGGAGGTTGTGTTAATGCCATTGCATGCAAAATATGAAGCTTGTTAATGATGCATGTGATGATGGCTTGATGATTCTTGAACCTCCTTTTTAGCATTTTTTTTGTTGTGTGAGCACATATGTGCATTGGTTGCTAAATGGAGAAGAATCGGCTAGCAAGATGTGTGCTAAGGCCGAATGTAACTTTGCATGTTAATGAGCAATGCATGTGTTAAATTGATGAAAAGGGGGAGGATGCTTTACTAGTGTGTACATGTGTGTATTAAGTGTTGAAATCGACCCCAAAAATGGACATGCATATTCGGCCAAGGGCAAGAAATTAGCTAATATGTTGTGTTGATGCATGATTTTTGCATGTATGAGACTTTAATGTCTAATGTATAAATATGGGCTAAGTGCCTTGTGTTCATCTTTTGATGCCTAAAATGATGAAATCAATTTATTTGTTTGATTAAGCTCAAGAGCAAAGGGGAAATAAAACCGATAAAGGGAAGGAAAAAAGTGGTTGAATAGCTAGCGGAATCGTTCGATAACACCCGAGGTAAGTTCTTGAGTAAGAGAGCTTAAATTTCGATGTGATTAAATCATGCTCTATGTGTGGCTATTGAGCCGAATGTGCAAGGACAATATGTGCCTTGTGTTTGAGTTTCGTAAACGAAAATGAAATATGAATGTGCTATGAATTATTGTTAGATGTGCATGATTAATTGAATGCTGTCCGGGCTAAGTCCCGAAGGCTTTGTGCTAAGTGAATATATCCGGATTAAGATCCGAAGGCCTTTGTGCGAGATACTAAATCCGGGTTAAGTCCCGAAGGCATTCGTGCGAGTTATTAAATCCGGGTTAAGTCCCGAAGGCATTCGTGCGAGTTATTAAATCCGGGTTAAGTCCCGAAGGCATTCGTGCGAGTTGTTAAATCCGGGTTATGTCCCGAAGGCATTGTGTGAGTTACTAAAACCGGGCTATGTCCCGAAGGCATTTGAACGAGGAGCTATATCCGGTTAAATCCCGAAGGTACGTGATTTGGTAATGAATGAGCTTGCTATAAAATTCCAGCGAATACTCGAAAAACATCCCAATATGGGGATATGTTACGTATGTGTTGAATTTAATCGAGCCCTTACAAATAAATGTTCGCTCAGTTGATAAACGAGCTACCGGCCTTCGGCCAAGTTAGTTTATTGTGTATGTACATAAGGGTTGTTAATGTTGTGAAGCAAGTTTGATATCGGTAAATTGCGTATTATGAAATATTCCGTTTAGCTAAATGTGTGCTATTCTTTGTGCATGCTGGAATTCCTTGCTCAAACTTACTAAGCATAAATTGCTTACTCGTTACATTGCTCCTCTGTTTTATAGATTTTTAGTTCTCCAGCTATCGGACTCGGGATCTTGAAGTCGAAGTCGCCCACACTATCAAAGGCTCTTTTGGGTACTATTTTGGTTGAATTTTGTTATGGCATGTATAGGACTACCCATTGTTGTCTTTCGAGTACTTTATGAAATGTATAAGTGTACAGCCATGCGAAAATGGCTTGTAGAAGTGGAGTATGGCATTAGACCATTCGTATTTGTGAATGTATAGATGGTTTCATGATGTAACTATGTTGGAATGGAAGTGTTGAGCAAATGATCAGCCACTAGAATGGCTAAGTATGATCATATGTGGGCTTATGTATGACAAGGCCCTAGTTGGTCCATGAAACCCCAAATTAGGTAAGGTTCACTTTGAAAACAGAAGCTGATAGCAGCAGTGGTGTGGATTGGAAAAATCACAAGAATTCGTAGGAGTGGAATTAAATAGTGAATAAATTATGTAATCGAACCTTGATGAATCTACTTTCATATGGAAGTAACGAAACAATTATAGGAACAGTACAGAAATAGATATTCGGGTTCTTGTGGAACAGGGCCAGAACAGTTTCTGGATTCACTATTCCGCCTTTGGAAATTCACTATAAATTGACCAGAGATAATTAGGGGTCGTACCATATATGTATGGATTCCTCTCTGAGTCTAGTTTCCATAGAAACAAACGGCATCAGTATTGAAGCTCTGTGCAGAGAGATATCCCAGTCGTAATGGGAAAAGGTCAGTGTAGTCGACCCCTGTAACATGGGAGACTTTGACTAATAAACTGTACTAATTGGCCCGACCAAAAATTCTAGAAAAAAATACATAGGTGGGGACATGAGTCTAGTTTCAGGGAAAAATCACAAAACTGATTTTTGAGTTGTGAAACTCAAGATATGATTTTTGAAGCGACTAGTACTCAGACTGGGCAGTGTCTGGAAAATTTTTTTTTTCAAAGTTTGTTAACATCTCGTGTCCGACTCCGGTGTCGGTCTCGGGTTCGGGGTGTTACATTTTATTGGTATCAGAGCTACGGTTTAGTCGATTCTAGGACTACCGTAATGTTTTGGGTCTAGCTATACATGCCATTTTATGTGATTACTTGATAGTGTGGTGATTTCCGACAATTGTAAATGTGTTTATTTATAGTAATGGATCCCGATCGTGACCGAGAGGTAGCTGATGATCTTGAGAGTGTAGCGCCTGCTCCCGCACAAGGGACAGTGCCGGCAAACTCTCAACCTAATGCTAGTAATCAGAATGATGAAGCTAGACAAGCATTCTATAGCGTGATGAATGATTGGTTTAACCAATACATTCGAACTAATATGGCTGTTCCACAACCTCCATTCCTGAACAAATACTACCCCCGCACCTACAATACCGCCGGTAACGGACCAAATAAGGTCACATAAGCCCCAGTTGACAGAATCCGAAAACATGGGGCTACTGAATTTAAGGCTATGGATAGCGATGATGCCGAGCAAGCTGAATTTTGGCTGGACAACACTATCCGGGTACTCGATGAGCTATCTTGTACACCCGATGAATGCCTAAAGTGTGCTATCTCCTTGCTACGTGATTCTGCCTACTATTGGTGGAGTACTCTGACTTCTATTGTGCCCCGAGAGCAAGTAACTTGGGAGTTTTTTCAAACTGAGTTTCGGAAAAAGTATATCAGTCAGAGATTTGTTGATCAAAAACGGAAGGAATTTCTTGAGCTTAAGCAAGGCTCCATGTCGGTTACTGATTACGAGTGAAAATTTGTTAGACTTAGCAAATACGCTCGGGAATGTGTTTCGTCCGAAGCTGTTATGTGTAAACGCTTCGAGGATGGGCTGAATGAAGATATAAAAATGTTCGTTGGCGTTCTTGAAATACAAGAGTTCGTGGTACTTGTTGAATGAGCTTGTAAAGCCGAAGAGCTTAGAAAAGAAAAGCAAAGAGTTGATGAGGGAACTGGAGAGTTTCGTAAAACATCCTCGGGGAGGTCTCTTCAACAGACATCGAAGAGATTTCGAGATGATGCGGGCCAGTTTAGAGGCACTTCGGGCCTTTTTGGACGAGATCGTGATCGACCCCCTGTGGGTACACGAGGCACTTCGGTCGCCAGTGTTGGGAATGAACGTCGAGACAGGACGAAATGCCGATATTGCGGTAAATGGCATTCGGGGAGTTGTAGATTTCCTGACCGCTCCTGTTACAAATGCGGATCAGTGGACCACTTCATTAAAGATTGCCCGAGGTTGTCGGGACAGAATGCAAATCAGAGTGGGAGACCGGGTGCTACCACTGCTCGAGGTAGACCATCTGGAAATATGGGCAATGCTGGTGGTGGTCAGAGAGGATCTAGAGATGATATAACCAGATCCGAAGCCCGTGCGCCTGCTAGAGCTTATGCTATACGTGCCCGCGAGGATGCTTCTTCGCCTGATGTTATTACCGGGTTTACCACCTGTTCGGGAGGTAGAGTTTGGTATTGAGCTTGTACCTGGGACTACGCCGATTTCGATAGCTCCGTATCGTATGGCACCAACTGAGTTAAAGGAGTTGAAAGCTCAGTTGCAAGAACTGACGGATAGAGGTTTCGCTCGACCAAGTTTCTCACCTTGGGGTGCACCAGTATTGTTCGTGAAAAAGAAGGACGGAACCATGAGGTTGTGCATTGACTATCGTCAGCTGAATAAAGTGACGATAAAGAACAAATATCCGTTGCCGTGCATCGATGATTTGTTCGACCAACTGAAGGGAGCCTCAGTGTTCTCAAAAATAGATTTGAGATCGGGCTATTATCAGTTGCGAATTCGAGATCCAGATATTCCCAAAACTGCCTTCAGAACGAGATATGGTCACTACGAATTCTTAGTGATGCCGTTTGGGCTCACTAATGCCCCTGCGGTATTTATGGATTTGATGAATCGGATCTTCAGACCGTATTTGGATCAGTTCGTAGTTGTGTTCATTGATGACATTTTGGTCTATTCAAGAGATGAGACCGAACATGCTGGGCATCTGAGGCTAGTGCTGCAAATTTTGCGGGATAAGCAGTTATATGCTAAGTTCAGTAAGTGCGAGTTCTGGTTAAGAGAGGTTAGCTTCTTGGGTCATGTGGTATCCGCGTCGGGTATTCGAGTTGACCCGAACAAAATTTCAGCCATACTTGACTGGAAACCTCCGAGAAATATTACTGAAGTTCGGAGCTTTTTGGGGCTCGCCGGTTATTACCGACGATTTGTGAAAGGTTTCTCGATGATAGCCACACCAATGACGAAGCTACTTCAAAAGGATGTTAAGTTCGAGTGGACGGAGAAATGTCAGAAAAGTTTCAACCAACTGAAAACTCATTTGACTGAAGCTCCAATTTTGGTGCAACCCGAATCAGGTAAAGAGTTTGTCATTTATAGTGACGCATCCCTACTTGGGTTGGGTCGCGTATTGATGCAAGAAGGTCGAGTCGTGGCCTATGCGTCGAGACAATTGAAGCCACACGAGAGGAATTATCCGACCCATGATCTCGAACTAGCTGCCATCGTGTTTGCTTTAAAAATATGGCGACATTATCTGTTTGGTGAGAAGTGCCATGTATTTTCGGATCACAAAAGTCTCAAATATTTGATGACTCAACGAGACTTGAATCTGCGACAAAGACGTTGGCTTGAGTTGTTGAAAGATTACGAGCTTGTCATTGATTACCACCCGGGAAAGGCTAACGTGGTTGCGGACGCCTTAAGCCGGAAGTCATTGTTTGCTTTACGAGCGATGAATGTGCATTTGTCTGTTCTACCAGACAGTGTGTTAGTAGCTGAATTAAAAGCTAAACCATTATTGACTCACCAAATTCGTGAAGCTCAGAAAGTCGATGATGAATTGGTTGCAAAACGGGCTAAGTGTTTTCCGAACGAGGAATCGGAGTTTCAAATTGATGATGATGATTGTTTGAGGATCAGAAATCGTTTGTGTGTTCCAAGGAATTTGGAACTCATTTCGATGATTCTGAACGAAGCCCATTGTTGCCGAATGTCAATTCACCCGGGGAGTACGAAAATGTACAACGATTTGAAACGTCAATTTTGGTGGCATGGTATGAAACGGGACATCTCCGACTTTGTTTCGAGATGTTTAATATGTCAACAAGTGAAAGCGGAACATCAAGTGCTTTCAGGATTACTCCAGCCGATCATGATACCCGAGTGGAAATGGGATCGAGTCACAATGGACTTTGTGTCCGGACTGCCATTGTCAGCAAGTAAGAAGGATGCGATATGGGTTATTGTTGATAGACTGACTAAGTCGGCTCATTTCATCCCCGTACGTACGGATTTTTCATTGGATAAACTAGCTGAATTATACGTTTATCAAATTGTGAGATTATACGGGGTACCTGTTTCTATCGTGTCGGATAGAGATCCGAGATTCACCTCACGATTTTGGAAGAAATTGCAAGAAGCTCTGGGTACTAAGCTGCATTTTAGCACTGCTTTTCACCCCCAAACCGATGGTCAATCCGAGCGGATAATTCAGATACTTGAGGATATGTTGAGATGTTGCATCCTCGAGTTCAGTAGTTCATGGGAACGGTATTTACCTTTGATTGAATTCGCTTACAACAATAGTTTTCAATCAAGTATTAAGATGGCACCTTATGAGGCTTTGTACGGTCGTAAATGCCGTACACCATTGTTTTGGACCGAGCTCGGTGAAAGCAAAATTTTCGGAGTTGATTTGATTAGAGATGCTGAACAGAAAGTAAAGGTAATCCGTGAAAGTCTGAAGGTATCCACGGATCGTCAGAAATCGTACGCAGATTTGAAACGAAAAGACATCGAGTATCAGGTGGGAGACAAAGTGTTCCTTAAGGTTTCACCTTGGAAAAAGATACTCAGGTTCGGCCGTAAGGGCAAGTTGAGCCCAAGATTCATTGGGCCGTACGAAATCTCCGAACGAGTTGGTCCGGTTGCGTATAGATTGATTTTGCCCCCGGAGCTTGAAAAGATTCATGACGTCTTTCATGTTTCGATGCTTCGACGCTATCGATCTGATCCATCGCACATAATTAGCCCATCGGAGGTTGAAATTCAAGTCGACATGAGCTATGAAGAAGAACCGATGCGTATCCTAGCTCGTGAAGTGAAGGAGTTGCGAAACAAAAGAGTTCCGCTAGTAAAGGTGTTATGGCTCAAACTCGGGATCGAGGAAGCTACTTGGGAGACCGAGAGCTCGATGAAAGAACGATACCCAAACCTATTTACCGGTAAGATTTTCGGGGACGAAAATTTCTTAAGTGGGGGAGAGTTGTGACAGCCCAAAGTTGACCCTAGTCGGGAAGTGGTTTCGGGACCGCTAAACCGAGTCACCGAAATGTTTGAATGTGATACTTATTGTGTAGAATATGTAATTATGAATGTGTGAAAATTTCAAGCTTCAATTGGGTTGATTTCATGTGAATTTAGTCAATAGGACTTATGTGAGAAAATTCTAAAATGTGATAGGTCAATGTGTGAGGACCTACTAGTGCATGTGGACAAAGGGGGGACTTGCATGTCAAATTCCCCCCTAATGAGTAGTGGCCGGCCATGACAAGGAAGGATGGGCAAAACATGTCATGAAACATGTTTTGTTAGTGGAAGAATAAAATAAGGAGTATGGGTAATAAAAAAATGGAAAACAAAAGGAAAAAAAATATGTGTGTGTGGTGTTTGTCCCCCCATTGCCGTGAGCTAAACAAGAGAAAGGGGGAATTTTGTTCATCCTTTTCTCATCTTCGTGCTTGCCAAAAACTAGAAAGAAAAACAAAGAAAAATTTTCTCATCCTTTGGTTCATCCTTGGCCAAAAATTTTAAGGAGGAAAGAAGAAGAAAGGTGAAGAGATTCGGCCATGCATGTAGCTAGGCTAAGGTATGTTTGATGATGTTCCATGAGAGGCATGCATGTTTTAGTTGTTAGCTTGAGTTCTACCTAACCCATGGTCTAAATCTTGCTATGTGATGAAAATGGCACTTGACCATGGATGAATCATTCTTGGTTGATGTTTGATGTTGTGGTGATGAGGCATGAGGATGAGTTAAGATTCGGCCTAGGTGGAGGTTGTGTTAATGCCATTGCATGCAAAATATGAAGCTTGTTAATGATGCATGTGATGATGGCTTGATGATTCTTGAACCTCCTTTTTAGCATTTTTTTTGTTGTGTGAGCACATATGTGCATTGGTTGCTAAATGGAGAAGAATCGGCTAGCAAGATGTGTGCTAAGGCCGAATGTAACTTTGCATGTTAATGAGCAATGCATGTGTTAAATTGATGAAAAGGGGGAGGATGCTTTACTAGTGTGTACATGTGTGTATTAAGTGTTGAAATCGACCCCAAAAATGGACATGCATATTCGGCCAAGGGCAAGAAATTAGCTAATATGTTGTGTTGATGCATGATTTTTGCATGTATGAGACTTTAATGTCTAATGTATAAATATGGGCTAAGTGCCTTGTGTTCATCTTTTGATGCCTAAAATGATGAAATCAATTTATTTGTTTGATTAAGCTCAAGAGCAAAGGGGAAATAAAACCGATAAAGGGAAGGAAAAAGTGGTTGAATAGCTAGCGGAATCGTTCGATAACACCCGAGGTAAGTTCTTGAGTAAGAGAGCTTAAATTTCGATGTGATTAAATCATGCTCTATGTGTGGCTATTGAGCCGAATGTGCAAGGACAATATGTGCCTTGTGTTTGAGTTTCGTAAACGAAAATGAAATATGAATGTGCTATGAATTATTGTTAGATGTGCATGATTAATTGAATGCTGTCCGGGCTAAGTCCCGAAGGCTTTGTGCTAAGTGAATATATCCGGATTAAGATCCGAAGGCCTTTGTGCGAGATACTAAATCCGGGTTAAGTCCCGAAGGCATTCGTGCGAGTTATTAAATCCGGGTTAAGTCCCGAAGGCATTCGTGCGAGTTATTAAATCCGGGTTAAGTCCCGAAGGCATTCGTGCGAGTTGTTAAATCCGGGTTATGTCCCGAAGGCATTGTGTGAGTTACTAAAACCGGGCTATGTCCCGAAGGCATTTGAACGAGGAGCTATATCCGGTTAAATCCCGAAGGTACGTGATTTGGTAATGAATGAGCTTGCTGTAAAATTCCAGCGAATACTCGAAAAACATCCCAATATGGGGATATGTTACGTATGTGTTGAATTTAATCGAGCCCTTACAAATAAATGTTCGCTCAGTTGATAAACGAGCTACCGGCCTTCGGCCAAGTTAGTTTATTGTGTATGTACATAAGGGTTGTTAATGTTGTGAAGCAAGTTTGATATCGGTAAATTGCGTATTATGAAATATTCCGTTTAGCTAAATGTGTGCTATTCTTTGTGCATGCTGGAATTCCTTGCTCAAACTTACTAAGCATAAATTGCTTACTCGTTACATTGCTCCTCTGTTTTATAGATTTTTGGTTCTCCAGCTATCGGACTCGGGATCTTGAAGTCGAAGTCGCCCACACTATCAAAGGCTCTTTTGGGTACTATTTTGGTTGAATTTTGTTATGGCATGTATAGGACTACCCATTGTTGTCTTTCGAGTACTTTATGAAATGTATAAGTGTACAGCCATGCGAAAATGGCTTGTAGAAGTGGAGTATGGCATTAGACCATTCGTATTTGTGAATGTATAGATGGTTTCATGATGTAACTATGTTGGAATGGAAGTGTTGAGCAAATGATCAGCCACTAGAATGGCTAAGTATGATCATATGTGGGCTTATGTATGACAAGGCCCTAGTTGGTCCATGAAACCCCAAATTAGGTAAGGTTCACTTTGAAAACAGAAGCTGATAGCAGCAGTGGTGTGGATTGGAAAAATCACAAGAATTCGTAGGAGTGGAATTAAATAGTGAATAAATTATGTAATCGAACCTTGATGAATCTACTTTCATATGGAAGTAACGAAACAATTATAGGAACAGTACAGAAAGAGATATTCGGGTTCTTGTGGAACAGGGCCAGAACAGTTTCTGGATTCACTGTTCCGCCTTTGGAAATTCACTATAAATTGACCAGAGATAATTAGGGGTCGTACCATATATGTATGGATTCCTCTCTGAGTCTAGTTTCCATAGAAACAAACGGCATCAGTATTGAAGCTCTGTGCAGAGAGATATCCCAGTCGTAATGGGAAAAGGTCAGTGTAGTCGACCCCTGTAACATGGGAGACTTTGACTAATAAACTGTACTAATTGGCCCGACCAAAAATTCTAGAAAAAAAATCCATAGGTGGGGACATGAGTCTAGTTTCAGGGAAAAATCACAAAACTGATTTTTGAGTTGTGAAACTCAAGATATGATTTTTGAAGCGACTAGTACTCAGACTGGGCAGTGTCTGGAAAAAAATTTTTTTCAAAGTTTGTTAACATCTCGTGTCCGACTCCGGTGTCGGTCTCGGGTTCGGGGTGTTACATATATGGAATGTATAGGATTGACTGAAAAGAAAGTGAATTTTTAATATGGTTTTGGAATGGCTCATACACATATATGTTAGTATATATGTATATGATAAATAGAATCTAAGTAGTCAATGAAGGAGATTATATGGTAGTTTATGCAAATGAGTTGTGTGTTAACACAAAGGTCTAGAGCTTGTATTAATTTTTTTGTTGGCTGCTTGATTTGTGTATTTTGGTATGTGAAAGTATCATATGCAGGTTGATAGTGTAAAGGGTGAGAAAAGTGGCCTTAAAATGACCTATTTTCATCCACACGGCATGTGTGACCACACGGCCTGATTACATGAGCGTGCCCCTAATCCACACGGGCGTGTGGGTACTGTACATAGGAAGAAAATTTAGAATTTCATGAAAAATTTTCAGAGTTTTCAAAATAGTCCATCTTGATACTACTGTTCATATTGGGCCTTGAGGGTCCATTTAAGAGATTATATGATTGTTGTTGAATATAAATAGGATTTTTGACTCGATTTATATGTAAACTTCGGTAATACTCCATAACCCTATTCCGATGACAGATACAGGTTAGGGGTGTTACAAACTAACCCATACCATCAACAATCGAAAGTGCACATAAGGCCAATATTGGTGGTTCCAATTATGACGCACCCAAGTACCTCTATAATTTATTCACACACCAAATCTAACACATGTCCTAAGTTTTGTATGTATTGATATTCACTAATTGAGGCACTCCTATCCATGAACTGTACATAGCTCTTTGCAGATGTCATAAGGACAAAACCCCGACATGGGAACAATATATTTGATTATTAAAGAACAATATCAATTACCGGACGACGACACTTCAATGTTTCTCTCAAAAAAGTAGACCCTCTCAATTAAATCAATTAAAATCAAACTCACTCCAATCATCTTAAAAAAAAAGAATTCAAACACTTGTCTTTTTAATTTTATAATTATTTTTACATCTTTTAATTATAAATTTGAATTTATAAAATTTTATAACATTTATTTTATATATTTTAATTAAATAATTTAAAAAATTACAAAATATAACAGATTATATTTAAGGAGTGGTTCTCAAAAGATTTTTTTTTATATAATCAAATTTGGACGTTAGAACTTTAAATAAAATTAATTTCAAAACGAAATAAAATAAATTATATAAAAATCAAATTGAGACGGTAGCGGGCATCCCTAATAAGGTTTGTGCGCGATTGAATAGAGTTTGGTATAGGTATATAAATGATGTATTGATGTTGGTAAATTATTTGAGTTTAATTTGAAAAAAAATTTAAATATGATTTAATGATTATTAAGTTAAATTTTAGTGTAAATTTGAATTTAAGTATTATAATACTGATTTCAACAACTCGAAATTAATCAAGCTTCTCATCGTAGTATATCCTAAAATTACAATTTTCACCTTTATTATATAAAAAAAATTATAACTAAATTGGAGCTTGTTAGTATTCGATTTCGTCTCTTCTCCATTACATTCTTTAGTTTGGCATGATATGATTTGGGGGGCCCAAGATGAACGGTGGTGATGGGGGTCATTTCATGAGACTAGGTGGGGTATGGATGTACAATATACCATAAGATGGATCCTTAAGACTCAGAGTCTGAAACAGAGAGAGAGTTAAAAAGAGGACAAAACACCATTCAATTTCAGAGTGTGGTGGAGTGATGCAGTGATTGTGAGTGATGACATTATGGACTTCAGATGAGAGATATTTGGGTCCCACTCACCCCTCATTTAAAAGTCAAATTATATTTTTATGTGTTATTTTTATGTTTTTTCAGTTCTAATACAAAGGCAAAGGCAAATCCCACACTCATTATATTTTGGATGCTTTCAAATATTTCATTGTTTTGTTTACCCATTTTCTAAAGCTTTTTCTTTTAATCTATTGAAATGATTTTGTGTTTTTAAGACTCATGCTTTGATGTTAAATTGTCTTTTTTTTTTATTTCAAAATTATACGTATATACTTAATCTAAAAAAAAATCGAAATTTCATATATTTTATATTTCATTTTAATGACAAAGTGAAGAAGCTAAGCATACACTCAAAACCCAAATTGTAAATATAAGAAGTTTGACGCATAAAAAGAAGAAAAAAAATCCAATGCAAAGTGTGAAGCGACTTTCAAAAAAAAAGGTGGACCACTTTCATCTTGGATTCTATTCATGATAGACATGAATCAAAAACAGCAAGAAAAAAAATCAAGTAATTATTAGTTTAATTGTCATTTATTATTATTGCAAACTATTGAAAGTTGTGAATTTGAGTAGAATAGAATTATATATATGTAATTTCTTTTTAATTCATTGCACTCCCTTCTTGAGACCACAAAATAAAGAAGATTAAAAAATTAATTTGGATTTTAGTTTAATTAGTTGATACAGATGTTATCAAGATGAAATCTCTAAAATTTAAAAATATTTATTTTGAGGTATGGGCTTGTTTTGTTGTGACATAGAATTATTTTTTTTTCAAGGAAATAAATTTTGTAAAGGGAGAATGGATAGATGGGCAAATTTTGTTTTATTTTGGGATTGGAATTTTTTTGTTTTAATTAATAAAAAATTAAATACTCTTGTAAGTGAAAGGGTATGTACAGCATGGAGGAGAGGATCCTAAGCTTGTAGACAAAAAATAGGTATAAATAGAGGAAGTGGGTGAGTTTCCCAAGTTATATATTTCTTTAGTGTGTTCTTTTATGTCCTAAAACATAAGCAAAGAGAGATGGGAGAGTGCTTACGGTGGGGGGCCCCAACCTCCATATTATATAAAAGAAAAAAAAAATTGGGTGCGGATTTAATCAATTTGGATTTGAAATTAAATGTTAAGATTTAAATTTTATTTGTATGGATCAATTTTAAAAAATTTCAGAGGTTCAAGTGTGGTAAAAGTATATGGAAATCTTTAAACTTAAGAGTTAAATTACATTTTACTTTATCTACTCAAAAAATAAATAAATTAATCTTTATATATTAAATAAAAAAATTAAAAAATAAATTAATTTTTAATCTAATATATAATAACTAATTTATTTATTTTTTGAGTTGAATAATAAAATATAATTTCACATATAATACGCGACCCTCCATAATACGTTTATTATTAAAATATAATTTTATCATTATACTTACAAATTAAAGCCACTAATAAACAATAGTTGAACCAAGTTTAATTCAACTGAGAATATACATTATTATATTTAAGTAAATGTGATTAATACCAACCGTAAAACACGACATGTATACATAAATTATCATATATTGATTTTACCAAAGTGAATAAATAAGAATGAAGAGTAACATGGTCAACCTACAAATGTTTTGGTGTTTCCTTATACATTCTTACATATAAAGATGCGTGCAAGCATTTGATTATCCTTAACATTTATTTATTTAGGTTTGATCATTGAAAGATTATTTAAATAAATTGTAAAAAAAAATGTTTTAGGGTTTGGGTAATGCATGCGTGCAACTCCTTCCATGATGGGGTTATTGAAAATTTAAAAAAAAAATCTAGAGTTTTGAGTCATTCATTCTTTTTGGTTGTATATGTGTCACCCATTTATTATATTAGTATTATTTCCTTTTGCAATTATGGTATTAAATTATTAGAATTGAAATGGGTTTGAAATCTTAGGAACTATATTATAGTATATAAATTTTTATTTGATGCATAAAAAATTAAATTATTTTTATATTTAATAATGTGTTAAAGATAGTGCATGAAATTATATACTTTCAATGTGAGGAATATATGAATTATTATTTTAATAAAAAATTAGGAATATTTTAAAAATTGTATAACAATTTTAATTTAATATGTAAGGTCTATAAATTTTATTGGCATGAAATAAGTAGAAATACTCATTATTGTGAAATAACAATTATTTCAATTATATAATAATTAAAATTAATAAATTACCTTAAAAAATAAAAAAAGGTAACAAGTAAAAAAGTAATTTACTCAAAAATGTAAATAAATGCTTTAAATGGAGAATGTCATGTGTAAAAAAACAAATTGTGAACCTAATTCTTTATTTCCCTATTTATAATATCATATTGCTATAGTATATATATTTTGTATTTATAAAAACAAATTAATTCAATTAATTTCATATTTAATAAATACATATAATAATTATTTAATTTATAAACGGGATAGTTTTTTAACTCAACAAATAAAATTAACAAATTATTATATGTCACAATTATTTATTTTTTTGTTTTTTAAAAATATTAATTAGACACACTTATCAAACCACCACTTAATCCATTAATAAATTTAAAAAGTTGATTTGCTAATTGCTGTATTATCCATTTAAATCATTTTATTTTATAATACAATACTGATCTCTCAATAATTTTTCTAATAATGATATAAAATAAAAAAGTAGGACCCATAAAGATCATAAAGCGATGGGCTAAATAGTAGGGGCCCATCAATATTATGCAGTCCTTTCAAAACCCACCCACAGCTTTTGTCCGTACACTGAAATGGGCTCTTTGGCAGTTGCGTAGTTAATATATATTATTTTGGATTTTATTACTTTTTGACCATCTTTTTTTTCATTTATGAGATTTTTTAAAGTTTAAAGCATATTTAAAAAAAAATTAGGGAGTTAAGAAGTTATAAATAATTTAGCATGGTATATAAAATTTACATGATTAATAATTATAATTAATTTTATTTTTCAATAGAAAAATAAAAAATTGAATCATAAGGAAGAGTACAAAATTGTTAATCATATTCATTCTAAATTTAATTTAAATTGAACTTTTTTTAGAAAAAAGGTGAAAGGGTTTCACTTTGATTTATTGGAGATGACAAAAGGTGATTGTTGTTGGGACCAATAAAAAACAAAAAAAATGAAAAAAAAGAGAGTTTTTGATGTGTTAAAGGCCAAACATCACCCTTTTGCTTTTCTTTCTCCTTTTACTTTGACTGACATTGCATTATCCCTTCCTTTTAATATATTTACATCCTTTCCTTTTATTTATTTTTTCTAGGGTTTAAATTTAAGGTAAATTACTTTTAGAGTCATTAAATTATTAATAAATTTATATTTTGATCAATCAACTTCAAAAAATTATAAAATGGTCACTGAATTATTTGAAAGTTTTCGTTCAAGTTATTGAACTTTTCGAAAGTTTTTATTTAAGCCACTAGTTTGTTAAGATTTTCTTTTCTTTTTAAAAAAGACCAGTTAGTGAGCTCCAAGTGACGACTTGATTATTGGTACGGCAGATTAGTACTCCACTAATAAGTAGAAGAAATACCTTAGATCCAGTCAGTGTCGGAGATTAGATAAGAAAATTGCTTAGATTTTGATTCGTAGATTCATAATGTCTAAAGTTGTTTTATAAAAAAAACTGAACAATATAAAAGAAGAAGAATGAGAGCTTTTGATTAGTGCAAGTGGTGTGAGCAAAAAATGACACACAACTATGACTTTAACAGTTCAGTGACTTAAATAAATTTTTTTGAATAGTTCAATAATCATATTGTAACTTTTTAAAATTAAAGGATCAAAATATAAATTACTAATAATTAAGTGAAATTGAGTAATTTACCTTTAAATTTATTGTAGGCTTTATTAATAAATTCAATCTTTGTCCATGCTTAATTTAGGGATCAAATTACTAATAAATCCTTTATTTTATTTCCCTATCATAGTTAAAGTACTACTTTATTTAAATTAACTTATTGTCCCTAAGCTCTTAGTGCCCTTTTAGGTCTAAACCTTATATACTAAACTATTATATGATTTTTTATTAATTTCATAAATATCAAATAAATTTAAATCTTCATTATGCATAAATTTTAATTATGATCTCTTCCAAGGGCCATCCTTTTTCTTTCGTTATAGTTTATTTTATTTTTGTCGTTTTTCCGTGTAAAATCTGAGTACATAATTATCTTTAAATTTTGAGTAAATTATATAGATGGTTATTTAATTATTTTAAACAATTTTATTTTAGGCACTTAAAATAAAGAATTTATAATTTAAGCATTCATATTATATAGTTCGACCATTTCGGTTATTTCCGTTAAAATTACAAAGCTAGTTGACGTGACAGTTAAAAAATTGTTATAATAATAAATTTAACCCTCAAAATTTACATATTATATCATTTAGTCATATTTTTAAAAATTAATCCTAAAATTTTACAAATTTGATCTTAATTCAAAAAGATTCAAAGAAATACATAAAAATACATCTATATTTTCAAAAGATGTAATAATAAATTTAAATTTTATATTAATATAAATAAAAATGATTATATTAATATTAGATTAAAAAAAAACTCCCCAGACAAAAAAATTTACAACCAAAAGAAGAGTTTATACACACCGAAGCATAAAGATGTTGGATTTTTTTTTCTCTTTTCTTGTTGGCTAATCTTTTAGACTTGGATCCTATTTCTTTTATACGGGAAATGAAAGATCATTATTGATTTCTATTGACAATAATGAAGCTTTTAGGAGGGAGGATTATTGGCTGCTCTGTTAGAATTGTGTGACCCAAATTCTAAGAGATTGCTTGCAAGTCAAGTTAAACAAAAATATATTTTCTTTCTAGAAGATTTAGTATTTATTAGTATAATATATTTAGCATTTATTAGTATAGTTTATTTGACTTACTAATTTAGCCTATAAATAGGCTCCTTTACAATCTTAGAATTAAGAGACACCCATTAGATTAGAACTCATAACACATTTAGAGAATTTTGTGTTTACGTTTGAGGGTTCTTTGTTTTTCGGGTTTTCGGGGTTTAGTTTTTATCTCCATCTTTTGTACTCTTCATTCTTTTGCCATTATAGTAAAATTATCTTTGCCCGTGGTTTTTTATCCTCTTTTGAGGGGTTTTTCCACGTTAAATTTGTGTGTTCATCTTCTCAATTTCTTCTACTATTTTTACTTGTTCGTTGCTTAATCGGGACGATCCTAACAAGTGGTATCAGAGCTAGTTTAACTTTCATAGATCAGCCCGGTCAGAGATGGCAGCAACAAGGTTTGAATTGAAAAGTTCGATGGTGAGACAAATTTCAATCTGTGGCAAGTTCGGATGATGGCAATTCTAGTTCAAAATGGCTTGAAAAAGGTTGTTACAGGGAAAAAGCCTGAGAATCTAAATCAAACAGAATAGGAAGAGCTTGATGAAAAGGCCTTGTCTGCAATCCAGTTGTGCCTCGCGAATACAGTATTGCAGGAGGTATTGATGGAGAAGACCTCATTCGCCTTGTGGAAAAGGTTAGAAACTCTTTATGCGACTAAGTCTCTGGCTAACCGTTTAGTGTTGAAACAACGTCTATTTACGTTTCGCATGAACGAAGGTGAGCTTCTTAAAGATCACATCAGTCAATTCATTACTCTTTTAAATGATTTAAAGAACTTTGAGGTTCATATTGACGATGAAGATCAAGCTATGCTATTATTGTGCTCTTTACCCTCTTCATACAAGTCTTTCAGGGAGACCCTGATTTATGGCAGAGACAAACTCTCGTTCAAAGATGTGAAGGGTCATTTGTTGAGTAGAGACAAACTCGACAATGAGTTTGACTTGAATAGCAAAGCAGATAGACAAGCTTCCGTTTTGGTAGCATCAAAGAAACGAGACAAAAGGTGTCGCTATTGCAAAAAGTTAGGTCACGTCAAAGCAGATTGTTATAAACTGCGAAATAAAAGAGCTGCTGAGAGTAACGAGGAAGATGTAGCTGGTGCTAATTTGGTCGATGAAGGCGGTGATGATTTCTTGTTAGTGTCAACGAGCGATAACTCCAAGCTTACGTCTGAGTGGATCCTAGATTCAGGATGTTCTTTCCACATGTGTCCCAATAGAGAATGGTTCTCCACATACAGTTCAGTTGAAGGTGGAGTTGTGCACATGGGAAACGATTCATCTAGTAAAATAATCGGTATTGGTACTGTTAAAATTAGGATACACGATGGGACGATTAGGACACTCTCAGATGTCAGGTATGTACCTGATTTACGAAAGAATCTCATCTCCTTGAGTATTTTAGACTTGAAAGGATGCAGAATCAACATCGAGTCGAGCGACATTAAAGTATCTCGTGGAGCTCTCGTTTTGTTAAAAGGTAAAAGAACCGGCAGTCTTTATATTCTGGAAGGTTCTACAGTGACCGGTGAAATCAGACGTCCCTCGTCCGTTACGGAGTCAAAGTCAACTCATTTGAAGCGAAGGCAACTTGGTCATAGGAGGGAAAAAGGTATGACCGTTTCGTTGAAGAAAGGTTCTCTTTTGGATGCAGGTTTTGAAAAGTTAGAGCACAAGTCGAAGGCTAGAAGTCTTCCACCTTCTAAGCATAGATTCGACTCAGTTAATTCCCTGCATAGTTCAAGATAGGCCCGTGGCGGGTTTTGGCAAAGATGGCATTGAAAGAATTCGTGTCAAGGTGGAAATTGTTAGAATTATGTGACCCAAATTCTAAGAGATTGCTTGCAAGTCAAGTTAAACAAAAATATATTTTCTTTCTAGAAGATTTAGTATTTATTAGTATAATATATTTAGCATTTATTAGTATAGTTTATTTGACTTACTAATTTAGCCTATAAATAGGCTCCTTTACAATCTTAGAATTAAGAGACACCCATTAGATTAGAACTCATAACACATTCAGAGAATTTTGTGTTTACGTTTGAGGGTTCTTTGTTTTTCGGGTTTTCGGGGTTTAGTTTTTATCTCCATCTTTTGTACTCTTCATTCTTTTGCCATTATAGTAAAATTATCTTTGCTCGTGGTTTTTTATCCTCTTTTGAGGGGTTTTTCCACGTTAAATTTGTGTGTTCATCTTCTCAATTTCTTCTACTATTTTTACTTGTTCGTTGCTTAATCGGGACGATCCTAACATGCTCATTTATGGTTGGTTCGTGCAGTGTTTATGTTTGTATATCTTTATAATGTCAAGTTTTACGGTCAACAATGAAGAGTCTATTACTTGTAGGGGGTTGGAGGAGGGGGGACAGGGACGTTGATGGTGGGAGGTTCGGTGGGGCGGGGGAGAAGGAGAGTGGTGAGGGTGGGGGAGAGGAGGTTTTTTTATTTATTTAAATATTAAATTTATTATTATATTTTAAAAAATATTTATGTTTTTTTTAATTTTTTAGAATTAAGATCAAATTGAGAACATTTGTAGAATTTAAGGGTTAATTTTTTAAAATTGTGACTAAATCGATATAATATGTAAAAGTTGAGGGGTAAATTTATTATTATATCGATTTTTTAACTGTCCCATCAGCTTGTTCTTTATAATTTAATGAGAATAACTAAAATGACCGAATTATATAATGTAAGTGCTTAAATTGTAAGCTTTATATTTTAGACACTTAAAATAAATATTTTTTAATAATACATATAGAATTTACCATTAAATTTGATCTCTCTATTATAATTTTCAAAATTAATAATTAATCTAGCTATCACCTAACTTTTAATCTTATAAAAATTAGTATTAATCACTCTTCTAAACAAGCTGGGTCCATCAATTTCAATTCCCCCCCACTCTTACTAAAACAAACTTAAAAATTCAATATTGGATATATTAATACAAAGTTCTAACTATGAGATACCAATAAATATGAAATCTACTTTTAATTCAGTGTTCCGTTAATATTATTACTATTACAACAATTAAGAAAATATGAATTTAAGTGTATTTAAATATATTTTCTTTTTTAATTAAAAGGCGAAAAAAAATTATTATAGATAGAAGTTTTGTATAAAAAAAAACTATAATCATCATTAAACATTGATATTTTTCATATGATTTAATCTAAATGTCAAATGATAGTATTTTGATCTATCAATATGATATATATGTAATGGGCAATCCACCAAAGGGCATTGCCTTTTTGCCTAGATCACTACTCATTTTGCTACAAAGAATTATTTGTAGCACTGTTTTTCGATTAAATTAATTGAATAAAAAATTAGTTAGGTGTAAATCTAAGATAACGAACTAAACTATTTGACATGATTAATTAAATTAATAGATGAACCTAATCTAACAAATACAAAATTTAAATCTTAAGTTATTTAAATAATTTTTATCCTGAACATAACAAAGAAGGGATACAAGTTCATCATTAAATCAAAAGCTCTTGTGAATATAACATGAAAATGTGTCACATGAACTTAATTCTAGTTTTGCTTTTTTAGTAGTATATATATATATATTTAAAACCCAGAAATAAAAGGTATAAATGAATGACTATATTAGTTTCCATGATGGATTCCATGTTCGGCAGTCAAATAAGTTGGAACCACAATAAATAGGAGGAAAAAAAAGAATAAAGTGAGCTCAAATTTATCATGAAATCATCATTACAAATGAATATTTGTTGGTGAAAATTTCTTCTTCTATGCCTTTTTTTCAAATCAAACTTCAAATTATTTGGTTGATACAATCATATTATGTATGACCATATATCATCTCATTATTATTCTTACTTTTGATTTTTGATTAATTGGTGCCAACAAGAAAGTGAATATAATAGGTCCCCTATTCTATCTACTATCATATAATGTAGGGTCGATATTATTCTTTTTAATTCAAAATTGAGATATTTATGGTGGATTTTATTATTGGTGAAGTGGTAAAAAAATTGTTATTATATATTATTAAATTTTAAATATAAATACATAAAAAAATATTTTTTTTAGTTATTTGAATATTTTTTTGGTTCTTATATAATATTTTGGTTGAAAAGACAACAGATTTTAGATTTAATCAATTCAGATTGATTTTTTTTTATGATTTTTATGACACATAATAGAACTCGAATATAAATTTCAATTTTTTAGGCATTAATATAAAAAATATATATGAACATTGATTTTGTGCAATTCTATACATGATATTTTTATCTAATCCAATTTTCATAAATCACTAACAACATTATTGAATTAACACTATTTATGTTGATATATTTCATATACAAACAATTATATTAATCTAGCATGAAAATAAATGTATATATTGATTTCTTTTAATGTGTTTAATTAAATCAAAATTAAATATTCATGTATACATATAAATCACAATTTACATTATATATAGAATTACATTAAATTAAAATTTATTTATCAAATTACATAATAAACTAAGATCAGGATGATTTTTAAAAAACATTGCATGGGAGCTAAAACATCATATCAAATTCAAACCCACCATCAATCTTGAAAGCCCGAGCCGAATGCCAACTTCAAACATTCAAGGATAATCCATAACTCTGCTTTCAAAATGGAATATGAGCCCATAACAGTGAATTTGGCTTACATGCTTGAAACCCAAGCTCAGGACCAAAATCCCCATATTATACATGCATTTAGTGGTCAAATGTCTCCATAGGAACCATCCATCTAGAAGAAAAAGTTCAATAGCTAATGAATTCATCAAATCCAATCTTCAATCACATAACCTTAAATTACTTATCAAAATGCCAGACCCTAAGCTCTCTGAAGCAAGTCCATGCCCAAATGGTAACCACAGGCCTTACTCACCACACTTACCCTCTCAGCAAGCTCCTCTATTTATCCTCCACTTTAGCCTTACCCCATTCCCTCACAATCTTTAACCAAATCCCAAACCCAACAATTTTCCTTTACAACACTCTCATTTCCTCAGTAATATCATCAACCAACCGAAAATGTGAAACCCACCTTGCTTTTTCCTTGTATGAAAGAGTTCTTTGGGATAAAAAAATTAGACCCAATTCTCACACTTACCCTTCTCTTTTCAAGGCTTGTGGTTCTCATCTCCATGGTCTAGCTCTACATGCCCATGTGTTAAAATTCCTTGGACTTGCATATGATGATTTTGTCCAAACCTCGTTGCTTAATTTCTATGCCAAGTATGGCAATTTGGGTGTGGCTAGATATTTGTTTGATCAAATTAGGAACCCAGATTTAGCTACTTGGAATTCAATGTTATCCGCTTATGGTAGTGGTGTTACTAGTGAGGAGGAGGACACTAGTGTATCAATGGAGGCTTTATGCTTATTCACTGAGATGCAGAAAAATCCTTTAGTTAAGCCAAATGAAGTTACGTTAGTAGCTTTAGTTAGTGCTTGTGCAAATTTAGGTGCTCTTTGTCAAGGTATATGGGCGCATGTTTATGTGTTGAAGTACAATATTAAGTTAAATTATTATGTGGGCACTGCTTTGATAGATATGTACTCAAAATGTGGGTGTTTGGACTTGGCATATCAGGTGTTTGATGGATTGCCTGAAAGAGATATATTATGTTATAATGCAATGATTGGTGGATTTGGTATACATGGTTATGGTCACAAGGCACTTAAACTTTTTGAGAAAATGAAGTTTCAAAGTTTAGTGCCTGATGATGTGACATTTGTTGTTACAATGTGTGCTTGCTCACATGTTGGGTTAGTAGATGAGGGTTGCAAGGTTTTTGAGTCAATAAATGAAATTTATGGTAAGGAGCCAAAACTTGAACATTATGGGTGCTTGATAGACCTTTTAGGTAGAGCTGGGAGGGTTCAAGAAGCTGAAGAAAAGCTCAAGGGAATGCCAATGAAACCCAATGCCATTTTATGGAGGTCTTTACTTGGGGCAGCAAGGGTTCATGGTGATTTACAAGTTGGGGAAATTGCTTTGCAGCATTTACTAGAACTTGAGCCAGAAACTAGTGGGAACTATGTACTTTTATCAAATATGTATGCAAGCATTAATAGATGGGAAGATGTTAAAAGAGTGAGGAAATTAATGAAGGATCATGGGATTAATAAAATGCCAGGTAGTAGCTTAGTTGAAGTTAATGGTGCCATGCATCAATTCCTGATTGGAGACAAAACACACCCGTGGTCAAAACGAATTTATTCGAAGCTCGAAGAAGTTGGCAAAAGGTTACAGCAATATGGTCATAAGCCTAGAACTAAAGAAGTGTTGTTTGACATAGATGAGGAGGAAAAAGAAGATGCACTTACTTACCATAGTGAAAGGTTAGCAATTGCATTTGCTTTGGTTGCTTCTGATTCGACTGCTCCTATTCGTATCATTAAAAATCTTCGTGTTTGTAGTGATTGCCATGAAAGTACTAAGCTTATTTCGATGATATATGGAAGAGATATTATTGTAAGAGATCGAATTCGGTTTCATCATTTCAAAAATGGAACTTGTTCTTGCAGAGACTATTGGTGAGATAGTGTTAAAAGATAGTGTTTGAATGCAAAAAAAAGTTTGGTTATAAAGAGGTTAGTCATCTTTGATTTTAGGTTTCCATTTTATATGATTTTTTAGATAGATTATTGATTACACTATATATACAACTTGGCCTGTTTTGAGTAAAATTATGTGCATTGGACTCAACATATCAGGTTTTTAAGGTCATCCTAAACAAATAGGCCTTTTGAGTGTTGTTACTCAGAGCGGATTCAAAGGGGAGAGGTTCCTTGGCCTTCTTACTAAAATGGAAATATTGCATTTTGACCCATATAAAAAAAATTAGTAAATTCTTTTATTGGGGGCTATGACATTGTTTCTTATCAAGATCAAGGTGTAAATGAATTGAATTTGAATAAAAAAAATATTTGAATTCAAATTAGTAATTATTGAGCTTAGCAATAACTAGCTTGAATGACACGTGAGTCTTATCGAGCTTTCCATTTTTAATATATGTTTTAAATGTTTTTATACTATTAAATTATGTTATTGCCCTTAGTATATATTATTAGCCTTAAGTTTAATTATCAAACTGAGCTCAAACTCAAGTTTGAATCCGCAATAACTTAATTAAGCTTGAGTTTGTACTTGAGTATGATAATTGATAAATGAGCTTAATTGAATCCAAGCTTGAATAGTTTAATTATATTTCAAATTGAACTCGAACTTAAAAAAAAAACATATGTTTAATCGAATTTAAGCTTAAATTTACCAATTTTCGAATCGAACTCAACTCAATTCAACTTGGCTCAATTATTCTTCTAATAAAAATAATAATGTGTACTTGTTCAATTAGTACAGTTTATATAATTAAGATGACATTCGATGAATCAAAATTTACCCTTTACAACTCTTTGTTTATCCAAAACTGTGATCTTATTTATATACAAAACATGTGTTAAAATAGTGCAAATATCAAATGCCATAAAGAACCAAGAAGAATGATGTATGGATTTATAAAAATATATAATGTTAATTAAGCTTAGTGGGGCGAGCATAAGCCATAAAGCATTAGTGCTTCCTAGTCGGTCAATGAGTTAATGACACGTGTTCATGGCAAAATCCTGGACACATCATCATATCATAATTCTATCTTATAATAATACTGTTAATATCTTTTATAAAATTAATGAAATGATTTTTTTTAAATTAATGAAATATTCACCAAAAATAAAAAATAATAAACATTAATGAAATGCTTGATCGAGTAATAAAGCAATACATCATCGAACCAAAACAAATCAAGTGATTATTTTTAGTTAAAAAATTGAAAATCAATAAATTATAAGTAAATATAGTACAAATCATTACACTCTAAAAAAATTAATTTAGGTATAATTCTTTTTTTAAGAAACAAGTTTATTCAAATATTGATCTAAAAAGAAAATAAAAAAAAAAGATGGGCTAAAATATAAAATATTTTTTTTATTTTTTATAAATTTAAAATTTAGTTCATGTACTTTTATTTATAGGAATCTAGTTTTTTACTTTTTAATTTTTGAAATTCAAGTCTATCTGTTAGCATTGTTAAATTATGTTGTTAAATTCAGGTTCATTATAATATTATTTATTTAATTACATTGCTACCAAATAAATATTTATTTTTTTTACTTTAAAATGTCACACTAATTTATTTAACCACAAAAGTTAACAATGTTAACAAATTGACCTACATTTTAAAAACTAAAAAAATAATGAGACTAAATTTCTCAAAACAAAAATATAAAAATTAAATTCCAAATATATAAATGGTATAGGACTTACTTTTCCTTTTCTAATTTTTTTTAATTTAAATTATTCAAACTTAGAATTGATGTGTATTAATTAATATATTAACAAATAAATTATTAATTAATTATCAATTAAATTTGTGACATAATGGTAAAAGATTTTTATTGAAATAAAATTTTAATTGACATTTGATTTCCTTAAAAAATAAATTAAAATTAACTTTTATTTTAGTAAAACACTAGATTTTATAAATTTTAATTTTATTTTTAATCGTATTTAATTTTGATTCAATTTAATCTCAAATTTATCAAATTATACGTAAATTAATTAATTAATTATTTCTTTTAATTTAATTTCATAATTTTTATTTATGAACATATATTTTTAATTACTTTATATATGACAGAGCATTATGGAAAGGTGACATATTTTCCTCCATGCCATGTCCAAAGCATTCACAATCAATCAATCACCTGACTTCATTGCCAACAGTATATTAAAAATATTAAAAAATATATATATATGATAATTTTTAAAATTGTTTGTAATATAAAAATATTATTAATATATTAAATATTAATTTTTTATTTCCAATAAAGCATATCATCCTTTTAAAGAAAAGCTAAAAAAATGGCGAAAAAATGAAGGTTAAATGAAAACTTCGCTCCTAAATTTTAAGTGCTCTTGTTTTTGGGTAGAAAAGATAACTGCTTGTTTATTTAGATATTTAAAGTGTTTATTATTATTAAAATTATACTTAAATTATGATTTCATCACCTAAATTGTTTCAATAGTTTACTTATTAGGTTTAAAAAATCTCTTAATCAATTGTTTTTCGAAGAGTGTCAAAACTTTTTAACCCAAAAGAAATTAGCTATTTTTTTATTTTTAATTTACCTTTTCTTTTTTATGTCAAGTTGATTAATCTTCCTTTTACTAATTAAATTTGACCCTCAGTCTTTTTAAAAAAGTCAAATTTAATTATCAACTTTTTTAAAAAAAATACTATTTTTTTAATGATAATATTGACTAAAATGGTAATTTTTAAACATGACACCTCAAATGGTAATCTATGTGTACTTTTGGCTATCTTTTAAATTTTTATTTTTTATAATTTAAATTATTTATTAACGTGACATAAAAGATAAATAATAATATATCAACATAAAGTACATACAAGTTGTCTTGAGGGCTATCACACTTATCTTGTTAAAAAATTAGTGTTTTAGTCGAATATCTCAGTAAAAAAAATGATTTAACTCTTTTTTTGAAAGATAATGGACAATTTTAGCTCAAAATAAATAAGTGCTCGCTAAAAAAAATACCAAATTGACAAAATATGTAAACATTGAGAACTAAATGTGTCATTATGCCTATTAAAATTTATATAAATATAAATAATTTAAATACAACAACGGCACAATAAACTGAAAAAATATTATATAAATGCATAAATTACTAGATCAATTCATAGGTTGAGCTTAAGCATTATCATGCTTGCTTAGGCTTGGCTTGCTTGAAATAGAATATTAAAATTTTGTCTAAGTTTGTTAATATTTGTAAATGGTTAGTTAAGGCCCATTTTAAGTTAGCCTATATTATTTTTTTATTTATTTAAATATAAAAATATTTGTTCATTTATTAAAAAAAATATATCTATTGACAACTTAACATTTTTTTAAATGTTTACATTATAAATTATATATTATTATAGATTTAATTTTTTTTGCTATAAATAACATAATATAATATGTTACAAACTTAGAAAACGGATTGGGTTTGGGCTCTCGAGCGTTGAATGTTTGAGCCCTAACTCAACCTATATTTTAAACGGATCTAATTCTTTTTGTCCAAAACTATTTTTCAAATCTAATATATTTGGTCAAATCTTTCAAAACTTTAGGTGGATAGCCCAAACCTTAAACATATTTAATTCAAACTAATCTACGTGACCTTCTTTTTAAATCACATAAATGAAAATAGATGGCGGTCATCAATCGAGTTGAGTCGAGTTTGGATGAAATTATGTATAATATTAATGTCGTATATAATTGTTCAAGTTTAATTTAAAATATGAGTATCAAATTTTATCAAAATCATTCCACACTATATTATAATATATTTAAATTTTATATGATATAAATCATATAATGTATAAAAGAATAGAAAAGAAAAATGATATATTATAATATTAAAAATGGATTGAATTAGGTAGAGCTCGAGCTTTGAATATAAAAAAACTCAAACTAAATTTATATTTTAAATTAATTTAAATTTTTTTTCTCTTAATTCACTTTTTAAATTTAATATTTTTATGCAAAACCTTTAAAATTACAAATAAACTTTTAGGTTTGTTGCAGGAATCTTAAACATGTGTAAGGACAATTAATATTTTTATTTATATTCCTATGCTAAATATAAAGACTAAAACAAGATAAGATTCTAATGGCACTAAAAACGACCCAAATGGATATCAAAATTTGACCTGAAAACATCAAAATAAATAATAAATAATTTATTATTTAATTAAAAAACAGCAACAAAATGTAATTAAGCAATTTGTCCAGGTTCATCCTCCCTAAACCCTAAACTTAATTAGCCCTTAACAAATCCAACATTGATTTCCACTTTTCTTCTTTGTCTTGTCTTTCTTCACTTTTTCTCGTCCAAATCAACAACACTGTGTCACTGTCTTTTTTATTCCCAAACTACCCTTCTACGGTTCATTCCCCAATCCATATATATTCAACTCACCCACCAGTCTCTCAAAAAACCGAACCACCACCGAGAAGAAGAAGAAGAAGCAGAACCAAACCGGGTTTTCTTTTGGTTCTCTCTTCCAATGGCTTCCACCATTTTCATCCAACCTTCGTTTACGTCAAAGTCTTTGAATAAGTCCCTGAATACCCATTTCGTCCCTTCCTTCAAACTCCCCGGTTCGGTCTCTTTCAACCCCCGAACGGTTTCCCAGTTGTCGGTTCGAGCCGGGTTGATCGAGCCTGACGGTGGGAAGCTCGTGGACCTCCACGTGGCGGAGCCGGAGCGGGGGTTGAAGAAGCGAGAAGCGGCTCTGTTGCCCAGGGTGAAGCTGAGCAGGATCGACTTGCAATGGGTCCATGTTTTGAGTGAGGGCTGGGCAAGCCCCCTCACCGGGTTCATGAGAGAATCCGAGTTCCTCCAAACTCTTCATTTTAATTCGCTCCGACTCGGCGATGGTTCTTTCGTCAACATGTCGGCGCCGATTGTGTTGGCGATTGATGATTCTCAAAAGGAGAGGATCGCTGAGTCCAAAAGAGTCACGCTCGTTGACTTGGATGATAACCCCGTTGCGATCCTCAACAAGTAAGTCAATGAACTCCTAATATAGAAATAATGTAATGGTAACTGTTCTTTGTATTTTATTCTTCAACTTTTTCCTTTCTTTCTTCACATTTTGCTTTCCTGTTTAATTGGATATATATACACTTTTCAATACAATTTGACTTCCTACAGTAAAGATTTCTGAAGTTGATTGTTTTAATGTTGTAGCTTAAAATTCTTAAATTTTATACCTTTTTTGTAGCTTAAATTGTCATGATTTTTTTCAAATTTGATATATTGCTCGTTTGCTATGATTTCATGTTTTATATAGAAATTATAGATCACTTTGATGTGATTTTATATGAACCAGTATTCTAGATTTAGAAAGCTCCCCTGCTTTTTGATGATATTTAGCAAAATTGGGGATGGGGGAATAGTAGAGTGAAGAAGAGGCGGCTCAGCGCCGGCCTCCGGCCGTTTGTAACCCTCATATGATTCGATCCTCGACGAATGCCGCATTTTCCTTGGTCTATGATCCTACTGAAAGTTGTTCGATTAAAGTTTGTCTGAATGTAGGTCATCAGATTAATGTTTTTCGGTTGTTTCATTCTAGGACTCAAATGAGTCGATGGTGTATCATAGGTGTCTGGTTCGATTCGATAACTATGTGGTCTTATTGTTTGCTTCGTTAATGGATTGATTCAGCATTGAGATTTATAAGCACCCGAAGGAAGAAAGGATAGCGAGGACATGGGGAACTACTGCCCCTGGATTGCCATATGTTGAAGAAACTATAACAAAAGCTGGAAATTGGCTCATTGGAGGTGATTTGGAGGTTATAGAGCCGATCAAGTACCATGATGGTCTCGATCATTTTCGGCTTTCACCTGTTGAGTTACGTCAAGAGTTTGAAAAACGCAATGCTGATGCCGTGTTTGCATTCCAGCTCAGAAATCCTGTTCACAATGGTCATGCTTTGCTAATGACCGATACTCGTCGTAGGCTTCTTGAGATGGGGTACAAGAACCCCATACTTTTGCTTCATCCATTGGGAGGCTACACGAAGGCAGATGATGTTCCACTTAGTTGGCGAATGAAACAACACGAGAAGGTATTCATTAAACCCTTGAAAATGGTTATATATTTGCTTTGCCAATTGACATGAAAATGCCATAATGTGTTCGACCAGGTGCTTGAGGACGGTGTTCTCGATCCTGAAACAACAGTGGTCTCTATATTCCCATCTCCTATGCACTATGCTGGCCCAACTGAAGTGCAGTGGCATGCTAAAGCTCGGATCAATGCAGGGGCTAATTTTTATATCGTTGGTAGGGACCCAGCTGGCATGGGCCATCCCAATGAGAAGAGAGACCTGTATGATGCCGATCACGGGAAAAAGGTCCTGAGCATGGCGCCTGGACTCGAGCGGCTGAACATCCTTCCGTTCAGGGTATATTGAGCATTCAATCCCATTACTATGATATCGCTTGTGGCATATTCTTATTGGATTGTTTCATTTACAGGTTGCCGCGTACGATAAGACCCAATTTAAAATGGCTTTCTTCGATCCCTCGAGAGCTCAAGACTTCCTCTTCATATCAGGCACCAAGGTATCTTCTTTTCCGAACCCATCACTAGAAATACGATTCAGGTTCCAATAGTAACCACTTGCTGCAATTCTATAGATGCGGGCTCTTGCGAAGAACAAAGAGAACCCTCCGGATGGATTCATGTGCCCTGGCGGTTGGAAAGTGTTGGTCAAATACTACGACAGCTTGACACCATCTGACAATGGAAGGATCCATGAAGCCGTTCCGGCTTAGACAAATGATCGATAAAGATACTCCATATGATTGGAAGGAGCATATTTAACACTGTTTGATTTCCAATGTGTGTGTGATGCAGAATCTCTTTAATAAAACCATGAGAGGCACTGGTACAGAGACAATGAAAAAAGCTTGCCTCTCCCTGTAATTAGGTTGCCCCCATTATGGTGTCTGCCATTGGTGCTCGCTTTGCTTGTGGGCAACATTGTACTATATATGTCTGTGTGGTTTGTTTTGTTCTTATGAAAAGCAATGGCTATGGGACATGTCTTCATGTTTTCTCATTTATACTTCGGTGGAAACGATAGGCTTTAATACATGAAAATCTATGGGTGAAAAGTGAATATGCATTGCCTTTTCAATCCAAAACGACCCTCATTTTATGTTGGATCGTGTTTAATTAAAATGTGTTTTTGCTTAATTTTTTTCAAACATTTATTAATTTTATTTATGAGAATCATGTCCATGGAATTTTTTAATAAATGCAAAATGTTTAATTATCTTTTAAAATTTGAAAAATATATGAATTAAATTTCAAATATTGAAGATTTTAACATAAAAAAAATGCAAAATGTTTTCCAAAAGTAAAAAGCACAAGACACCTTTTTAAGCGGTTTTTTTGAAGCAGATGTGTCTTAATAATTTCGCTCCAAATCAAGATGTGGACAAGGAAACAGAGTTTTCCTTTCCTCAGTTTCTCTGCCAAGTGGAAATGGTGATCACATATCTTTTTTTCCTGTCTTTGACCTACCGGTTTCCCATTGTTGTCACATTCTTGGTCTAGATTATCATTATCTTATCGTCAATAAGATTTTTTTTTTCATTGTTGAAATGTTTGACTCGCTTATTTTTACATTCACAGAGAGAAGGTAATCTATATTTCTCCTATATCATCAGTCGGCTGAATTTGAAACAGATGCAGCAGAGATCAATGGGAACACTAGGAACATCTATTAAGCTCAAAAACAAATTTTGAAACTTCCCTCGGTTTAAAAAATGATTGTACTATTTTATTAACGAATAAAGAATCATCTCTGTAATCTGTAAAGGTTATGTAACTACAAAATAATTCAATCTTAAATACAAGAAAAGAATATGAATATCAATGATTTGGAATTGTGACCAATGAAGATTCTATTTCCACCATTTGAGATAGCTGAAAATGGGTTTCTGTGGAACAGGTAAGCACTTGACAACCCAACCAAGTGGCCAAGAAACAGCTGCAACGACTATGCATGCTCCCCATTGTCCCCAACTCAACCTCTCTGTATCTGCAAACCGTTTCAGAAACTCTACCATCACCACTTGAAGAAGAATGGTTACCCCGATGATTCCTATGAACAGCTTGTTCTTGTGTATACCCTCGAATACGTTCTTCTTCTCCAACTTCCTTGCGTTGAATTCGTTGAAGACTTGGCAGAATACGAAAATATTGAAGATCAATGTGTCGTTTACCTTCTCTGTCACCCCCAAGATTGATTCACCGCTGAATTGTAAGGTAAGGAGTATGGCTACTTGGTATAGAGCTTGAGCTAGTAGGTTCCTCCACATGATGTTTGTGATAAGTGGCTCAGTTCGACCGACGGGTGGTTTCTCCATCAACTCTTTTGTAGGCCGCTCGGTGGCTAGAGCCAAAGCACCTAATGTGTCCATGATTAAGTTCACCCATAATAACTGGACTGCTGTTAGAGGGACTTCACCTGCTGATACTGCTGCTACGAAGTTGATACAAAGTGCTGCTACATTAACTGTGAGCTGGAATTGAATGAATTTCTGGATGTTGGTATAAACGCATCTTCCCCACCTCAAGACTGTGGCAACCGAAGCGAAATTATCATCCAAGATGACGATATCCGAACTCTCTTTCGCAACTTCAGTGCCTTGAATTCCCATTGATAGACCAATATCTGCTTCCTTGAGTGCTGGTGCATCATTTGTGCCATCCCCAGTGACTGCAACTACATGCCCTTTCTGTTTCAAACATTGCACCATGAGAAGTTTATCAAAGGGAGAGGATCTTGCCATGACTTGGATTTTCTCAACTTTCTCCATCCTTTCTTGTGGTGTATAGTTTCTGAATTCCTCACCTTCTACGACTGCACCACTAGACAAGTCCTGACCTGGCTTCAGAATCCCACATTCGGTAGCTATGGCTCTTGCAGTGAAAACATTGTCACCAGTGATCATTTTGATGTTTACTCCAGCATATTGGCAATCTTCCACTGCTTTCTTCACTCCAGGTCTGCATGGATCCTTTATACCCACCAATCCTAACAGGGTCAAGTTGTCTTCTTTAAGCTTTTCTGCTCCTTTAAATTTTGGTACTCTTCTTCTGGAACTTGTTTATGGGCAAAAGCAATGCACCTGAGGCTGCTGGCTGCCATGCCTTGAATAATTTGCTCGAATTTCATCCTTTCGTCATCATCTAGATCTTTTTCAACTCCTGAAGCATCGTAGTAGCTTGAACACAGTGCTAGAATCATCTCAGCAGCTCCTTTCCAGTGAACATGGACAGTGTCATCATCATTCCTTCCAATCAAAACACCACTTCTTTTTTTCTGAGAATTGAAGGCTTCAACTTGAAGTACTGCACAACATTTCTTTGTTTTCTCCATATCCATCTTCAGTTCCACCACAGCCCATGAAAGGATTGCTTTTTCTGTAGGACTACCTGAGAATTCATATTCTGTTCCTGGAGAAGCTCTATAAACACTGCCAGTAGTGTTTAAAGCAACACCTTGATGGATCAAATCAACAACAAATGGAGAAATTGAGGAAGCTCCCTCTTCCATAGATTCCTGACCGAGCCAAAACTTCGTAACTTTCATTCGGTTGAGTGTGAGAGTACCTGTTTTGTCTGTACAAATTGTGGTGGCCGAGCCCATTGTTTCACAGGCAGAGAGCTTTCTCACCATTGCTTGATCTGCCATCATTCTCTTCATCGAATAAGCCAAAGTCAGTGTCACAGCCAATGGTAGTCCTTCTGGAATTGCAACGACAACAATGGTAACAGCGGCAGCTACAATTCCCACAACAGCATTTATGATATCATCACTCTTTGTCTTGCTTCCATTGAACTCCCGGTTTCCGTTCTCATCCGTTGTATGCCCTGTGAAGTAACGGACCAACAACACGACAAGAACCAAGAAAGCAACAGCTAAGCCAACTTTACCAATTGATGAGGTCAGCTTGTTTAAACGTGCTTGTAAAGGTGTTTCATCGTTGGTGTCACGGCTGATTTGGCACATCATTTGGCCCCATGTTGTGTTCATGCCAACCGAAGTAACAAGCATCCGAGCGTATCCATCAGCCACCTTCGTCCCTGACAATAAGAATGGATTTTGGCTGCCATTTACCTCAACATGATCACTTTCCCCAGTCATGCTCGATTCATCAATTTGCAGTGAATGGCCATCTATGAACAACCCATCGGCCGGAACCTGATCTCCGATCTTTAGGCACACAATGTCTCCAACAACGATATCAAATATAGAAATCTGTTGTCGCCGACCTCCTCTCACAACATCAACCTGAATATTATTGCTGACTTTCGATAACTTGTCGAATTGTCTGTTCTGCCTATAGTTACTTATAGCAGAAACACCAATGACAAGAAACACAGCAACGAAAATGCTTCCACCATCATACCAACCGTCTTTGAGGCCATGTTCTTTGATTCCAAACCCAAGTGACAGAGCTGCACACCCTAAAAGAATCATTATAGTAAGGTCTTTAAATGCTTCAACCACAAAATGAAAAAATCCCTTGGTTGGCGGTTTCTTATACGTATTGGAACCGAATGCCTCATGTCGACGCTCAATGTCCTCGGCACTACCTGAGACACCTACCTGAGTGTCGGTCCCAAGACCAGAAGCCACACCATCAACCCCACCATGTTTCCGTAACTTCTCAACCTTTTTCTCCTTCACTAGCTCAATGAGAGTAGGTTGATCAATTCGGAAGGGACTGTTTTCTTGCATGACAGCGAGCGAAACATGAGACGGCGATCGATGAACGACTCTGGCTTCATCATTGGCGGTTGCGGTTTTGGTGATAAGAGAAGAAAACTTTCTAGAACAATAGATGGTAGCGAAAAGGGAGTGCCATTTCTTTCTGGATTTAGTAAAGGTGGCCGAAGGGACTTGGATTGTATATTCAAAACAAAGCAAATTCGATTGAAGAATGGTAGTCATTGAACAAGGAAACAACAGTAATCCAAGAACAAGATGATATAGATTGAAACAAAGGAAATGCTCAGTGGTATCTAATTTGATTTACAGATGATATGTTGTATGTAATGAAGAATATCAATAAGTTTATTTATACATAATACAAGGAAATGACGCGTAAGGATAGAATATTGTGATAAATAGCTGCTGTGTAATATATGGAAATGACAAATCAATGCCATTAAGGAAACACCTGCACTTTTCCTGGAAGTACCATAGGAATTAATCCTTGGCGTAATCCCCAATACCGCGGTAAAAGTAGGTCGACTGCTATTGACCAATTTTAATGCCTTTTCACCTGCAAATAAAACACTAGTAAATGAAACTGAAATAAATTGCGTAATTCCTACTTTGGGTTTTAATTACTTAAGCTGGAGAAGCAGTTTGTAAAACATAGTTGTCATATGGATCTTTATTATCGTGTAATTTTTATGTCGGTATTTTTCTTTTTTTAAATAAAGGTTAAAGCTAAGATGCGAAGTGAGAATATGATTTTTTTTTTATCATCAATTGATCTCGTATTATTGCCAGTGCAATAGTACATGGGTTCAAGTGCGTTGAATCGCATTATCTTCCAATTTAAATGTTGAATAAGGCTATCATAGTTCTAAACATTGTATTAAAAAAAATAAATATATTAAAAATTTATAATAAAATTAATGTTAAAAAAATTATTTATATATTTTAATAAAAATATCAATAACTATATATTAAAACAATTTGTCGAGTTCAATTGGAGCCAGGGACATCGGTGCTGGTGAAGGAGAATGGGAGGAAATAAAGAGAAAGAGAAAGGAATTTTATTATTATTTATTTAAGTATAATTATAGATTTATTGTTTAAATTTCTATTATATTTTTGTTAAATTTTTAATATTTTTTGATTATTCTTTTTTATGTTGTAGTTATGTTATTTTTAATGTTGTATTTTAATTACTTTCATAAATTCTATTTGTGTCATGATTCAATTTAATTACTTATGCTGATATTGATTTTCCTTAATAATTTTTTTACATTAAAGAAAATATTTTATTACTTAATTATTTTTAAATTTTAAATTTTAAAAAATTATTCCCACGTTGACATGCTTGTGGAATTTTTGGGATTATAATGAAATCAACGAAGAAAAATTGTTAGAAAATACTATCATTATTTACTTGATATATTAAAAGAGTTGTCAAATGTAGACTCAAAAGTGGAAGAAAAACATGTTTTCCCTAACATTTTTAAAAAAAACCAAATCGTTCATATTATTTAAATTATTTACTTTAAGCGTATTATTTAGGAATGAGACAAATTATATAATGGTTTCATTTATCGTTTTTTAATTTTCTCATATATCTCAATTTATTTAATAATTTATTATATTTATCATAATTTTTAAAATACGATTATAAGTTAAAATAATAGTTATTTAATATAAATAAAAATAGTTATGAATAGCTCTTTAAATTTCAGTAGTCCAAAACATAGAACTTTTAAGCCCCAAGAAGAACATAAAAACTTTATAAATTTAATTAGTATCAATTATCACAAGTGATTAAATAGCATTTTCATGATAATATTTATTTTATAAAAGTTTTATTGTAAATTGCATATTTGCATTAAGGAAAAAGAGATTGAGTGACAATTGAGTCATTGACGAGTCAAAAGCGTGGCGACCGGTCCATGAAAATAAGTAACCTTCATCGTGTCAAACTCTGCGTTTTCATTTTGTTTGACACTTGGTATTTAATAATTATTTACTAATACAAAGAACAATTATATTACATAAGTTTGCTTATGCCTTGAATCTTTCTAATTTTCTGTTTTTATTTTAATTTTAATTTTTAACATTTATCTACTCTTATTTTTAATTTTTTAATATCTTAATTTTTAAAAATTAAAAGTTTTAATTACTGAAGTTAAATTTATTACATCGTGGATCAAGCGTTAGCTTACTCCTCGAGAATTGAATTAAATATCAATCAAGAAAGATAAAAAAAATTATCCAAAATTTTAATTATTGAAATTAAATTATAATATTTATCTTTTTTAATTTTTAAAGCTTTAAATTATTTGATGAGTTAGCATATAAAATAAAATAATTTCATACGAGTAATATAAGGGTTGAGAATTAATTTAGTTTAAATACAATTTATTTTAAATAGAAAAATCGAATCAAATTGAATAATGATATAAATGTTGTGAAGTAAATTTCTTATTATATTTTTTATATAAAATATCAAAATAATAATTTAACGGCACAATTTGAATAAAAATATCAGTGGAAAAACTAAAACATAATTCAACGAACAGCCACCATATTAACTGACACACAATATTAACATATAATAATACGCGACGTTACGCGTTGGAGAGCTTTGAGTTGTGAACGGAAGCAAAAAAGCAACCGCTTACTTTTTTTTTTCTTCAATAAAATAAACGAGGGAATGCAAGTTGGTTTTGTATTTTCGGATAAATTACATTTAAAGTCATTAACTTATTAGTAAATTTATATTTTAATTACTTAATTTTAAAAATTTACAAATAGATATCAAACTATACGAATATTTTTATTCAAGTCACTAGACTGTTAATGCTTTTTAAAAAAATTTCAACTAGTGAGCTTCAAGCGACGATTTATTGACTGATATGGTAGATAGACGAGTAGATCTAAGTTGATCTAACGATTAGTGTTGAAGATTGAAGAAAAAAATTATTTAGATTTTAATTTGTAAATTGATAATGTTTAAAATTGTTTCATAGAAAAACTGAATTGTGGAAGAAAAATGGAATGAAAGCTTTCGATTGATGTACTCAATACGAATGGAAAAAGCCATTTAACAGTCTAATGATTTAAATAAAAACTTCTAAATAATTTAATGATCATTTTGTAATTTTTTTGAGTTGAATGACCAAAACATAAAATTATTAATAGTTTAATAATCTTAATATAATTTACCCATAAAGATAAAGTAGGAAATGCAAGTCGGCTTCGTATGTTTTTTTTTTTTCCTCACATTTTCAGCTCAGATCTGTTTGCAATCTTATCTGTTAGATACACTTATTTTAATTTAAAATTGTAAGAGTCTGGAAGCTAAATTCTGTCCTGATTGTTTATTGGTCTATAAATTAAGCACCGTTGTTATCTAAAATCTAGTTCATGTGTATTATTATTTAAATATCTCAATAAATACGAGATGATAAAAGGATTTAATTCTCATCCTAAATATAAAGTAACTTAAAAATTGTGACCAACGTCGATCCTTTAATAAAATTTATAAAAATTAATCATTAGACTCAATTCATTAAATATCTTTAAAAAGCTCAAAAAAAAAATTTAAACAAAACTTCGTTAATTACAACCTCTAAAGGGTTGTTTGCTAAAGTTTCTTTAAAATGGATTATAAACATTTTGTAGAGTCCAAATTTTGTCCGGGTTCAACAAGCAGAGCCCAGAACACCAACCATTCAATTAGCACCCCACTAAACCGACCACTAACTCTTAAACCACCCCACTAACTTCATCACCCCACTAAACCACCACACTTACTCCATTACCCTACTTGTCACCATAGAATGAGGCAATCAGTTGTAAAATTTGGTTATAAAAGCCATTCAAAACTATTCTAAAGAGAAGGTTGGTTTTTGAAGATTAATAAAAGATCAAAGCAAAAGATATGTTTTGTAACAACCCAAAATCCGTGGGCACCAAAAAAGTGTGTTATCGGGCCTCCGTCTTAGTGAAATAAGTTCGAAAATAATTATTAAAAATATTTATGAGTCTAGTAGTGTGTTTAATTAGGTTTTAATTAAGTAAATTTAGCTTAATTTAGAGTAATTAGTAAAAAGGATTAAATTGAATAAGAGTAAAAGTTTAATTATAGATTAAAGAAAAATTAGAAGGACTTAAGAGGAAATTAAACCATTTCCTATAGCTGAGGCGGTTTAACTTGGAAAATATCAAAGATTTTATTGATTAAAAAAATAAGGTTTATGAAGCTTGGAGTTAATTGGTAAGCTCAATCAAGTCCTTTTCTCATAAATTTGATATTTTAGAAGTCTTAAAACAAGTTTTTGATGAAATTAAGTTGTTAGTTTGGAAGTTCTTAGGTTTTTAAACAAAGTTCATGTTGAATAAAATGATGAAATAGGGGTTTAATTGAACGAAA